>NC_092204.1:907463-955040 GCF_043381705.1 Parasteatoda tepidariorum
TATATATATATATGTAGGACAGCGACGAGTGATGAAAAGCAAAGGGAATTTATGAAGAAAAAAACATTTTTTTTGAGACTTCCGTTTTAAGGGGAGAATTACAAAACAAGATAAAAGGAAGGTTTTAAGTTATCGTCCTGAATAGTCTCACAATGATGTATATTTTTTAAAAAAAGTTTTCATTTCAAAAGTCTACCTCACTCAATCTGTATAAGCTTTTAATTAGATTTGCACCTTAAATTATGCCAGCTTTTATGTTTCCATATCTATAACTAAAAATCATATTTTAGTAATCAGAGGGCAGCACCAAATTAAAAATTGAGAGGGTTTAATTTTTGTATCTATTTAACTCTATATAAAAGCGAAATTCAAAAGTTAAATTTTAAGCAAGAAAAATTATCATTAGTGTAATTTACTAAAACTAGTTCTTGAAAAGTAATTTTATTCGCTGTGGATGCAGAAAAATTCTTTTTTCTCTTGTGTCTGTTATTTTGAAACTAGGTGTGCTGTACTGGTTACGATGCTCGGTATTCAACCTATTTCAGAGGGAAAAAATAGGCACATAAGTTTGAATTTTTAAAAAAACGCAATTTTCCTAAAATAATAAGAAATAAACCTTAAAAAATTAATATCTTGACTGCATCTGGAAAGCAATTACGTTACCTAAACGCTTCTATAGATATTGCCCTAACTGTGGAATAAAAATGTTTTTAAGAGAATCTAGTGTTTATTGATTTGACCTTGGTAAGCAAAGATAATCGGATACAATAAGGAAAACAGTTATAGGCCCAGGACTTCACAATGCCAGTATCTTGTGATAAGTTCGAGGAAAAAGTCTAAAAGCTATGAATTAAAAGAACATCCGTCATACCCAGCAAAATTTTAATAAAATAATTCTTAAACAAACGATTTCATATTTTTAATTTACAAATGTCTCTTTTTCCTGTATTATTCTTTTATATTGTTCGAATATAGTCACATTTATTTTTTCACGACATGAAGTTTTATAGTAAGATTCACTATAGGAGGCGACTCCGTTGTAAAATCCTACAAAATATTTGAACACATATTTTTACAGTCCACCCCCCCCCCAATGCGTTTCAACAACGAGCTCGAAAACTTATCTAATGCGATATTGTATAGCTGAAAAACCCTGAGCTTAACCAACCCGATCAAAAATTTGATTTCTGAATTTGTGTTTTTAAACAATTTATTTAAAGAAACTTTTAAGAATCGTTTATTTTCATATAATGAGCCTTTCCTCGAGCAAATTTAATTATTGTTTTGGTTGTCTTGCAACATTTATTACAGTACAAAACCCGTTATCCGGAAATCAGAAAACCGGAAAACCAAAAAACCGGAATGAAATTCGATAAATTTTCCCGCCATTTTTTTCAAGAAATTTTTTTTTTCCTCATAAGATTTTAGTATTTTTCTTTCTTTTTTGAAAGATGTTTACCTTACCATCATTTCGGAAATAATCATTAGTGTATTACTTCATCGTTTTTTCTTCTTTTTAAGATTATTTCCAAAAAGTTTTTTTAGTTGGGTTTAACAATAAAAAAAAACGGCTTTTTACAGCGATTCAGAAAACCGGAAAAATCAGTTATCCGGAATGGCGATGGTCCCGATCGTTCCGGATAATCGGTTCCCTACTGTATTACAATATCTTTATGCAGCAACCCAGAAAGCATGTTACCTTAAGGCAATCTTGCGTCGGAATTTTCATATTATTGTCTCGAAAATGTTTGCACTAGAAACCTTCTTTCAATAAAGCAAAAATACTGCAGTTTTAAACCTTTCATCCTAAAAGGTTTAACAATTATTTTTTAAAGCTTTTTTAAAAAGTATGGTCACTTGCGGTCCATAATGACGTTTTGGCTGACGTCCTTCTAGCGATAGGATCAAATTGCTCTGTCCGTTAATGTTTCATGACAAGGTGGATTTTAGTTGAGCATAACAAGACTTCGCGAAAAGAAACCTTATAATGACCTAGATTTAAGATTATTTTCGCCTCGAGAATAGCCTTATGAACGGATTTTTTTTCCACACGCTTGAAAACCCTAAGACAACCTCGATTTAAGGTTCTTTAATAGAAGGTTGTTTTCCAAGATTTTGGATTAAGGTAGAGAAGATTGTCGCAGATCTAATTTTAAGGTTAGAAGGTTTACACGTAAACCTTTTTAGGTTTGCATTAAAAGATTTTTCTTGAGTGAAAATAAACCTTATTTTTCTATCTGGGGAGATTTGTGTAGATCAATAAGGAAGCGGTCAAGGAGTTGAAATTGTCTTAACATTTTTGAGCGACTTTTTTTTCATAAAAATTTTTTTTTTTTATTTCATTTTATTAGTATTTTTATATATTTTTATTGTTACTAAAAATGTTTACCTTTACTATACTTTTTTAATTTCCTTACTAACTCATAGACCTACTATTATTTCTTAACACGACCACATTAATTAATACAATATCTTTACCCACGAAGATTTGCAATTAATTATTGAACAATTATGAAGCAGTCAGAAAGTTAAAATTGTCTTAACTTTTTTTTTAAAGAAAATGCGTTTTATTTTATTGTTATTATTTTGATATTTTTTTTATTTAAACTATGATTTTTTTTCTTTCCTCACCAAGTCATAGTTTGTTTTGATCGGCATAATCCCCGCATGTTTACCAATAATTTCTTAACCCCGTAGCATTGATTATTGCAATATCCTTATATATGTTCATAGCGTCATTTACGGCATCGTCAGAATTTTTAACAGCGTATTTGCTTTTTGCAACATTATTTCTTTATAAGTAATGGCTTACCGTTTCTTTAGAAATATTTTGAATGATAAAGAACATTGAGTAAATATCGAAATAATATTATAAATCTTAAGCAAATCAATATTCGGTAAAACTTAAATGATTGTAACTTATTTTATTGATTAATTTTTTCGTAATTCATGTTTCGCAACCTTATTACAAGCATAAAGCTTAGAAAAATAACTTGATTGAGAGCATTGATTAAAAACTCAATTCCTAATCTCATCAGGAAGTTTCTCAGGAACTACTCGACCGATTACTTTCAAGTTTTTATTTAGTCCAATAATCACATTCTTTAAAACGAAGCCAAAATTCGTACACCATACAATACGAAATTTTTCCTTCATTCTTAAATAAAAATTTCAAAAAATTATTAAAAGTTATTTTTTTACATGAAATAAATTTTGAATAAATGAATTTTATAATTGCGTTTAAAAATTTTTCCATTCCCTTTAAAAATTCTCGAGTTGTGGCGAAATTCACTAAATTTAATTTGTTTTTAGTTTCATTTGGAAAAGTCTACAGAAGACAGCCTCTATGTCAAGTGAGTTCAGCCTAATTATTTTGAGCATTAATGTGATTCATTTTATGTGATGTGAAACAAGGAAAATTTTTGATATAATCTTATCCAAGTCAAACTTTTTGATTGTTTTCCATTGATGGACAAACGTAATATTGATAGTAACCATCAATAATTCCATCATGAACCATTCTATTTTTGATGGTGTAAGAAACCATCACTCCAATGTAGGATTTTGGACAGATTTATGATGGACTAACTTAATAATCAGACCGGACAGATTTATTGTTTTGATGGTTTCTTCATGTTGAACCATCAGATATTTCTATCAAATGTTGGAACCTCGGCATACAAAAACTTGATAGCCGAGGCTGGAACGATCATAAACAACCATCATTTAGTCAGACCTTTGCCAAAATTTAAATGCAATTCCTACCTACTCACATGCAACATGTTAATTTAGTTTAAAGTCAAATAACATAATCAAACAACATGCTAATTAAGTAAATTCATTTCAAACTTCCAGTTTTTAAATCAGCTTTTTTATTTCGTTTAAATATTCTTTCGCAATATTCGCAAATCACCTGATTTATGATTAATAATACGAAGAAACATTAATAAATAAAAACAAGAAAACATTTATAGATATAAGCAAGAAACAATAATACCACGTGTAAACAGAGCGCGTTTGATAGCTAGATTTAAAATCTGTAGCCTAGAGCCCCTGATTTTAGACAGGCCGACTCATCATCTATATTTGCTCCAAAGAGCTAACATAAGCACAATACTAACGTAACGTTAACTTGTGAACTTTTTTGCTCCAATATTGCTTGATAGGTCAGCTCTGATAGTATAGGAGCCTTACTGTAGCCAAATCAAAATCTGTCGCCTATTTACTATGCAGTACACAGCATGTCCCTTTCCCCAAACAGTGATGTCATTTACGAAATTACAGGCTTTTGATTGGCTTGCCATTGCCATTGCGAAAATTTAGCTGAATTCCGCCCTAATGACTACAATTGTCCGAAAATCAATCAAATGGACAGATTGATATTTCGCTTAACCATTGGGTGGACTTTATGGATGGGTGGTCTAATGTAAACAATAACAAGCGTCCTTAAACCGGAAGAAATTTAGAAAATTTCCGGTGTATCCCTCCGCTTATGTTATGACTACGAGGCGATGTGTGAACAAGCCTAATATTCTATGCAGTTTTGTTATTGTAATTTGGGTTCAAATCTAAACATAATTGTACCATTCATAAGAGCTTTCAGAAATGTATTGATTCTCAGAGGTCGTAAGGCCAAAAAAAATTTTGGAAAGTTAATATCTCATTGTGAATAATTCTTAAGGTTTGCCATGTTTTGTATTTTATCCCTTATTTGGCTACATTTGAATAAAATGTCGCCAAAAATATCTTTTTAAGTTAGCCTAATTAGAAAATATTCTAATGATTATAATATTAATATGATAATGCTGAAGTTTAAAGGCTGAAAGAAAGAACTCGGTACATGTGAAATACTGCAAAAGATATGATACAATAATATGATGGCGCGTTTTTTCAATTTGCGGCGTAAAAATATATCGGAAGCAATAACCCGGAAGTCTTGAAAGAGCAATTTTACCACTAGCGCCACCACCCTTAGCTTTACACGATCACCCATCCATAGCTATTTTAAGTTCTAGTTAATTTTCTTGTTATATATGTATAATGAGGTGAAAAATTTAAATACCTCCATAAAGTTCAATTTTTCATTACTGAAGTAGTGAAGCAGAGGTGGGGGGGGGGGTTAAAAAGCCTTTGCCCTGGGCCCCAATCACGCTAAGTTGGGCCTTGCCAGCACTTTACGATAGAACAACGCACCCTCGATCCCTACACAGGCATATCAAAGTGGTCACCCACCCGCTTGCTTAGTGACCGCAGTCATTGATGTTTGACTTCCCATTAGGAAACGTTTTAAATAAGGAGCTACAACTACTGATCCTGTTTTTTTACTCATATGCATACGTTACTCAATTGAACGTGACGAGGCAACTCATTTCTAAATTTTCGATAGCGAAGGAAGGGGAAACAAATAAAGCGAGAATTGTCCTTAAAATCAAGGATTGAAGTTCAGGTAAAAGCTATCCTCAGAATAGCATATAAGATCTAGTTTTACTCTGCCAGAAGATACGCCAGAAGACGTACCCAGAGTCCAATCAAATTTCATAACTAATTTTAATAAAAAAAAGCAAATTTCGCCGGCAACTTGTTTATTCTAAATCGTCTTCCTCATCGATGGTATAAGTTTTGGTTTCATAGTTTCCCGTTACTAGTGTATTTTGTCTGCACCTTTTATAAAAGCGCTTTTGTAATCGATTGTGGTAAGTATAAATCTCCTCGAATTCTTGGAATTTCTTCCATACTTAAAATTTTTTCATTTTAGATTTTCAAATTTTGTACATCTTATTTACGATACTATGCAATAATTATTTCAGTGTCATGACCTGTCCCATTTTATAAAGTAAAAATGAATACAATATTTTGAATTGGCGCATTATTATAATTGTCTAGTATTTTAAATTTATGTTTTCAGATTAAAACTATGCAACAAACGTTCGCTTCATTATAAGAACTTTTACTTGAATAATTTTTAGGTTGGAATATAAATTTAGGCCCCTTAGATTGGGCCCTGTACTTCGGAGTTTTTGCTTTGTAATAAAATCTTCTATGTTTCCTTTTATTTTTATCTCAGAAAATCTTGCTTTTGACGTTTTCCCTGTTTTTTCTAAGAAAATAAAAAACCGCCGAAACGAAAAAGCGAAACACTCAATAAGGACATAGTTTGCTGTTTCTACTATTATATTTTTGCGACAATTGATTGGTCCAAACCTTTTTGTTGACATACATCTTGTCCTAAGAAGTTAATTTTAAAGTTCTGCAGTTTCCTTTTAGATTGAAAATTTTTGTAACCTTTGTTGAACATCAGACTCAAATTTGAGTTTATGGCTACCAATGTTCAACTCAGGAACTCTGTAATTTTGAATCTAATCCAGAAGACAAGGGAACTCCTAGATCAGGTATTGGGAGAAATGTACCTTTGTAGAGGACTTTTTGATAGAACTAACCCCTCGTTAACGTGACATGGAGAAGAAAACCACAAAAAATCTCGCATGGTTAGCCTGATCTGCCGTACCAACTACAATCACCAAGGCACCGAATTGTATTTAAACTGCAAAGTTTTTTAAACAAAAATAAAAGAGGGGTTTGCCCTGGGGGTGGCAATGAGTTATAACCTTCGAATTGGTTCCTTTCTGTGATGTTTTTTTGTTTTCCTCCCAGGGGCAAGATTATATTTGATAGTGAATTTCAATTAGAAAGGATCTCAATTAGAAAAAAAAAAGAAAGCAATATCTCGGAAGTTGAAAAGATAGTTCCGTTCTAAAAAACATGTTCTTTGATATATATATATTTGTTTCAAGTATACCATATATTTCATTTTAATGAAATCTGACTGTGAGTGGGGATTTTGTTACTTATTCCGATTTGTAGCAAAATAATGTCCTTTTTTTTAAAAAAAAATTTGGCTGAAATAATGTCTATCCAACTTTTTAAAAAATTACGTGCATGAAATTTTCTTTCACAACTCTCACAGATTCCAGCGTAAATATATATAGTATTTTTATCATTTTTTTAGGCAATTTTTGCTTTGTTTTTTCAAAATTCAGATGTCTTTCATTGCTCAGTTATTATATTTATTCTCATCAATTGAGATCAATATTATTATAGTACCGGAAATTCGAATCTCAGATTGAAGTAATCATTCTTTGACAGGGTTGGGTTTTTGACGTCAAAAAGTGGTTTTTGACATGACAAGGGTATAATACTGGTTTAAACCGTCAAAAACCCAAGTTTGCCAAAAAAATATATAAACTTCAAAACTACCAACAGTTGCCATGCATTATATTGAAATTTAATTATACTATAGGTAATCAGCAGGTTTTAANCTGCTACTGAATACCATGGGGTTTTTAAAAATTTGATTATTTCATAGTTGATATTATTTCGGCATGTAAAATTTAAATAATTACTTTCTGACGCCTTCATTCTATGCCGCTAGTGTTACATCTAGTGTTTCAATTTTCGCCAACTATTGGCATTGATTTTTACATATTCCGAGGTCTATTTCTGAGAATATACGAAATTCGAATCTTGCATGGGAATATTTATATTTTAAAGCAATTATTCTATCCCTTTTTTGGGGATGGAGGACATTTGTTTAACACAATATTATTTATTACAATAATCGAATCTCGAAACGAAACACTGATTTAATTCCCCCCACTTTTAAAATCCATGTTCGTGTAATTTAACAGTCAATCTTTTTTTTTTTTGTAGTAATTACTGCTATGAATTTTGTGATTTTTTTTTTTTTTTTTTTTTAAATTATTTATTTTATGTGGTGTGATACTTTATGAAATGCGAAAAAGGAAATAATTAGTGTGTTTTTCTTCTACAAATAAGAGAATATCGCTCATATTAGAATAGAAAGTAGTAATACATGATAATTTTAAAAAAATTATATACAATTTTATTTTATCCAAATAGGTTTTTTTTTAATTAATTTTGTAAACACACTGTTTCTGTTACTTCAAATTAGCAACATGTATATTTGTTATTAAAAGTATCTCGCAGAAAGAAATTAGTGCTAAAGGAAAGGGCCCAGAAAGCCCCAAAAAATTCTGCCGCAGGGTACTAGGTAAATACAAAAGTTTATAACTTGATAATCTAAAAATTAATTCTGGCAAACATCTAAATGAAAGTTTGTTGAAAATAAGTTTTTTCTCATTAGAATCTAAAAAATAAACTTTTGAAATAAAAGTTAAATAAATTATAATTTTGAATTAAATATTTTTTACATAATTATTAAAAATAGAAAGCCACTTAATATTGGATGTCTTTAAAATTTTGTATAAATTGTGTTTATGGTGGCTTATATAATCAGGAAAAGATTTCTTGTTTAGAAACTAGTTATTTTATTATGATCATGTAAAGTCTTAGGATATTATTTCGTTGATGTATTTATGAACAACTTTCAACAAAAGGAAGAAAATTTTTTATTAGTGTGTCCTTATTACAAGATTAGAAGTTTGGTGTCAAAGACTGGTTTTTGTTTTGACATGTCAAAACCTGTCGCAAATTGACAAAATCAGTTTTAAAAAAAAAGTCAAAAGCCTGTGACAAGTTTCTTTATTAACATTGGGGAAATTTTATTTGACATTAAGTCCTGCACAATACTTGCATTGTATACTACGTAAAATCATTTTTAATGTTTTTCTAAACACATGGTACTCATAGTTATTACTTGTAATATATTAAAAGTTATTAATTACTATCAATCTAAATTGGATTATTTATGCTAAGTAAAACTAAAATGGTCACTAATAGTTGTCCACTTAAATATTAAAAAAAATTTTTTTTTTTTGATTTTTAATGTTTGTTATTATTATTTATATGCAGGTTAAGAGAAAATTTCTAATCATGTGAACAAGGTTTTTAGGGAAATTCAGGCAGTCAAAGGAAAATTTCCTTCTAAAAAAATTCCTATGAAATTTCATGTTACAAAAATTTGTATGTTTCAAATTTTTTCATTGTTAAAAACCATTAAATGTCAACTTGTCAAGTCCGTTAGTTTGAATTCCTTGAGTTTATGAGTAGGACCTTTTTAATTTAATAAATTATTACTACTTCAACATATTACTTTGATTTCTAAAAATTTTTCATAAATTCTCGTTTATTCGGGAATTGCGAAAAGTCAAGCAAAAAAATGTTTAAAAGGTGCTCATTTTTCGTTGAAAAATTTGACTACGCATCTTGTCTGGAATTAAGTAATTGATTTTTTATTTTAGCAAAAATTTGATTTAGAAAAAATCTTGCTGTTCACTCGCAATAGTGTAATTAATTTATCTAAGTACAGAGTTGGCCTGGTACTTGTATGATTATATCTGGTTTCCGCAATGATATTTAAGGATGCGAAATTCTAATTGCATGGATCATTTGAGTAAGCACGTTTTAATGCTTTCGCATCACGTAATTCTATCATAAATCCATATTAAGAAAAGAATTCAAAATAATTAAAAGCAATATTTTTATCACAAATGCATGTGGTTTTGTTTCCTTTTAATATCTTTTGACAATCATTGCCATACATTTAAGTTTTTAAAATGTACTTTTAGCTTGCAAAATATCAATTGATTCCCTATCTCTGTTGGAAAAAGGCATTTTTTTTTTTTTTCGAAATGTGAGATTGTCTTCAATATTAGAATATACATCTTATGTATGTTGAGAAATATTATTAGATATAAAAGTGATTCTTTTTCCCCATTTAATTGAAGAGAAATTGTCTCATTTAAAAACTTTCAACCATAAAGCTTCTAAAAAAATTTCACATATAATTTCTTATTACAGCAATCTGATATCTGAAAAGTAACACCCCACTCCATATGATTTTAAATATTTACGCAAATCAAATTTTCTTTCTTTCAATAACTAATTTCGTTTACCTAATTTGTTAGGTTTAAAAATTTTAAATGTATTTATTTATTTTTTTTTAAAGAAAATATGTTAAAAAATTTATTGCCCATTGATTTAAATGACATTACACATTCTTTGCAATCAAAATTTGATAAAAGATGTGTTTCAAAATTGTTTGATTGTTAAGTCGGCAGTTGTTATTAATCATCTAGTGATAAATAAATTTTATAAGTGTGTTTTGATCCCCGTAGCAGGATCACAGAGACATAGTCGCAGAACTTTAGAGTTCTTTCAGAAAGATTTTTCTTTGGAGAAGTAAAAAATTTTAGTTCTCTTTTGTACAGAAATTTACATGTTATATTTGAATCATACATTCAGATAATCACGCCTTTGGCGCGCTCAATTTACGTAGATAGTATCGTAAATAGACTTATGTTTTGATAGAATTTTTGACAGTTATGGATATTGATTTTCATGTGGTTTTTAAATATCCTGATATATTTCAAACAATATGAAGAATTCGAATCGTGTATTTGAGTATTTACCTTTTAAGGCAATGATTCTATCGAATTTTCAGCAGTTATTGCAATTCATTTCTCCATAAGTTTTAAATCTGATATTCTATGTATGTGATATTATTTATCACGACAATCTATTCTCGGGACGAAACGCATATTCACTAGTCCAATTCGCTTGATTTCGTCGCCATTCTTTCTTTCGGCAATGACTGCTACAGATTTAACTATATTTAATTGTGTTTATTATTGTGATGATTAGTTACTGGTTACAAACTGCGAAGAAGGAAATAATTTGCCCCCCCCCCCAATTCTGCCACAGGAGTTTCGTATATCTTTTATGGAATAGTCAAAAAAGCTGATTGGCATTGAAGGGTTCTATTGAAATATTTTTCAAAGAATATTATGACTAATATCTAATTGTCTATTTCAGGGAAGAAGGATGTCTTCGGACCGTAAAGCAGTCATAAAAAATGCAGACATGTCAGAAGAGATGCAGCAGGATGCTGTTGATATTGCGACCCAAGCTCTGGAGAAGTATAATATAGAAAAAGATATTGCTGCTTATATCAAGAAAGAATTTGACAAGAAATATAACCCAACCTGGCATTGTATCGTAGGTCGAAATTTCGGTAGTTACGTCACTCACGAAACGAAGCACTTCATTTATTTCTACTTGGGACAAGTTGCAATTCTCTTATTCAAATCTGGATAGACCCCTCAAGTAATAAACTCTGTTAGTTCTTTATTTTCTGCATCATCATTTGTTTGTATAATATTTATTTTAATCTGTTGTACAAATTGTAATTATCAGTTACATGTTCATAAGTGAAATACTCAAAGCTTGAATAAAGTCAGTTCTTGCATCCTCTCAGTTCATCCACATTTCATTAAATCTTCTTTTGCGTACTTTGATATCTTTATAAAGCAAATCAAAAATCTTTTGCACACAATTTGTTTATCCAGTGAAGAAAAGATCATTAGTTAATATTTTATTAGAAAACCCAAAACATATATTCGTTGTCATAATAGTTCGATGAATTTTGTCTTAATTTTTTTGTCTTTAGTTATGACTTGCAAGGTGCCCATATAAATTTATGCTCATTGCAACTCAAATTTTTTTGTTGCTATCATTAAATAAATAATTATTGGTAATTAATTTTTGTAGGAAATTATCTCTGGATAAACTTAATTTTACTGGGTGCCTAGCATTTTTTGAAAGTGCTTAAAGGTTCTTATTTTTCATTTATTATTTTAAAAGCCTTTAAAGATGCTTTTTTTTTATTCAGAGTTAGTAAAAGATGCTCAAAGTGCTTTTAAAAAGATAATTTTTCTTTGCCGTATCAATTGTCGTTCTAAATTACCAAAAAAAAAAAAAAAATGCATGATGTCTACATTTTCTCTGCTATATTTATCAGAAACTAGTTATTTTATCATAATTTTGTTAAGTTTTTGAAAATGATTTTGAATTTTATTGATTTTATGTTTATACATTAAGAACGTTTTAAGTTCTTAATAGAAAAACAGTAATTTTTGTTAAGTGATTAAAAATATTTTTTGAGTGCTTAAAAATATTTATAAAGGAGCTTATTTTTTGTTGAAAAATCTGGCTATGCACCCTGTTTTACAATTGTGTGCCAAATTGTTTTGATACTATATATGTTCTAGGATATATAGCAAAAAAGTAAAATTCACATTAAGTCTACTTCTTTCCAAACGTAACTAATGTGGAACAAGATTTCGCTCAGTGATTTAAAATACTTTTACCAAAATATATAGAAAGCAGTCCAGCTCTTCGACTGTGTAATGAGCGATCTGTGCTGTATGCTATACCAGAAAAACAACTTGCAGAATTAGCTTCAGGTTTACCAGAGTATGTGTTCAGACCCTGCGCATAAGAAGCAAAGTGACAGCAGATATGAACAGGTTGTTGCACAATTCTACATGATTTTGAGTATTAGAAATTTATTTTGAAATTGCCATGCTTGTTGAGCCCCCTCTTTAATTCAGTATTGAGTTCTATGTAAAAAAAATTGAATAGATTTGAAAATCAAGGTAGAAATTAACGTACTTCTTATGACCCTCTTCACAAATTAGACTACTGTAAAAATAGTGTTAAAAACTATTTTTAACTTATAATGGTATAAGTTACTGTAAATATCAAGTATATGTAAATAAACATACATAAATTGCAAGTGATCTATTTTGAATTATTTTAACATTAAACTCTTTGTTTTGACAATTACTGTCAAAAACCCAAATTTTGTTGTAGAAAATATTTAATTATAAATAAAAATGTTTCAAATTGCAATAAGTCCCATCCGTCAATTTAATTATTGAAAATAAAAATACAAAATCAATCTTATAAAAAGAAAAGAAAAAACCTTAAATATCTTGTTCATTATGTGTAAAATCAATTTTGATTTATCACAAATTTTAACTCTCCCCTCGAAACCAATCATTTGTTAGGAATTATTTATTTACTGGCTGAAGGACCATAACAGTTCGTCTACGGTCAGAATTCCCCCCACCGCCCGCCATAACGTCTGAAACCATGCTGCCATGGAAACAAGAATAGCGCATTTCTGGGCCGGTAGCTTCTCTTCTCTCTAGGGCTAAGGGGCCTCCCCGGCCGAGCGGTATCGCCGGTCCAAACGCTCTGTTAAGCGTGGAGGTAACGGGTTCGATTCCCGCTGTAACCCTGGATGCATTCTTTGTGATGTCTTTCTCTGAATTGTTCTATCTGTATTTTCTACTTGACAATGACTTATAAGCCTATATATTGAGCAAACAAGTCAGCAAATGTATGTAATCTCAATAAAATAAAATAAATCTAGGGCTAACCAATAGACTGAAGAAAGATCCCCCTTCTGTCGCCGTGACCCCACACCCCTACTTACTACGCTAATAGTCATACCTCGTTACCATAGTCACCGCCACAGGTCCAGATGAATGTCTGGTGTGGGGGGGGGTCTTATTTTCGACAAACGATGCTGTTAGGTAAACCAAACCTAAATAATCAGATTAAAGGTCACGTGATTTATTTTTATGGGAGATAAACTGTTAATAATGGTAGGTTTTAAAGATTTTTTTTTCCATCATACTCGCCGTGCATTTTTCCATATATGGGTGATTCTTGCGAAACATGACAATTCAGTCTCTTGCTCCAAGGTCTAATACTATACTACTAAAAGAACTTTTTTTTAAAAAAAATTGATAAATAGCATTGCTGTGAGCATTTTAAAATGACTTTGCACTAGCATTGACTGTTTTGAATAGTTAAAATATTTAATTGCATATCAAAATGTCATTTTCCTGGTATGTCTTAAACAATAGTTACTAGCTTCAAAACTTCCCATACATTTTTCAATATCTAATTTTATCTCAACCATTGTAAGCATTTCTAGAATATATGCAGAGGGTATTATTTCCAAAAACTTTGTTGAAAATAATTTTTTCTGTCAATAATTTGTCTGTCACTTGAAAGTCAGTCATTTTCTTGGCAGTTTTCTTAGTAATTTATAACCAAAATAGATAGCGCCAGCAATCAATATCTTAGGTTAAGAGATTGATTAGAATTCTATCAGAACATGTCTAATTGCAGGAATAAAGAACCAACTTTCTAAGTCAAAATGTATTTCAAAAATTTTACAAGGTGAGAAGGTTTTTAAATTGTAATTTTTCTGACCTCTTGAAATCATTAATAATAAACTATTTACATTTACATTAGCTATTTCACGAAATCCTGATGTTTTCTGCAGAAATTAAACGTCTTAAGCCAAAATCTTAAAGTAATGTTAAATGCTGTAAAATGACTAAATTGTCATTATCCTGACTTATAAGTTCCAGGACACTAACACAGTTATAAGAAAATTTTTTAAGCACTATAATGTAAAGAGAGGGAAAACTATTATACACAATTTTATTCTGTACATAACAACAAAAACATTTTTGATTCTTTCTACAGTGGATAAAGTAATTAATTTAAACAATTCGTGGTTCCTCTAACGCAAAAGGCTTTAGGTTATTTTTTCTTCTTTCAAAACACGGATAGTTAAAAATATAAAGGATAAACTAAGAACATCACTGTACAATTTAATTCTGTCAGTCTTTAAACACTGCTTGGGTGCATAAATTAAGGAATGTAATAAAGTGGTAAAATAAAATTATTAGAAATATTTTAAATTTAAATAATATTATATAAAAAATTTCGATGTAAATTATTATAAAATTAATTTTAATGTAAAGTTTTATAAAATTAATTAAAGAAATTCCTAAGATTATCATTTGTAATGTAGGAGTTTTGAAGTTGTTCATAAAGATATTAAAGTTAGCTTTATTATCCGTGCTGGCAAACAGACTGCTAATCAAAAAAAGTCTGTGTCAAAATTTTTTAGAATATCACAAATTCAAAAATGTCTGCTCCTTATCCAATATCTTCCAGGCATTTTGCTTCCTTTGAAAGCTTCAAGATTAATAAAATTTTGCAGTTTTTTTGTTTTCTTTGTTTTAACTGTTTCTTCGCAAATTAAAGTGTAGTAAAATTAAAAACTAACTCATTGTGTGGGTTACTCGCTCACTTTCATTATATTTAAAACATTTATTAAAATTTTTCACAAACTAATTATTTTTGAATTTTATTTACATAAAAACGTAAAACGTTAAAACTCAAATTTGTCTTTTTTGAGTTAAGTTGTGTTGCTTACTATTAGCTTAAAACGACTGTTGTTTAAAACGACTTAACTTTTAAGCTAATATGTCATTTTCCTGGCATTCAAAATTAGGTGAATTTCTATTTTATTTTTTTCTTGAGAAAATGTCAATAAACTACACTGCTGTCTGTAAGATATTAATAAATGTAACTAAATAAATATACCAAAATTTTTTTTCCTTCCGAATTGTCATGTTTCCAAAGAATCACCCTTATATCCTTTCGATTTTACGATTTGAAACATAGATATGGAGCAAAACAAATCATGATTCCACAACTGAAGCAGATGTGTTTTTAACAATAAAAAGTTTTATTTTTAAAAAAGAACCGCACACTTTTCGGAATCATTTTATAATGGGAAGGGGGAAAAAAGTAGCGCATCTTTAAGATTTGTAGCGGTCGAAAAATAATGAGTAGCCCAAATTCGATTCTCAGTAGCGGTGACTTTTAAAAGTAGCCCAATCTGGCAACACTGCATGGGTGTGAACTCGACTGGATTTTACCAGTTTCTCCTGGTTTTTGTACATTTTAAAAAAATTCCTAAAATTGAGTAAATTTCCTTAAAAAATTGCTATTGAAATAGAATTTTTGCACAGATCATTGCTTGCTTGAATATTTAAATAAGTGTTACTAATAACACATTATGAAACAAGCCTCATTTTGTTTCAGTTTAAAACTTTTTGTTCTAAAATGTATAGTTTATTATTCTATAACTTCCTTTTAAAAATTAATTAAAAAAATCTTTTAACTATTTTTGATGAATTAAATTGCCTATTACTATTCAAATTTACGAGTGAACATAGTACATAACATTTCAAGTTCATTTAATGTCAATCATATCCGGAAAATAGTGCAGTTTTTCTAATTTGATGATTATAAAAATCCCTATTATTCCCTATGTGTAAAATGTTTTGTACATTATGCAATGATTATCATGAAATTTATATTCTTTCGTAAAATCTACGGGATTTTTTTCTCTCTCCAAGCTTTAGTCATTGAATGGATATTTGTTATTGTTTGGATATTGTTTGTTTTAAAGTTTATTACATCATTATTATATTTTATGAAACAGAATTTAAAATTTTTTTTATTTTTAAATTTGGGTCATTAATAAATTAATTCAATGTTCTGCAACCAGTGTAAATTGCACACTAAAGGTAGCCAGTAACATGAAATCAAAAAAACATTTATTCATATCATTAGTACAACAGAAACAGAATAGCTTTTAAAATAATTGCTTTTTTTCTTTCTCATGAGACTATATTTCTTACAGCTGCATTCTAGCTCTAAATGCAAATTTAACACATTTTAATTTTTTGTTTGTACGTTAGTAAACAACATATACAATGTTGTTAATATATAATACCATATATTTGAATTAAATAAATATAATTCTTTATTAAAGTGTTTCTTTCAGAGATGGCAGCACTGAAAAGTAATTTGCTACTTCATAATTTTTCTACCAAATATACATTTTAATGAGGTTTTTAGGAACTCAACTTTCATTGGCAAGTGCCGCAAGCAGATATGTAAATTACGCTTACATTTAAACTTTGCTCCCCTCTTTTCTTTGTACTCCTTTCCAAAAGCATCAGGAAGTCCAAGGGGTGTCATTGACGAGCGACGATAATTATGCATCTGACGTGACTTCCACTACGTTTCATTGACGTAAAAAATTGGTGCTGCCATCTTTAGAATTTTGATTGTACTAAATATATTCTGAGGAGAATATTATATTAAAAAATGTAAACTTATTTACAATGAAAATCTTTTTTTTGCAGCTTTTTTAAAAAATCGAGAAATGTTCTTAGTTTTACACCGTGACAATAGTCGTAGTTTTACACAATTTCACGATATAAACAAATTTAAAATTTTTTTATTTTTATTTTAGTCTAACCTACTTCTTTTATTAGGGACAAACTGTTTTCATTCTACTTTTCAATTTTAATAAGAACTACTTCAAATTTTTTTTTCATTTTAAGAAAGTTTAAATTAGAAATTTTGTTGAATATGTTTACATTTTAATAATTATTTAGGGGTTAATTGTTAGAAGCAATCTATATAATAGTGTAATTTTTTACTCTGAAAATTTTAAAAAGTTAACAATTACAAAGCATGCTATTTTTTTAGTTTAGCTTGAACATATTAAAGAAGCTTTCTGTTTAGATTTTCATTGAAAAAACATTCCAATATACTATGCAATTTCAAGAAGAAAGATAATTCCTTTTTTTATTTTTTTGTACTTGTTGCTATAATTTGAAATATTCTTTAAATATACATGTTCTTATGAACTTAAAGAACTGTTTTTTGTCTCTTTTAAAAGGGTGGTAAGCTAAATAGTGACGAAGAGTTTCAAACAGAACGAAATAAAAAGTAATGGTTGAGAAATAACGCTAAGTTATGATTTTGAAATTAAAAGAAATTTTTAGTCGTTACGAAATCAGTCTATAGATGGCAGCACTACACTAATTCTTTATGAGGGATAGTAATGTTGGGGGTCAAGGTCAGGTCCATATGATGGAGCGGTGTACCTGACACGCCCACCATTGAATTTCTTTAACGTCATCAAGAATTAGTGTAGTGCTGCCATCTTTAAATCGATTTCATGGTTACTAATATTTTTTTTTAAATTTCAGAACCATACATCACAGCCATTACTTTTTGTTTTGTTCTGTTAAAAACTCTTCTTCGTTGTTTAGTTTCATTTCCTTTTTAAAAGAAAAAAAAACAAAACATTCTTTTCTTAACTAAACCTCTCTTCTCTGATTCCAAAATTTAAATTGTTTTCTTTTTTTTTCATAAGAAATTTTTATAAATTGTATTATAATTTCAACACAAAGCTGACTACATATATGTATTTTATTGCAGAAAATTGTTGAAACATGGACCAAGCACTAAAAATATTTACTTTTTTTTAATAAGTTCAAAAACACATATGTATTTGAAGAATATTTCTAGTTTAAATATTCTTATAATTTTAGCAACAAAAAAAAAAAATTACTTCTTGAGTTTTTTATTAAATAAAAATCTAAAGAAAGAGTTTTTTTAAGATGTTCAAGCTAAATTAAAAAAATAACATACTTTGAAATTGTTAACTTTAGAAAATTTTCAGAATGAAAAATTAGTTACTTCTAACAACTTACCTCTAGATAATTGATAATTATACAAATACATAAATATTTAATGTAATTTCTAATTTATATATTCTTAAAATCAAAAAGACTGAAATAATTTTTTTTTTATAAAAATTGAAGAGTAGAAGGAAAATATTCTTTCCCTGATAAAAGTAGCAGGTTAGACTAAAATAAAAAATTTTAAATTTGTTAATATTATAAAATATTCACCATGTTACACTAAGAACATTTCTCCATTTATTTTTCTTACAATAAAAGCTTTGGAAAAAGATTTTATTTTAACTGAAATAAATTTTAAAATCGTATGAAGCATGATTGCGAGCTTGCATAAAATATCCTCAGTGGTAGACGTATCATGGGTTTGAGTCACCTGATCGTCAGGCTAGCCATGGGAGGCTTTCCTCTCCACAAAACACAAATGAACGGTAGTTCCATCAAAAAGTCCTCCACGAAGCCAAATTTCAACCAATACTTGATCTTCTCTTCTGGATTTGACAATTTTATATAGGGTTAACATCGGCTGAATAGTGGCTATTGAATATCGGGTGAACTTAACAAATATGTATAGGGCTGATATTGGGTAAATAAAGAGAAATAAAATAATGAGGTCTGAATAACGAGTTTAAAAAATAGCTATTGTTCTTCATGCTTCTTACACGTGCAATAACATATTTTAAAGGGTTAAATTGAAGAAGTTTTAGAACATTTTAATACAACTAAAATGTTTGGAATGTTTATTATTTTTTTTAACAAATTAATCAAAAATGTTTTAAATATTCAGCCTCCATTTTCTGTGTGTTGATATTATTATTTCATTTACTTCCTAAAATTGAAGTTCATAAAATAATGGCAATATCTAATACAGTATGTTTAGAAAGAAAAACCCCTTTATCTTATTTCCTATATTAACAGTTAATGAAAGTGTGTCTATTTTTTTTTAAATGTATTTAATGTAATTTTTGGACAGATTGATGTAAAAATTTCAAATTTATAAACTAATAACTAAATAAAGGAACTCTAGTGGTACTAACTTAAGTTATACTAATAAGAAATGATACTGATTTTAAAACCGCAATCTTTTCGTATGAGTCTTTGAGATTTAAATGGGTTTTTTTGTTTAATGAATGCAAATTAAAGGTCTATAATTGATATAAATAGATGATTTAATGTTATTTCATTGTGAGAAGTATCACGATTTCTTTAGTTTAAAAATAAAATTATACCAGCATATTGGTGAAGTAAAACCATAAAATCTGAGTAAATCTTTTTTTTTCTCTTTGATTTTGTAAAATATTTAAATATAAAACTTACTGTACTGATATTGTGGAATTTTCAATATGGTGACAAGCTTAAATAAAATACAAATCTTGTCAAAAACTGTTATTGATGCTAAATCTAGAAAAAAATAATAATTTTTTTTAAAAATGAGATTTCACTTTTTTTTCTTCTTTTGTAGGAGATTTTGCTTAAAACTCAGTTGTCATTTTTTTTCAGTTTTCATTCATTCAGTTTTAACAAGTCAGTTTTTTCACATACATTCAGTTTTAAACAAAATATTTTTATTCTTATTTCGAACTTTGAATTGAAGGGAATAAAAAAAATAATCAAACGAGAGATAGTGTTTCTTTTATTCTATTTTTTTTAAATTACTAATACACGATAAAGGTTTTACTTTTAATCAACTAAATTTGAAAACCATATAAGAAAAACTAAAACTAATCATACAGCGAATTTCGCTTCTTATTAAAAAACTGTTTTAAAAGTCTAAATATATATACATATAGTCTTTAACAAGCAATGCAAAAATGGAACACCCAAAAAGGAGAGAAGACTACCCAAATAATGAATGCAATCATGAAATACACTTTTTGCAAAGATTCTATAAGAGAGAGCGTTTGCTTCTGGTTGCTAATGGCAACCCGACCTAACCGTACCGATCTTAAATTATGATGCGAACTGAAAGTGGTTACGTCACAAGTTTCACTTCGGTGTCACCCGTGTGAATATTGGAGAGCGATCTTTACAGATAATCGGAATCCGCAAGAAGTGTCTATCTTTCCAGTGGCAACGAAGAATTCAACAGGATTGCCAGACTGTGAAATTAAAAAAATATTACAACGTGATCTGAAAAAATACTACATACGAATGGTCGTAAGATGGCGCTACGTAAGACTTCCGGGTTATTCCGATTGGGTATAATAGGAAAAAAACACAACTACTTCGATTTAGTAGGAACAACATATGACGCAATGCTAAACGAATGGAATTTAGTTGTTGTTTATTTAGTTATTGCTATTAGTAGTTGTTGTTATTTGTTTTAGTTGTTGTTGTTTATTTAGTTGTATTTAGTTTCAATTACTTTTCTTTATAATGCAATAAAATCTGGCGAGCGGCTACTTAAACGATCGAACACTTCGTTTGTTTATTTGTGGCTTGAAGTTTGGCTCGCAGAAAATGCCGTTCATGGGTTAAATTTAGTAGGAACAACACAACCTGTGACGTAGGCTATATTATACCCAATTGATTGAAAAAGAGTGCCATCTAATACTTGTAATGTTTATAATATTTTAAATTTCATTGAAATAAACAACATTTGGAAGACTCCGCGAACATGCTATGCCCTGCAAAATGCAACGCAAAAAACCGTGATATTTTACACAAATATAGCCAAATAAAGGATAACACTCAAAACATGGCAAAACTTACACTTGCGGCCGGGATAGCTTGGTTGGTAGGGCACTGGGCCTATGCCCAACAGTTCGTGGGTTCGTTCCCCGCCGGCCGAAGACTCCCCGTTTAATAAATGGTGACTGATGCACGTTCAACCTGTCGAGTCACAAAGTTCTCCCTCTTCCCATAACGAATCAATACCTCTGGGGGTACTGATCGGGGAGTTCCCTCGTCTTCTGGATTGGGTTCAAAATGACAAGACTACGGAGTTAAACATGAGCAGTCGTATACCCAAAAATTGTGTCGGCTGTTCAGCGACGGATATATATAAAAAAAACTTACTCTTTCTTTAATTTATTTTCGGCTGACAACCAGTTAGATTTTATAAATGGAAGGAATGAATGGTAAACATTAATAAAACTCGCTAGAACTGTTCACACATCGTCTCAAGCGGAGGAAGTTTTCCTTCCGCTTATAGGAAGCTTGTTATTATTTATCCATTTTTTAGCGACTCCTACTTAAAAGGATACTCTATTGAGTTGTTCAATGTTGCACAATGGGGTTATTGGCGACATCCCTAAAGATTGTCTGAAGACATCACAATTTTGATCCTCTGCAGAACCCCCCCGCTCCGACGGCCTGCACTTGATGGTAGAACATTTCAACGAGGACCCATATCGCACACCCCCTCGGTCCCTACGCTGACTGATCCAAGTGATCACCCACCCGCAGCCAGTGACTTCGGTGTTCTACTGGGAACCGTGTCTGTCCACTGCCAGAATGAAGAAGAAGAACGTTTGAAATCAAGGGACAGCTTTTTTTTCTTTCGAAAACGAAACTAAATGTTTGTATTTAAACCCTTATTTATTTGAATAAACTATATTTTTAAGACAAAATTCATTTTCAGAAATTAATTTTCGAATTATTAATTTTTTTTTTAGTTGTCTGAATTATCATACATTTCAGTATTTATTTGCATTTTCTGAAGAATGTTGATTTTGAGAAAATTTCTTGACGCTAATGAACAATACAAAAAAAGTTTATTATAAAATTCTTCGAAATTTTGTGAGTAGATTCTATATAAATAGTGACGTCAGAAATAAAAGCTAAGTTTAAAATTGTCATTTTTATCATTAAGAATATCTTGAATTTTCCTTTAAAAATTCCATATGAACAATGTTTTTAAATCTATTCCATTTTTTTTAAAAATGTTTTCAGTTTTAGTTGAGATTTTAGTTCAAAGCACAGATAATGATTTAGAAAAAAAAAATTTTTTTTTTTAAATTTATGCATTACTATTAGTTGTAGAGCTGTTAGCCTGATATAGAATATTCGTAGATTTAAGCTCAAATTTGCCCTTATTTTTAAAAATATTATATAAATTTTTAAATTATACTATAAATTTATGATTTTTGGAACCCAGCTTATTAGACATAAAATTAAAATTTTAACTGAGTTTTATTAAGGAAAAAAAATGAGTCGAAACGTGTTGGATACCTTTGTAACTTTAAGGTTATAAGATTAGTTATTGTATAAAAAGTGCAGTTTTTACATCTATAATACTCTCTAGTAAATCAAAACTGTACACGGGATTCAATACTTTAAGTGTTTATAGAGCAGTGTCAAACATTTAAACAAACATGAGTCAAAATGTATGCTGTTTTAAAATTAAATTACTTCTAAACTGTTTGTCTGATCGGCTTAAATTTTAATTCAATTCTGAATAAAATTTATGTGTTTAAAATGACCGAGATAGCTTGGTTGGTAGGGCACTGGGCCCATGTCCAAGAGGTCATGGGTTCGATCCCCGCTGGCCTAAGACTCCCCGTGTGGTAAATGGTGACTGATGCACGTTAAAACTGTCGAGTCACTAAGACCTCTATGTTTCCATAACAAGTCATACCTCTGGGGGCACTGATCCAGGAGTTCGCTTGTCTTCTAGATAGGGTTCAAATTGACAAGGTTTCGGAGTTGAACATGGGTAGTTGTAAACCGAAAATGAGGTCGGCTGTTTCAACGACGGTTATAAAATAAAATATGGTATAAAAATACCTGTAACTGAAATATTGCTGTTTGGGTGTTTGATATTTCTAAAATTTTGTCTGCTTACTATTTATCCATAAAAGATCAATTAGTTTTGACTTGGTTGACGTTTTATTCAATTCAGCGTTAAAAAAAAAGAAGATACATCAAAACAACATGTGACTTGTTTGGGATCGGATAGTCTGGCTGGTAGGGCGTTGGGTGCAAGAGATCATGAGTTCGATCCTCGCCGATTGAAGAGTCACATTGTAAAAAATGGTGACTGGTGCGCGATAAACCTGTCGGGGTCACGCAGTCCTCCAAGTTCCCTTAACATACCTGTACCTCTAGGGGTAGTGGATCGGAGATGGATCGTGCTCCAGCTCAGGTCGAAATTCAATCTGAATGTGTCCTCCACGGGGGGTGACGTATGTATGTCATCTCAGGATAACCCTCAGGGATGCTTCCCAGACTGTCGCCAATAACCCATCGTGCAGCTCCAGCTCTACGTATATAAGAACCACTTGTCACGGTTCNGGATTCGTGAGAAGCTCATCATCAGGGATGTTTCCCAGACCGTCGCCAATAGCCCATTGTGCAGCTCTAGTGCGACGTAAATTAACAACAACAAGAACCACTTGTCTAGATATATCGAAACGAGTCTGTATTTAAAATCGGGGGAAGGTGCTAACTGCATTAAAAAAAAACATTTTTTAAAAACAATTTGCAGCTTTTACATACCTATTTCAGTTGCTCACGTTATAAAAAAGTTGGTCTGTGAATTGATTTTGTTTCGGCTGCACTCAGCTCTTTATTCCCAGCTTTGGCGGAAGCTAGTTGTTCAAAACTTTTCGTTTCTCGCTACTTTACGGTCACACCAAACACACACTCTGTTTATGTACTGCGAGCAGATAAATAAAATAAATAAATAAAAAGAATAATTATTTACTAAAAGCCATTTTCTTTTTGCATGGAATTATCTTTGGATAAATGAATTTTTCTAATGGAGTGTAAAAAGATTTTAAATCGCTTGAAAAGTTCTGGAGATACGGCGAAATACGCAAAAAATAAAATTAGCATTAAGGGGTTCCAAACCAAAGTATAGGGACCATAATTCCAAGATTTCTCATTCCCCCTATATTTTGTGGGTCAGAAATCAGAATCTGTAGAGAACAAAAAAAAAAAAAAAGGTATGATTATTCAACCAAAGTATTTTTTTTGTGTCTGATTTCGTAACTTAAACTTTCTTTTGTACTCAATTAGCATATTTGACGTCAACCCCTTAAATCGTTAAGATGGAGTCTTAGAACGTGAAGATCCGATCACAAGATTATAACCCAAGACAAAATCCTTGTGGTTTATGTTGCTTTCAGTGCAATTCATGATGGTCCAACATTTTTCATTATGTGTCCATGGTTTTTGATATGCCAACAAACTTCCATCATTCCATGATGGAGAATGCTGCACTAATACTATGATGATTAACCAACAAAAGAAATTTGACCCATGATGGCCCCAACTATACATTTTCCATGATGGTTTAATGGTAATTCTCATTGGTTCTCAGCAATATACCATCAAAACAATTTGGATATTTTTTAAGTTGAACCATCATAAATCAGTCCGAATTCCTACACTGGGATGGTTCATGATCGTTCTAACATTTGATTTCTTAGATACTATGGAAATTCGTGACGGTCCGTAATGCAATGCATTTCTATGATGGTTTAATAATAATTATCGTTGGTTCACAGGAACATACCATCAAAACAATCTGCCTGAATTCCTACATTGAGGTGATTCATGATCGCTTCAATATTTGATTTCTAAGAAACTATGAACGAAATTTCTGATGGTTCAATTTGAGTAAACCATCAAAACAAGTTGTTATGGACCATCACAAATCAGTCAAAATTCCTACATGGGGGTGATGGTTATTTATGTTGGTTAGCATCGAGAAATATAATGGTTTATAAAGGAATTATGGATGATTAGCATCAAGATTATGTTGGTCCATCAGTGGAAAACCATCGAAAATTTTGACTTGGGAAGTTCGTCAGGGTGGTCAGTTTATTTTATTTATTTATTATTTTTTTTACGCACTGTACTGGTTATCAATATGTATTCACAATTCCTTTGTGGTTGTACATTTTGGCGGAAATATCCCCCCCCCCCGAAGATTCGGAATGATATTTGATTTTCGATGCAAAGGTCCTTTCTCTGAAAGTATATTTATGTCTTAATAATTCGTGGAAAACGGGAGAACATAAAATAATGGATTGAATCGATTCGCAATGAATATTGCCACTTTAAAAATCGTTGTATTTTCTCAAGATTCTAGAAAATCTTGTGAATAACCCCAACTTGAATTTTTCCTAAAAATTAAATCTTGGAAATATGTTTATTATTATTGCATCGAAACTACTGGATCAAATTCAGTCATTTAAAACTACTTACTTTATACTTTGCATGAAATTATTATCTTTAATGAAACGAGTGTGCAAGCAGAAAATAAAGTTTTGATAAGTAAAGATAAGGATTGCGACATTCTATAAGACCAAAATTTTATTGTTTTTCTTCCTTTTAAGCTCAATGGGCAATTTTTGACCAGGTACGTCATATTTCGAGAACCAGCTTTATTGTACGATCCCCGCGAGCCGAAGACTCCCCGTGTAGTAGATGGTGACTGATGCTCGTTAAATCTGTCGAGCGGCAAAGTCCTCCCTATTCCCATAACAAATCAATAGCTCTGAAGGTACAGATGGAGGAGTTTCCTTGTCTTCTGGATTGGGTTCAAAATGACAAGGCTACGGAGTAGTCGTCAAACCAGATTTGGGTCGGCTATTCAACGACGGTTATAAAATAAAAACTAACTTTAATGAAGAACGTGAATGAGTTTTTAATGTTCTAAAGCTGAGTCACGGTGGCTCAGGGGATAGAGTTACTCACCTCCCTGTGAGGTAGCCCAGTTTCGGAAACCATCATAATTGGCCGAACTCTGCTTCCGATTCGTATTGAGAACAGTTGTTGCAGACATGGCTTAAAATTCTTTTGCCATCGAAGGAACCTCCTCCTGTCAATTCTCTTTTCATTGATCCCTTTCGCACTATTGATAAGCGTACCTATCTGAGGAGACACTTTGCTGCGAATGATGTATAGTTTGTCTGTGGTAAGAACTCCCNGCAACGTCCGAGGCCGTCTGCTGGTATGGAAACAAGAATAGCTCATTTGAGGGAGGGCAGCTTCTCTTCCCTCTAACACGATAGACCGAAGAAAAAGATAACCTTTTCTCTTAACGACTCCTTAAAAATGACTCCCCCCATTTGAAATAGTTATACCTCGTTACCATAATCACCGGTTCAGAGGAATGGCTAGGGCAGTACTTAATTTAGACCAGGGGTCGCCAAACTTTTTTGATCATCGACCCCTATATAATTTTTCGAAATCTCCATCGACCCCCACAAAAGTAATTTTCTGCTAATTAAAATAAAACTCTATTAGATACTGTGTTTGTACATTTAGTTTATGATTTCAAACATTTATTAAAGTAATAGTACATTGTGTAACAATAGTTTTATGAAAAAATATTAATATTGAAATTTAAATACCTTATTATTAAATAATAAGTAATCATGCATAAGTAGATATAATAAGTAAAGTAACTAAAGATTTACTGCTTCTTGATCAATGAGATGGGTGTGCCTGGTGTTTTTTTTGCAAGGTTCGCTATATTGGGTTCAAAATTGGTCAATTTTAATTTTCGTCAAAATTGGTCAATTTTGTAATTTTCGTAAAAAAATACAAAGTGTGCTATAGTTTTGTCGCGGGCTGTACTTATCCATAATGCTTACCTTCTTTTTTGTGCATTGATAATTAAAATTGATATCTAAACCAAACGAATTGTTTTATCGAAACAATAACTAATTATCCAAATCTATAAAAGTTTTAATAATGACACTGCAAATATTCAACAAAGTTTGCAAAGATAGCTGAAACTGCGTGTGATATTTGCATTTATAACGTCGATGCTCGCCACACGTGACATTTGGACAAGCGCACATATGCATGACTGCGCTGAGTTCGTGCCACTGCGCGGTGGTACGTAAATACTTGTTTCACCCCAATAAATATACGTTTATTAATTTATGTTTTATAAAGAAACTGATATTAAGTCAATTAAAAAAAAATTCACAAATTTTGCATACTAAGTATGCAAAATTTGTGAATTTTTTTAATTAATTGTGAATTAGGTATGTGTGATTGGCGTATTGAAAACTGTTTTTTTTTTTCGACCCACAATCGACCCTTCCGATTCGGATCGACCCCCATTCGCCCCCCTGTCTCAGATCGACCCCCGCTTTTGTTAAATAGACCCCTGGGGGTCTATATAGACCACTTTGGCGACCTCTGATTTAGACAAACTATAAATTCAGTTTTTCTGGTTCCCCGCCTTATTCGGAGAGCCTCAGGAGAATTAGTATGTGTCATGTCATCTATGAGAAGGTACCCTTAACATAGAACCGAGTTAACATGTCTTCATATACTAGTGAATTGGAATTGCATATTTATTGTGGTAGACACACTACAGTACACCAGAATTACAGCTGTGATAGAATTCGATGAACGGATACCTCAAGTGGAATCATTGCTGTTTTGTGAAAAGCCGGGAGAGCTGTATTAGGATCACCTTACTTTGGGCTGCTCATGAGAGCTGTATTAAGTTCGCTCTTCTGTTGCCTTTAGCCGTCGAGTGTTATCGAGACTGAGTAACTCCAGCGTGAGGAGGTGGATGATGTCGCAGTCACAAGTAGCGATGGGGACCCTCCGTCGAAGTTCAAATCGAAGTGGGAGTTTTTGTCACCCATGTGGGAAGTGTAATGTTGACACCACCATAGAATAGAGTCTCTGCAGTGTCATTGGATGACTGTTTAAATAAATAAGACCACAAATGAATCATATGATATTGTTTTATTAATGGATCTGTGAAGAGATTTTGTTCGACAAAACTTTCTTTACATTTTGTGATTTCATGAAAAAGAAAATGATTCCATAAAAACTACTCATTACAAAAGATAATATTGTAAATTTTAAGAGTTTTTTCTTCTTAAATATAAATTACAGCCTAGTTTTTAACTAATAATTATTCAAAAAAAATATCATAAATTGTTATTGCCTAGTTTTCGAGTAATCACATATAAAATAATAAATTAAAATTGCATCATTTTGCTAAGTGTAACTACTTTAAAAGAGAAGTAAATGCTTCTTATATTTATTTGACTCATAAATGTGACTAGAGAAGCATATTTTTTTTTAAAGGTTAAAATGGCGCATTGAAGCACATCATGCATCTATAATTCTAAATCACTAAGAAGACGACAAATGACAGAAACAAGAAAACAGATTTGATTTTAAAAGAAATGGATCGTTTATAAACAAATTTATTTTAACTGTTAACGATGTGTTTAAAGATTTTAATCTATCAGATTATTTAAAAAAAAAAACAAACATTATATGGGTTTCGTGTTCAAATGCACTTGCAATAATTAAAGAAAAAAATATTGCCGTTTTTTGGGTTCAATTAAGATATCATTTAAACTGTGAGCTAAAACAGTGAGAACGAAAAAAAAAATTGTAAAATCAAAATGTGAATATAAAACTATTGCAGTTTTTCGGGTTAAATTAAGATATCATTTAAACTATGAGCTAAAATAGTGAGAACAGAAAAAAAGAAAAATTGTAAAATTGAAATATCGTGAAGGGATCAGTTTATAAATAATCTACATAAAACACATTTAATTTGATTTGGACAGCACAAAATAAATTAAATAATATAACATATTTACATAGTTGTGATTCTTTTTTGCAGATACAAATTTTATATTCAATACTCATCATCATGAAACCATTGATGGAACATTGAAATTTGTGCTTCTCACTTTTTACTGTACAAGGGAAATTTCATTTCAGATTTTATCACACCCAGTGGCGTAGTTTTGGGGGATAAAAAACCCCGAGAAAATTATAAATTACTTGATTAATGAGCTATTCGGTTCGGTAAGTAAGATGAAGACATAAAAAATGTTCATATATATCTGTAATGTTTCTTATATATATATATATAGCTGCAAACTTGTACGGCCGTATATAGCAGCTTATCGTATTAAATCTTCAATTTTAAAGTAACAAAAAAAAAATCAATAATTTAAAAAAAATGTAAATATGATCTATTTGTTAGCTTATTTGACTCTTAAATGTTCAATTAGTTTAATTATTGAAAAAATCTTTCCTATAGTATTGATGTATTTTGCTTTGGCTTTATTGGTACAGTATTAGAAAACACTCCTTTTTGCGGTTATAATCGTGTGAGATGATGAAGAGATTGTATCTTTTATTTATTTAGTTTTCCGGATTTATAACAAAAAATTTTTTAGATAAATAAAAAAATATTTTTTTTAAATACTTTTGAAAAATAATTTTTATAATTTTTCTTCTCTTGTCATTATTTTAACTTATGTATGTGAGAAGGTAAAACTACGCCACTGATCACATGTCACAGAAATGCTAAGGATGTCCTGCATCTAGAGCAAATAATGTGACCTAAACAGAGGGTCTACAGTGAAAAGGTCTATCGTCTGGTGAACTGGGTGCACTCATGGAATACACTGATTCGTTGGTCCTCTGGGATTCGACAGAGAGTGGGGGGGAAGATAAAATATCTGTGTAAGATCTGTATATATTTCTGTCCGGGTGAAAAGCGGGAACACTTATGGGGTATCCGCTGGGAGGAGGTGACCTAGAGTCGCTGGGGTAATCGTACTGATGTCCACCGTCCAGGTAGACGGCATTAGGTTGGCACGAGGTCGTCTTCCAGTGCGTCCGCAGACCCGAAGCGCTGATGTACTTCTTGCTGCATGTCTGGCATGTGTAGGGTCGCTCGTTCGTGTGCAATCGTTTGTGGAGTTTGAGGTGGACGAATTGCGTGAATTTCGCCGGACACAGATCACAGGCGTACGGTTTCTGTCCATTGTGGAGTCGGAGGTGTGTCTTGAGGTTGCTGGTGCTGCTGAATTTCTTGTGACAGACTTCACACTTGTGGGGCTTCTCACCCGTGTGAACGAGGTGGTGCTTCTGCAGGTGGGCCAGTTGGGTGAAGCTTTTGTCGCAGACGGAACACTTGAAGGGTCGCTCACCCGAGTGAGTGCGGAGGTGGACTTTGAGGTTGGACAACTGTCCGAACGACTTGCGGCAGACGTTGCATTCGTAGTGCATCTTGCCGTCTTTCTTCTTCAGGGGGTAGGGCAGGGATTTGTATCCCCTGCCGTGAAGGAGAGAAGGAGAAGTGGGCCGCGAGTGTAGGAAGGGCAGCTCAGTTTGGGAGTCCAGGTGATGTCGGGCCGTCGGGTGATGGGGCATCACGAACTGCCTCGCCGGGAAAGCACTGTGCATCCTCTCCGAGAAATGATATGTGAGCATATTAAACTGAGCGGCAGAGAACATGTTGTTGCCGTAGATCAAGTTTTCCTGATGGTGACTCTCCTCAGTGGAGTCCGGGCTGTTTCGCTCCTGGCAGAATGTTCCGGGGTTGAGACTCAGCGGAAGCGATTCGTTGAGGTGGAACTTCCGCAGTATCTGAACCGAAGAGATGGCGTCCCTTTTCAAGGACGCGTTTTCTCGGTGGCTCAGGAGATTTTCGAGCATCGTCGGTGGCTCGGACGCCATGTACTCGGAATTGTTCTTTTGTCCCTCGTACGACACGAAAGCGGATTCGTAGAACAATTTCTTGTCTTCCGAAGGTGTGCTGGCACACTTGGGGCTGTTAGGTTGAGGGGCAGAGTAGTGGTCGCTGGAAGAGCTGTCGGCTTCGTCTCTGGTGGTCGGTTTCTCGTCCTCCGTTTCACTCTCCTTACTGTGCGATTCGACGTTTTTGGAATGGTTCGAGAGGGCGTACTTGAATTTCAGTTTGTAATATTCGTTCCGAGTGTATGTCTTTTCGTCCTCGGAGGGTTTTTTGACACTGTAATCGAGAGCCTCGCTGTCCTCGCTGCTGTCCTCCGGGGGTGTCATCGGATCGCAGTATTCTTGTATTCCAAATGGCTCAGACGGTGGGCTCAGTTGAATACCTGGAGAGAGCAGGAGAGAAACGTTTATTAAAACAACACTCTTAAACATATATTATTGACTTAAATTACAGATCAAGTTTAAAAGCTTACTTGAATTTTTTTTAAAAATTACGAAATTAAAATAATAAGAATTTAATTGTTAAAATAAAGTAGATTGAAAATAGCGAACTGTAAAAGAGACTCTGTAAATCTTTAACAACCATTATTTTGAGCAAAGTTCCTCATTATTCCAAAGTTAAGATCATTTTAATTGAGAAGAGAGAAATATTTACACTAAAATTTGGACACAAAACTTTGTTTTCTTTATGACGACTCATGCATGTTGTTATCAACTTATTTAGGTAGGTAAATGCATTGATTAAACTCTTTTATGTTGCCTTTTTAAATTTAGGTATTAAAGGGTTTGAATAAAATAACCTACATTTCAGATTCTTATTCCTTTATTTGAGCCCCTTAAAAATGCGGTGCAATCATCCTCTGCTTTTATAAAAGAATAAATGAAAATAGGTATTTCTCAAAACACCTACTTCTACTGATGAATGAACCAAAATATGATAAAATTGACTTCCATTTTACGTAGCCAGCAAATGAATACCAATTTTTGTTAAAACGCGGAATTTTTAACTGTGTAGTTTCAGATGTGAGGATCTTTTGAAAAACCTTTCGGCCAAAAGACCTTTAAAAAAAACGCAGTTTTGGGATTTCATAGAGTAGGGCTTGGCTGATAATTAAATGCTCGGATGTTAGTGACATTTGTAGTTTTTTTTAAAAAAATTTGAGATTTTGGGGAAATTTCTTCCCGTTTTACAGCCTTTTTCTGGGATGCTTTTAGAAGTACTCGATCACTGCTTTCTCTCACTTTAACTATTTTTTTCACTTTCACACATGGTTGATGGTGAACTCTATGAAGTAAAATCCTCAACAATTTGCCCAATCTTTAATGGTGTACAAGACAATGGTATACACACTTCTACTTCATTTCAACTTAAAACAAACATTAATAACATCTCCATTTCATCTTAATATACGTGCACATACAGTCGAACTTCTATTTAACGAACTTTCATTTTGCGAATTTCTCTATTTTGCGATTTTTTTTCTTTCGAGGAACCACGCACATTTTGGAAATTTCTTCGTGAAATAACTTCCATACAGGGAAGTAAATTTTCCATTTAATGAACTTTTTTTCGAGATTCACTTTCCTTATTTCCCAAACATTTCAAACTCATTTTATGGAGTAAATGACCTTGAATTGATTTTACAAGATGACGTGACTACAAGATGACAAGATGATTTACAAGATGACAAGATGACGTGAATTGACTTTACAAGATAAAGGTGCATTCATTGCTAGTTTAATGATGGCTAGTGTTTATGAATTTAAAACCTGTTTTATGTTGTTTAAGTACTTCAAAAGGGAATTGTCTGTTAAACGAACTTTCTGTATAATGAACTTATTACCGAGATTTAGAGACTTGGTTCAATAGGGGTCCGACTGTATTTAATATGAAATTATGTTTCAGATCAACATCCGGACTTTTCTAATTATTTTTTGTTGCCAAAAACAATATAGCGAAAAAGAATCAATAAATGAAAGAAAAAGGTTATAACTTACGTATTCCATTTCTGGTGTCAACAGCAGCCTGTATTCTTTTTGCGTATTGATGACCATACCAGACTAAGAGTTCCTGGTTGGGCATAATTCTTTTAATGGTGTAGAAGTAGATTTCATTTTGTACTTGACATGCCACCAAGTTTTGATCGTCTATACGGAGTGCCGGTCTCACGTAGCGCATCCAATTGGATTTGGAGACATCGAAACAATCAACGTAATGGTATTCATCACTATCATTCTTATAAATCTGAAAGGAAAACATTTCTTTTTTAATAATCTCTTTTTTGACAATACAATGAAAACAAGTAATATAAATAAAACAAAAAATATTTTAAACCAAGAAATTTTTTATTTTAGTTACTTTTTATTAAAATAACCACCTTTATGCACTTTTTTAAAACGCTACTCACTATATCCTATTACCGATGAAATCCCTTTCATTCGAAATATCAATTTCATCACTACTTGGTTTCAATGAAGAGTACTTTTTTTTTTTTTTTTTAAAGAAACATGTTTTAATAAATTGTGTTCTAAACTATTTGATTTCCTTATGAAACAAATGTTGAAAATTTGGATGATTCTGCCGAAGCCCGATTATGTGCTGAAACCATAAGAGAGATGCCCGGTGTTTTCACCCTTCTACGGCGGTGCAACCACTTCGTCGTTGTCGGCCACGATTTTGAGCACTTCCCCTGGGGTTGTCGAATCTTCCATTTTAATAATATGCTTCTTCTTCGTTTCATTTCATCTCCTGTTTCCAAATGTGTTTTGTGTTGTATCAATGTGCATTCATCAAATTTCATTAAAATCTGTTCTACAGATAATCGACCCAGTCTGCAAATTTCTCTTCAATTCTTTCTACTTTAAACTCGAAATTATTATTTTTTTTTTCTTCCACTTCTCTTTTGAGTGTTAACCATTCGCTGCTGTGTAGACAACTCTGAAGTATACCTAAGAATAACAACAAGTATACCTAAGAATAACATTGTATTTTCAGAGTGTGCGGTATTTCGATACAGCGTGATGCAATCTGTTTTCTAAGTTATGCTCACTGTAACAGTGACATAAAAATGGTCTATCGAAAAAAAAGAAGAAGAAAACGGTAGAGGATTTGTCTTAGAAACAAATTTTGTTTGTTTTAACAAACAAATTTCTTTTCCAAGTCCTAATAATAAAATTTTATTCATAAAATGAATTAAATTTCATTCCTAAAAGTAATTAAATTTTATTCCTTAATTTATTCATGATCCTCATAACCTTTAGTGATTTAATTATTTTCCTAATAATGAAAAGCAACTTACCCTCCAGAAGAACTTTTTACTTGAGACGTGATTCACTTCGGATACATGATAATGTTCACCCAAGAGGGGTCCGAACCTTGTCCCTTTCGGAATATAATCTGTGGCCCAGACACCATTCACCTAAAAAATACAAGTTAACTTTAAATGAATGGCTTGTTTTTGATTCAACAGACAGAAACATATTTTATCCCACCAAATACCTTTTTTTTTAATTGTTATTATCTCCTAAAATGTAAACACATTTAAAATTTTGTTTACCTTCGTGTATCAATTCGTTAACATTAGTAATGCAATCCGTTAAAAATAAATAGAAATGGGAAGTACATGAAAAATCTGACGTCATTACGTCGCGTAAAAACAACAAAGCTGTAGAGAGTATCACGTGATCATTAAGATTTTACATAGAATCTTATAGTGCATCTAATAATATGGCCAGGAACTATATATATGTTACCGTTAAAGTATGAAATCCGTTATTTTATAGAATACCTAGTTATTCCATGAAATAACTGATCGTGTCACTTAAAACTCTCTTGTATTTCATGGTTTAACTAGTTATTTCATAGAATAGCGATCTGCAGCCCGTTAAAGTGTAAAATAATCTATATCATATATGTCGCATGACAAATACATTTACCTTCCACCCCTACTGCATTTATCTATTTTAGCTATCATCATAAAAATAACCGAAGAAGGATTTTTCCAATTGGGCTCAAGAAACGATTATATTCCCGATTCCAGTTCAGTGTCTGCGAACAAAAATGAATTAAAATCGAAGAAGTAGCGGATGTAGAAATATCGCTCCGGTCGGTTGCTGCAGCTTAAAGTTTAGGTACTGGTCAGGGATTTAAAAAATGTTCGTGAAAAACCCGGTGTGTCAGCAAAAAATGTCTTTTTTTTTTAGAAATAATGTTCTTTGTAATTCCAAGTGTCATTTTAGTAATCCTTGTCGTAACAAATTATTTTATGGTACGTTTCCATAAATACCATTTATACGCCGCATAAATTAGATAAATTGCTTCTTTTTCATTTTAATTGTCCATCATTAGTTTATTTATAGAATACCTAGTTATTTCATTTTAGATAAATTGCTTATTTTACACTTTAATTGTCTCTCATTAGTTAATTTATAGAATACCTAGTTANATATTTCTGGGCATTTTCTGAATGACAAGAGAAAACATTTTTGTATCTCGAACATTAATCTCTATTTTCTTTTTCTATGCAACAAAGAAAATTTAGCTTAATAACCCATATTTCTCGAGTTTTGTCTATCGATTCTGGATCGAGTTCAATTTTATTTATTTATTTATTTTTCAGACGATAAGAAAAAAAAAAGAAATTATTTTGAAGGGCAAAAGATATAAAAGTCCATGACAGAAAATTATTGTCGCTTAGAAGTCATCGACCTAATGTTATCATGTGAAAGCAGAGAAATCAAGGTTAGATGATAAGTAGTCTCGATTTTCAATAATTGAGAAATATTTGGGAGAGATAAGGGGAGGATAACACTTGGGACTAAAGTGAGAGAATGAAGGTCAAGATAAAAAGCAGAACCGATAACATGTTTCAATCTTCCAAGTTTTGAAAAAAAGGCTTTTTTTTTGTATTGATGTCATAACGGGAGCTAAAATTATATCATTTGGAAATCTATCAAGTGGAGGAAGAATCATCTGATCAAGTGGAAATGACCTTGGCCTTGACCACACGCGCTTCTCACCTTTTCTTTCTTTTACAGTACCCGTTACAGTTGTTAAAAATTTACAGTCCCTTTCCAGATTATTAGACACACTATAGGATCCCATATAATATCTTAATTATCAAGCGATATTATGCATCTCTATTGTTTTTACGCGGTTGAAACCGGTTTGCACTTGAGTATGTTCGTGTCTTAAATGAGACGATTTATAATATAAATTCGACTATTGGATATATCATACCACATATGATATAAGTATAGAATATCTATTATATCAGGTATTATATTAGTGTATCATAATAATTAGAGCAAATGATTTAAACTAGACTTATTCTGTTTTCTTTTTTTTAAATTTTTAATAACCGTAGTTATAACGTGGATGCACCTTTATCCTGTAAACTAGTATCTAATATTTATTTAATAAATCTTAGCCACAAAAGAAATCTGCATGGAAAGCAAAAATAGTGCAAAACATTATACAGTGCTACACTATCACGCTACACACATTTTAAACTAAAAAAAAAAAGAAGCTAAATTTATGTATAAAATGACTGCTACATCTATACATCTATACATCTATACATAATAATAAATGCGGCTGTGTGTGTGTCTGTCTGTCTGTAATCACAATATATNGTAATTTTTAACATGCATTACCACATTCTTTCTTAAATTTAATGGCTACCGTTAAAATCCGTTTATTTTGTCTGAGTTTTTCGTTTGAAATGCAAACAAAAAGGGAAAGAGTTTTCTAAAAGTGAAGTGGCTTTGAAAATCAAGGTCATTTCCTTTATAAAATGCGTTTGAAATGTACTGAAATATTTTGGAAAATAGGGAAAGAGGATCACAAAGAAAAGTTCGTTCAATAGAAAATGCACTTCGTTATTTGGAAGTCATTTTTCGAAGAAATTTTCAAAATGTTCTTGGTTCCTCGAAAAAAAAAAATCGCAAAATGGAAGTTCATTCAATGGAAGTCAGACTGCAGTTTATTTCATAACCTCTGTCAACTTGGAATATTGAACCCAACCCAGAAGACGAGGAAACTCCTGTGACAAGCATTGGAACAAACTAGCCTTCGTGGAGGACCTTTTCATGGTAATAACCCGCATTTGTGTTGCATGGAGATGAAAATCACGTAAACGTCGGAAATTTTGCCTGACGGCAACGAAATAAATATTTTAAGACAATTTATATTTTATAATTATATTTTAATAGTAATTATTTTTAATTATTCATTTTTTGAAATCTTATTATTCCAGTATGACCGCTTCACTCCACTCCCATTTTTAAGAAATTTAAGAACAAAATTTAAGAATAAAATTTTTAAAGGAAAACTCATATATGACAAAAAAAGAAGAAGAAAAAAAAAACATTGCAAAAATAATTATTTCCAAAAAAAAAAAAAAAAAATTTTCTAAAAATNAAAAAAAAAAAAAATTCACTTCTAAAATATGGTAAAATGCAACATTACAATAGAAAAATAATTTTTCCAAACAATTTCCAGCAGTTACAATCAATTAAAAATAAAAGGTTGCCTTTTTACATACTTTCTTTCTTGTAATCGAAATGTCTCCTATTTATTCAAATAAAAGAGGTGAGTCGCATATTCTCCTTCATTTCCCCAAGCGTAAAACGATTTTTTAGTCTCTAAGTTCAGATTATTTGAATGTTTCCCACTCTTTTTTGTTCTTAAATTAAGAAGAGTTCGTTCAATAGAAAATTCACTTCGTTATTTGGAAGTTATTTCACGAAGAAATTTCCAAAATGTTCTCGGTTCCTCGAAAAAAAAAATCGCTAAATGGAAGTTCGTTCAATAGAAGTCCGACTGTGTTCAAAATAATAATAATAAAAATACAATACTTACATTAGTTTCGGAATTCGTTCGAAGTTCTAAATTCCTGGGCAGTGTTGCTTCGGCATTCTTCCGGGGATCGTTTGAGTCGACGGGCAAATCTTGAACCCTGTAAACGGCCAAGCGATCTATTTCTTCCTCTCTGATATCACTCCAGACGACAGAATCACCCATTATCGGCTGAAAAATATTATCATATCGTTATTCATTCTTTTATTGTTAAAATAAGTCATTAAAAAGAGGAAGATACAAAACGGTGCAGACGATAACACAAAATACTATTATAAAACTAGCTAGAAATAATGTTTCATCGAAGTAAAAAAAAAAGTCATGTGCCATTAAAATAACGGGATAATATCTTATATATATATTTTTTTCCCCTTTTACCTTTTGTTTTGATCCGTGTAGAACTGCTGGCATGGCCTGGCAGAACAGAGAGAGGATTTAGTGGGAGAGAAAATGAAAATTTTTTTCCGCAAATATATTGTCCGTGAGTGGCGCTACTATCACAAAATGGAAAGGCCTCATCCATAAAAATAAAAAAAAAATATTGATAAGAGTTGGGTGCTCTTCATCTTCAACTCACCTGAAGATTGATTGGGGAAGGGAGGGGAGAACCTTTAAGAGGAAAAGGGTGGAGCTTATCTTGACGTCACGGGGAGGAGTTTAGTGGAGGAGATGAAAGAGATTCGTGCGATGAATTCCGGAATGAAGGGGGTGTGGTCTTCGATATGAAGCCTCCCCCCCCCTTTATCCGAAAGAATTTATTTCTGCCCAATATTCCTAATAATAATGCTCATTAAAAGAAGGCAATAAGCAATAAGGAAAAACAAGCAATGGACTAAACAGTATTATGGTGCTTGATAATTTAAATGTGCCAGGAAAAAGATTCCAAGGGCAGAATAAAAAAATTTTGGACCCTAGACACAAAAATGTTTGGGGATTGTTGCACAAATTTAAATTTCCTCATGTTGATCATTGTTGCACAAATTTAAATTTCGTTTATTTACAAAATGCCTTCACACTTTTTTCAAGTAAAGTGCCCTACGTCCAAGATTTCGTGGGTGCAATCCCCGCCGGTCAAAGACTCCTCGTGTAGTAAATGGTAGTAACACTAAACATACCATAGTCATGTAGTTACACTAATCATACCATAACCGGTCGAATCACCGTTCAAGAACTTTTGCATCGAAAATGCGCTTATCATCTTATCGTTTTTGCACATTTGACTTCACCACTTTTTCTAACAATCATATACAGTTCTATTGTTTTTTCTTCTTCTTTTTTTTTTGTTGGTATTTTGTTCGTTTCGAATAATACTTGTCGTATACCTGTTTTCACCACTACCGGTTGTTTGACCGGGAGAACAATTTATTGCTTTATCGCAGTGTTTCTCAAAGTGTGGTACACGTACCCCCAGGGGTACGGGAACAGTTCAGCGGGGGTACGTGTTCTTATACGAAATATCTTGCAACTGACGAAAATTTGAAAAAATTTAATTTAAAAACAAAGCCAGCCATTAAAATTTACGATTACGTATTTTTCTTTTGCTATTTTTTGCAGAGTTAACAGTTAATATCTACAGTCAGTTGTGCTTTCTAAGTTTTGTGTAATTGTTTTGTAGTGAAGGTTTGTAATAAATTCTATTTATTTTGATTATTTTAATAAAATATAATTTTTATCCTTAACATAGAATTTTTTACCAAAATTTAAGAATTTTTTTTTACCGAAAACTTTGTGCTAAAAAAGAAAAGCAAGCATATTTTTAAAGAAATACATTCATTATTTTATTAGTGGTACACAGCGTTACGAAAAATTTAGAAAGGGTACACAAAAGTCATAAGTTTGGGAAACACTGCTTTATCGGATCAGACATGACGATGTTACGCGTGTTCAACGTATTGCATTCGATGACTTGCACATTTCTGCAAAGACTGTTGCTAGTTCAATCAGAATAACTGTGAATTCAAATGTCAAGAGAGTACCCGAAATTTTAAATTGGCACTTTTGTGTCAGGAAAAGTGACCAAAACTAACCGTTTTGGTAAGTAGCTTATATTTTATTTTACTTCATTTCTAACTAACTGTTAGTTTTTACCCAGAAAAGTGCCGAAACTATCGCGGCAGCACGTTCTTGGAAGAATAATATTAATTATAAGAATAATTATAGGAATTATAATTCTTATATATTCTTATAATTATAATTCTTTCACATTCTTATAATTATAAGAATAATTATAGAAGTAATAATAATTAGAAGAAATATGTCTGCGGAAAATGTACATCGGAAACACCCTGTATATGTAAAAAAGGCGTTGAGCGATAAAATAAAAATTCTTATTCTTTGTGTTTGTAATTTGTAAAAATTGGCAATATTAAATTTTGTTTACTGATAAACTCCGATCATATGACCGGCTATGGTAGAAACAGGTATATACAGTCAAACCCCGCTATAGTGAACATTCTTTATAATGAACTCCAGGAAAGAGTGAACGAAAAGAAGATTGCATTTTATGAACTTTTTTCTGTCTTAACAGACTGATTTATTTTCTTCATTTTTTTGTTCATTTTGAAATTTCTACCTATACCGATTTTTAAAACCATCTATTGAGGAGTGGAATGTTGCCATAAGCATTTTTTTTTCTTGTTTGCTTCTTCGATCCTATCCCTAAATTTTTTGAACGAAAGACGAAGAATGATAAAAGTGAACACATATTTTGTGACTTCCTATCGTTTCTTTTTTTATTAAATAATACCTCACAAAAGAGAGCCGTCAAAATTGTTTGCAGTAGGCTCTCTAGAGCGGTTCCTTCTTTTTTTTATAATAGTCGTTGAACAGCCGACACAATTTTACGGGTCAACTCCGCAGCCTTTGTCATTTTGAACCCAATTCAGAAGACAAGGGAGCTCCGGGATCGAGTATTGGGAAAAAAATTTGCCTCTGGACTTTTTGATGGAGCTAGCTCGTATTTGCGTTACGTGGAGAGGAAGACCACGTGAACCTTCCACGGTTAGCCTGACGGCAAGGGGACTCTAACCTTTGATCCGTCCACCGCTGAGGATATTTCACGTCAGCACAGTGGTCGGTGCAAGCGGACTGGAATACGAACCCGGTTCGCCTCATTGGAAGGCGAACGCTCTATCCCCATCGCGGTTTGACTGTATTAAGTGTTGGTATGTTTAGTATTTAAATCTTTTATTGATGACAAGTGATATGCATGATTTAATTCCTTTTAAGGGGTGTAAGGGAAATAAATGTATTTATTAAGATTTCATTTCATAAGGAATATTCAAATGGGTTGTAATTATTTTTTTTTTTGGTTGTGTGNGGGGGGGGGGGGGGTTGAGGCTCTTTTTGAACAAAGGCAGAATTCAATGAAATCGAGCACTAAAATCTTGAATAAAAGTGGGCGGGGGTCAGGACGGAGGAGGCAAGTGCTAGTTGTATCAACACTGTCTCCTCACAAAAGGGTCTCTTTAATAGAATGGGTAAAGCGGGAGGGCTTTTGATCAGTTGGAAGCTAATATTGACTCAACGATGTTCATGCGCGCCTGCCTCTGTTCAAAAGCCGACTAAACACACGACGATTGAGAGATTTTCGCGCCCGACATCTCAACTCGGTCCTTGTTTGAAAAGGAACGGTGTCGTTATAATGGAGACCCCAAGAGAATTTATCGAACACGATGTTTGAATATGTTCCTTCGCGGGATGGATGACGCCGAAATCGAAGATTTTATCTTTAACGCATCGCTTGCTATAGAACTTTCTCCACAAAAGGAGAGGCGAGCGCTTTTATAGAAATAAAATTTCATTTGCTCTCTATTCACCTCTCTATTCTTCAATTATCGTTCTCGCTTCTCTCTTTTTTGAATCCGGCTCCTAATATAAATAGAACACATAACACACACTTTCTAAACTCTTTGAATAGAAAAATTAATGCGTTCATTAATGTCAACACAACAGTTTTGAAAAAGTTTTTTTTTTTTTCCTATCTCCTCCGCCATGATGTGAATGAGTTAATTTTTCCAAAAGTATAGTTGTGTGGTTTAGAAAACAAAAAATTTTAACTCGGGAAATAATTTAAATAGATTAACACTTTCAATAATGAGTCGTTATCGAATACATTAGAAACTCGAATATTAAACGCATTCCGTTTCCGCCATTTTTTTTTTTATCAATAATTCTCCAAACAAACGATTTTCACGCATTATAAAACGATTTTTTAGTCCATTTTTGTTACGTCATTTTTAAAGCGATCTAATGCCAGATTCGTTTTGAATTATTTGAAATAAATATCTCATGAGTCAATATAGATTTGAAAGAAAGGAGGGGAAAGAAAAAAAAAAAACATTCAAGGTTAATTTTCAAGAAATGGCAAGTGGTGAAAGCTTTTGTGATAAATAGGCGATAAGTGACATTCTGAAAAAGAGGCTACTGACACCGTTTTTTCCACTCCACGTGCAACCGATAATAAAATATTGGATGCACCTCCCCCCCTCCATTCAGTCTGCTCTTGGAATATTTATGTATTGAAAGCGATACATGCGCGTCTTGTTATAGATTATGAAAGTATAAATAAAGTTAGTTAGCTTACGTTTAGGGAGAGATCCTCCTCAAGTAATATAAAACGTAGAGTCACGGTGGCTCAGGCGATAGAGGTGACCTAGGTTCGATCCCAGCGTCGGCTGGTTGATTCGAATTCTTCCAGCGGTTGGCACATACCACAGTAATTATATCACCCCACGTTATACTTACAAGCATTTGTAGCATTACTAACAGTATTCACATTTCGAGGCTATTTTTATATTTTGATTATTACAAAAAACGATTTTACAATATAAACAAAGGTTTTTAATAATTCTTTTTGTTAATATTTGTTCATCGTGGTTTCACTTTTAACTGAATGATGCGAACTAAAATAAAGAATTGTAATCGGTTAAAGGATTGATTTCTATTGTTACGATTTTTGAGAGATAAGCAATTATCTGTCACTTACTAATTATCGAATTCAAAACGCGAAAGGATTTCTTCTGTAAATTGGTTCATTAATACTTGTTCAGCACATGATTTATACAGATTTTTTTTCCCTTTAAATTTTTTTAACGTATAAGATACCTAAATTACTTAATTTTATAAAACGTGTTTCAATTAAATTGGTATTTTACTGAATAGAACGACAAAAATGCCATTTAATGGTTTGAGAAAATTCATAAAATGTCATTTATGGGGATAGGAAAAAAAATTTGGTTTGCATTACAAGACAAATTTGAACATTTTTTGGAATTATAAATCTTTCATTTCTTAATTGTAAAGATCGCATTTTAAAAATTTGCGATCAACGATCAAATTTGAGAAAATGTTCCGAGAATGTTTCCAAATTTATAAACACTTAATGTAGATTTAATAAATCACATTATTCATTTATAAATTTTACATTTATTTCAAATATAAATAGCTTTTCTATTTAACTTGAAATAAAGTCGACTAAATTACTCTTATTTTTCGAAAATTATTGTTAGGTACTTCGTTAGGAAAAAAAGAAAATTCCTAATGTATCAATGCTCTGAATTATTCATAATTCCACCCCGAGAGAATAAAAGTATTTAAATGCAACAACTGCTAATAATGATAATTAGGGAAAGATACGCAAAAAAATCACTTTTTGATTTTATTAATAAGCATTTTTTTGAAATATAAATTAATGAGCTTTTTAGTACGCGAATTCGAAACCGAAATGCGTCGTTATCACGGGATACTCTATGGAGGCGACATCTAGTGATGAATTGACACATTTCTAAAAAAGGTCTGAGTAGTGAAAGTTCAATGTAAATAACCTTATTAAACGTTCATTGCAGCAAGTCAATCCAGTTTGAGTTATTCTTCGCCGAATTAAGCGCAAAATCATCTAGGCTGATGGTTAAAATGTCTAAAAAATACCAATTAGAAATTCAGTGTATGTGTGTGTGTGTATTGCAAAATGTCGGTGTGTTGCTACATTTTTCAATTAAGAATATTGAAAGGAATTTCGCATAATTATAAATAAAGGTCCTTGAAGTGAAATTTCAGAAAAATCTGATTTTATGTCAATACGTGTGACACTCACTTTCAAATTAAATATTTTGGTTGTCATAAAGTGTAAAAATCATTGCTTTTGTAAACAATAGTCACAACAGCTGATTGTTTGAGACAGCAGCTGAGATTTCGTTCAATTCTAGTATGGATAGCTTATTTTAATACTTTACGAGTTCGTTGCAGCTTTATTTCTATAATGATTTCAGGAGTGAGTCAAAAATATAAGAAAAGTAAGAATTAAAAAGCGATAATCTTTCAGGGACATCTGAAGGTCACAATAAATTATCAGGAATCAGGAAAAGCGTTTTTTTTTTTTTCCTTGCACGAGGGAAACATTTCATTTCGTACCCTTGCGGTCCTGACTTTTTTAAGAAAGTAAACAAATAGCAGAATTTTAAAAAAGATAGGCTTTAAATAAATGCCATCGCTGACACACCGAGAACATCCAATAAAGGGGTCAGGAACTCCGGCACACGCGAGGGAGAGAGAGGGTAATGGCACGATCCCTTTCACCTGCTGTTCCCTCGCACCCTTTTCATCCTGCCTCTGATACACCCTTTCTACATCGAACTATGTCACCTTTTTTTTTACGACATAAGGTGTCATAGTTAGAAAACCTTGAAAGTTTTATTCAAGAGGACGCCATACCGCGAACGAAAAATTTCGTCGCTAATTTTCTTTCTCCTTCATTATTCATTTAAAATTTAAAGTGTAGAAAAAGTGAGTTCAGACAATTCTAGAGTAAGCCATGGAAGTTTCAAATACTGAAAAGAACATTTTAAAATATGCAAATGATGAGATGTCAACTTAGGATGACGCAATCGAGAAGTTCTCTTCTAATGATTTGTTCGCATTTCAATAGTCTGAAGTATTTTTTTCAACCATTGAAACGTCATGACTTATTCTAGGTCTGACTGAACTTACCTCTTCTTTCTTTTAAATTTTAAACTAGTAATGAAGGAGAATTTGCGGCGAAAATTTTCTTCCTCGGTATGGCGGTCCTCTCAACTGAGTCACACCCTCATTCTTTCTATAGATATGATCTTATTCTATAGAACTTAATAAAACTGAAATTATGTTTGGTTCCGTAAAATTCATAATTGTACAGAATCCAACAAATATTTGTTTTCCTTAAAAGCTCCGAAGGTGGCTCTGAGTAATTTTCTATCAAAAGTGAGTGGTTTATTTTCCTCAGTTTTCATGGAAGGCGCTGCCATACAGGTTAAGTTAAAGTATTAATTTTAAAGGAAATGATCATCTTAAGGTAGAAGAAGTCTTTTAAGAACACCCATTTTTGAAAGAATGAAAATAATTTTTAAAAACTTAGTTCTCTCTTGGGTAACGGAGATTTAAACTTCAGTAAAGAAGTCAGCAGAAGTTGATACCTACAAAAGGTATGGACATCCGGATGATGCTTTTGTTTGGAAAGAAGGTTGTTTCAATTATTACTTAAGAGTGACACATTTCTGTTACTCTCATTTATTCAAGGACACAGAGCTTAAGAAAAGTGTCTCCAACCTTGGAGAGAGAGAGAGTTCTGTGGATAAGTAGTGGTGTCCCTCAAACGCGTGTTTTAACCTGCAATCGATGCTATAAAAGCTCTATGAATACAACTTTTCTATCCAACAAATGCACTCAGTTTAAAATCTTTTTGACCGGAAATTATCTTGTTGTCTTCCATTGAGAGTGCTCAAAACTATTTGACAGAATTGGAGTTTTTTTCCATCTAAACGGAACCCACTCTGGAACTCAATTTCAAGAAATGGATCGTTTCTTGTTTTTATTTGTTCGTATTATTTTCTTGCTTTTTGTGCGATTGAGACAGAAATGGTTCAATGGCGCATCCCACTGTCTGTTCAGAGGTGCTTCTCTTTGATCAAAATTAATGAACAACAGGAGTTTAGTCAGAGGGATGTTCAGGGATGACACACGTGTTTCAATAGGAATAAAATGATTGAAAGTCACGTCATTGGTTATTAAAACATTTCTGGAATATAGGATTTCCAAAATGCTTGTTTGACTCATACGGTAAGTATATAGTTATATTTTTGAAGCGAATGAAGTTTTTAATCAAATGTAGGGTAAGTCTAGGTGAGGAAGCCACGGCTAGTCCGATATTTTTTAATACATTTTTGCAATTCTTGCCCATATTATTAGATGCACTATTAGATTCTATAGAAAATCTTAACTATCAGGTGCTTTATTGTTTTAACACGACTGAAACCGGTTTAAACTTGTTGACGTTTCGTGTATCAACGGGTTAACATTGTAATGCCGTACGTTATAAATAAATACAAATGGGAAGTATATGAAAAATCTCATAAATATAAACCCATTGCATGTATGTTTAAATATAAAAGTATTGCATATAATCTCGTGCAACACATGTCATTATTAAAAACAGTACTGTGTGTCTAATCATTGGGTCTAACTATTATAATATACTAGTATAATACCTGATATAATACATATTCTATATTATACATCGTCTCATTTAACCCATTAGTGCACGGACGCAAACAAGTGCAAAAAGTCACGAAAAAACATTAGTATCACCTAATAATTCAGATTATACATAAAGTGTTCCTAATAATTTGGCCAGCGACTCTAAACTCAGTTTGAAACTCATCAAATGTCGTTCGTTAAGGTAAGTTTTGTTTCATTAAAATGACGCTAAAATGAAATTACCAGTTATTTTGAAGTGCATTCTGTTTTCTTTTTTTTTGTAATCAATGTGTGCAAGAAAGCGGACACCATTTATGAAGGTTGCCATCAAAGAGAAGAAAAGTGTAAGCAGTTTTTTTTTTCTTCTTCCTTTTCTTTCTCCCAACTAAATTCGAAATTAAAATAATGGAAACTGAAGAGGGTGGACACAGCGTGTTGAGAGAGCGGTGAAAACCTCAGACTCCGGGGCATTCGATGAGTGAAATAAGCCCCGGAGTCATAAAATAATGACGACCGATGATAACACGCAGAAGAGAAAACCACAAAATCATTGCGGCGGAAAGCCTCCTCCCCCCCCACCTGTTTATAAATATCGGGATAATGAGCCCTTAAATATTATTTTCCCAAATAACATTTCATTTTAAGGTATCCGACTACCTTCGGGACAAAATTTTTGAAAAATAAATATTTTTCACAACATTATTGCAATTTATATTGTATATTAATTTAAATAAACATATTTAATAGAGAAAATTTTAATATACAGGAAATTTTTTGTTTAAAGAGTATTTTTTAGATAATTTTAATGAAAATAACTCATTAACGGAAAACACTCTACACAAAAAACTATTGTACATGCAGCTATCAAACTTTTTGAGCCGTTTCGTATAACCCTCTGAAGTGTTATGAACCTCAACTTAAATGATATCATGAAATTAAAAAAATTTATGGAGTGTTAAGCATATTTTTCCATTTTTTTTCACATTTTCTTCACATTATCTACTGCAAAATATCTCATAAAACAAAAAATAATACAGTTATCTGAATTCTGGAGGTCTGTTACATAACCACCAATACAAGAAACAATCTCTGAAAGTTTGAAGACAAATTTATTATAATTAGTTGAGTTATCTTGTTTTCCGTAGACAAAAAACAGCAAAATTGTCATTTTGAGAAAAACACAATTAAAGTTTATAATTACATTTTTTCTAAAAACTATGAATGTTTGTCAGTAGGAAGTTATTATATTTTATAGGGGGCACATTCCTTCACACATTTTCTTAGTTTTATTTAACGTAGCGATATTTTAACGTATTATTTAGCGATATTTTAAAGTATTTAGTGAATAACATCAAAAGTCTACTACTTATAAAGCATTTAACACAGGAACAATTTTTTATTAAACAACCATCTTACTGTATTTTCACACTTTAATATATATGTCTAAATATAGTTTTTATTAATAATTAGAAGTAAAAAATATTTTTTATAATATTTATAATAGCTCAAATCTAGAATTTTCTTCTAAATGCAATTTGTTATCATAGCAAACCGGACAACATAATGAAGCTAATATCA
>NC_092204.1:955080-968398 GCF_043381705.1 Parasteatoda tepidariorum
TATATATATATGATATATATATATGTATCACATGATAATTAAGATTTTACGTAGAATCTTATAGTGCTACTAATAATTTGACCAGGAGTAATAATTATTTATATATATATATACTTTTCCTGCAGAAACAACACCTGCAATATATGAATTAGCAGTAGTTAATCATTTTTCGAAAGAAGGAAGTCTTTGAGGAGAGTCACAAAGGAGAGAGACTTTTATTTCAGTTGGAATCATTTCTGATGGATAACAAAAGTCACTTCCTGTTATATGTATCGGCTTCTCTGAAAATCTCAAGAAGAGATGCGTTTCTTTTAAGAACTGCAGCTTTAAATCCGACGAATTTAAAACAACCGCCGACCCTCAACACGCTTCATCAATTCTTAAAAAAAAAGGAAAGAAAAAAAAACACATCATTGAATAATAGAATTCATTGTTTTCCCGTGTAGCATCCAATACTCGAGATGATCAACCTTCCTTAGGACATTCCTTTTATTCCAAAGAGAATATTCGAAAGATTCTGTTTCGAATAATTCTTCGAATGGAGATCAAAGAAAAACGAGTCCCGTGTACAGGGGACGATGTTTTATTGTTATTAATTTCTCGCATCGCAGAGTTATTATTATTATACATTTTTTAATAGAGAGAAATGTTTCTTTTTTTCTTTCGGATGTTCATGGATGATTTTTTTCTTTCTCGTGGTCACAGGGATGGTGGGGCTCTTGAAAACATATAAAGAATTTTTTTTCTCCATCCAAAGATAAAAAAAAGGCGAGGGTGGGTGTATCGGTTTTGGGTCGCATCTTTGTAAAACAAGTTGTTCATGAAGTGTTCCAAAAGTTCAAAAGCACCTGCTTTCTAAAACAGATAACAAAGAATCTTTGTTCTTAGAGTTGGAAGAAAAAGATTTTGAAGTCATTCTCGCAATTCCTAAAAAGTACTTTAAGACATTTTATTATTCTTTCTTTCTCTCATTCCTCTTTTTATTTATTTATTTTTTTAACAAAATTCAATTTTAATACAATTTTGTCATCGTTTGATTTCAAAGCGTTAAAAATGTGTTTTTTTGAAATTTTCTCAGATTGAGTATTTATATTTATTTTAATTAATAATTTATATATATATATATGAAAACAATAANGAGTCATTATAAGTGCATTGCTGAAAGTCAATTTATTTTGTCCCACAACTTTAAAGGACTTAAAATATATTGAACATTGTTCTATACATATTAAAACCTATTTCTGTTTTTTTTAAAAAAAAAACAATGCTTTAATAAACAGAGCTAAAATATTAAATATAGAATATTAAAAATATTTTCAAAAGCGTTAAAAATCAGATTAAAAGCATAAGATAATGCATATTACTTTAAAGAGATTTATTTTAAAAATTTTATGTATAAAGAGTAGAAAGCATTTATAGCAAATTTCAAACGAATGTTATTATTTTACCCATAGACATGGATTAATATATTCGGCTTTCGAAAAAAAAAAAAAAAAAAAAACTTTTTCATTCGAAAGGAAACACTCTTATAATTTAGTTTACAGTGTGCAGTCGCTGGCCAAATTATTAGACACACTGTAAAATTCTACGTGAAATCTTAATTATCCGGTGATACTCTGTACAGCTTTATTGTTTTTACGCTGTTGAATCCGGTTTCCGTGTACGCTCCTGTATCAATGGATGAACATTGAAATTCAATAAGGTTGAAATAAATACAAATGGGAAGTATATTAAAAATATCCTGAATAAAAACCCACGACATGTATACTTAAATATAAAAGTATTGCCGATAAACACGTACAAATCATGTCATAATTAAAACACTACAGTTCGTCTAATAATTCGATCTAATTATTGTAATATACTAATATCAAACCGGTTTCAGTCTTATGAAAACAATAAATCTGTGTAGTATCACCCGTTAATTATACTTTTACATAGAATCTTATAGTGCGGTCTAATACTATGGCCACGGACTGTAGCTTTTAATTTTAATCGTCGAACAAAATGAAGCATTTCCATCTGTTGAGTCGTCTGTGCATGTCTCCTTAATTGTTCATGCATTACACAATATTATTCGAAACACAGCTGAGGTATCGATGTTTTTTTCCGACATTTTTTTCCCTCGACTTTCTAAAAGAGAAAATAAGGTAGTCTTTTGCGGCAGGAACAACCCTATATATATATGGGAGCAGCAGCAGAAGAAGAAAAGGGGTCGATATATAGAAGAATTGATAATTTTTTAGTTCCACCGGTAGAAGATGGTTTTGCCGCAGGGGAATCGACGGATTCTGTTTCGGCCCCACTGACTGCACAGGTGCACCCCCCCATCGAATGCATAAAGGGAACGCACGACCGCCCTCACGAGTGCCTTTATTTATTTTTGTATCCTTCCCTCCCCCCCTGCATCTTGAAAGTAGTATATATAGGATACTTCCGATCAATATTTGGTGTGACAGCGTCTGATTTTTAGAAATGATCGCTACGATTTTAACAAAAAGGAACTCTTAATCGATAGTTGTTTGCTGCACCGGGGTTAATTGTTAAAATTATTTTATAATCTGCGTGACATTTTTCATGCCTTTGTATGCTGATTAGAAAATACAAATGGTGTGAGAAATGAGGAGAATTTGCGGAGACTGGGCCGATTTTAACAGGGCACATATACACTGATAAAAAAAATAAATAACCATTCAACAATTGTAATACACACGCATGATGATCGTGCGGAAGGTATGAAACAACGGTTGCAGGAATAAACAACAACAGCAAAAAAGGTACTACAGACATAAAGCGTGCTTTCATACTTGAAATAAAGCAGATTATCATTTCCAGTCTGGAATTGTCCCTGCAGCAAGTTCATACCTTCTTGTTACAATGTGTTACAATTGATGAATGTTTTGTATTGTAATCAAATTTCATAAAAATCGGTCCTGTAGACACAGTCTGCAAATCTCTCTTCAACGCAAGTGTATAGGAATCATTGATGGGTCAGCCTATTTAATTTTTAAGACGGAAATATAAACAGGTAAGCATTTTTAAGGGTATTTAGGATTAGGTGAAAATAACATAAAGCGGTTGCATGAATATGGATACTGTCATAAAGTTGATTTTGCTTTAATCTTAACATCAACTTTAGTTTATAGTATTCCTTCATGGTTTTTATTTTCACATTCGGCAGTGGAAAATAAAATAAGACAGAGAATTATGAGTCCCGAATTCAAATAAATCGGTCATAAAATAGTTAGGAGGCCAGTTTCTTCCCCCCAACTCTCTGAAAGTGTAACCGGGTTTTAAGGCTCTTCTTTCCACAAAGTTGACTTTAAAACTGCTTTAGTGTTGCTGCAACTAACTATATCTATATGAGTGTACTTGACCCCTTCAGCATTTGAGTTTTGTGCGAAATAAATGTAACAGTGGTTGAAATTGTAAAAACAAATAGAATTCTTATGAGGTAAAGACTTGGGAATCTCTTTATATGACCTTCAATATAGTGTTTGAAATATTTTTAAGTAGTGGTAGGAAAAAAAAAAGATCTCTTCATTCCACAAATCATCGAAATATTAATACACTACTTTCGCTACCACTGGAAAAATATTCTATACACATTAAAAATCTATACATATTACAAAATAAAGGTGCGTGTAAACGGTATACTCTTAAGAATAAGAAATTCAAAATGAAGTTAAATGAGTATAAATGACCGATTTTCGATTTTTAAGTTTGGAGAAATTTAAGAAATGGAATTTTCTAATTGGCTTAGCGGAAGCCATTGTTTTAAAGTAAACTGTAAACGATTCGCTTTTGTCAAATATTTTCAAGATTACACTTATGAAAATAGCTGATTGATAAAAATAGTTTATTGCACGTTCTGTTAATTATTTTAATTAGTTTTTATTCGTTATGGGGCTAGGCTAGCTGAATGATCCACGTGATCGTTGGAGCATAAAGCGGACTACGTCACCATGTGTTTAATTTGGTTACAGTTATGCTTTTAAAACGCGTTTTTATGAAATTAAATAGTTTAAAATCACCGGTAATTGAAATGACAGAAAATTAAGTTTTGAATTGAAAAGCAAAACGAAAGGAAAAATGGAACTAATTCATTAAAAAAAAAAACTATATTATTGACTCTAATAATAATTAATTTTGGTAGTAGTTACTAATTGAAATAAAATAATAAGCTAGGTACTAAAAGGTTAAATGAATAGAGAAACGGTACTAATTCGTTTAAGAGAGTATGAAAGAAGATCTGCAAACTATTATTGACGTCAATAATGCTTCATTAATTTTGGTAATAGTAACTAATTGAAATAAAAAAAAATAAGCCATAAACTAAAAAGCAAAATGAATGGAGAAAATGTAGTTATTTGTTACACAAACATTCGGCATTGACTCCTATAATGTTTAATTTTGGCAATAGGCACATCATGGTAAGGGGTGCTGTTTTAATAGATGCTCTTATGCAAGTAGAACGTATTTTAAGAGTATATTTGGTGCGGATTACAGCTGCACCCATGCTGTGCATTTTTATGATAGATTTCTTACGTCACCCCTCGAATATATACGTATAGGAGAAAGCATAAATTTTCAATACCTGGAGACTACAGCTTTTTGCCAGACGATACTGAATACAGCTGGTCTTTATTTTGATAGGATACGTGTTTTGCTTCAAATAATAACGAGAATGGCAACATTGATTTCAATGTTTCTCATAAATAGTATGCAAATAAATAAAAAAGAAATAAACAAATATTGGAATCAATTTACCTTGATTATTATCTGTGTCGGTATTTGGATGAAAGTTTTGAGCACGATTTTGTGGTGTTGATTAGTAACGCTTTTTTTCTTCTTCTCAGAACGGTAGAAAGGATATTCAATTAATAAATAAATAAAATAACCTACAATTTAAAGGTTTTTGTTACAAATAGACTTAAGTTTTATTATTTTTAATGATTTACTACGCTTTGTAAGGAGAATTTTGCAGCCCCAAAAATAATTTTAAGTGGGAAAAAATTAATTATAAATAGATATTTTTAATTAATTTTTATTAGACGCACTATAAAATTCAATGTAAAATCTTAATTATCAGAAGATACTGTACAGCATTTTTGTTTTTACGCGACTTAAACCGGTTTACACTTTTTTATGTTCGTGTATCGATGGGTTAACATTGTAATGCCATACGTTAAAAATAAATACAAACAGGAAGTGCATGAAAAATCTCCCGAATAAAAATCCATGACTTGTGCGTTGAAATACAAAAGTATTGCCTATAAACGCGCGCAAAGCATGTCATTATTAATAAAGTACAGAGCGTCTCATCATTTGATCTCATTATTATAAGATTATAACTAAGATAATACTTGATATAATAAATATTCTATATTTATACAACATGTCGTCTAAAGTATCCAATTGTCGAATTTATATTATATATGGTCTCATTTAACCCATGGTTGCACGAACGTAAACAAGTGCAAACTGGTTTCAGTAGCGTAAATACAACATTTTAGTTTACTGTACGTATTAAAGAACAGAGTTGTAAAATGGTAATACAATAGGCCTAGCTTTCTTTAACGGGAACTTGTTAAAATAGAAGATATTCTTTGCTCGTTCAAAACAAAACGGGTCTTCGTTATAAGAGAAACAAAAAAAAAGAGTTAGGAAAAGGGAAATGATGGGAAGAATTTCGTCTCTCCTTCCGCAACTGCATTTGTCAAGGGCAAGGCCAAACGAGAGAAGAAGAGGCCCCGCAATGGGGACAAAAGGCCAATGACCGTCACTGCACTACTTCTCTGTGACGACGAACAGGTTCCCCTTCCTTCCTTCCCACATCATAAGTGAAAAGAAAATTCTTTCTTATTTGTATATCGAGATTCCTTTCTGGTTGGAATTTTACTTTCATCGTCCGAGTTTAAGGGCTGACAATTTTGTTGCTTAATAGAATTGACCTTTTTACGTCACGGAATGACATTTAAATGACTTCTTTTCGAATAAACCACCTTCCAAAATATGACTTCCCAAGCGATTTGCACTTATTTAGAAAGTCAATTTCATCTGCAAAGTGTGGAAATACTTTTAGTTGTTTTAATTAAAAATGTTGTGTAAATTGTCGTATGGATCTGTTAATGGAAAAGGAATGATTGACAATGCATAACACCGTACTTATCAATACAACAACTGCATAATAAATGAGAGAAAAACAATGGCGATCTTTCTAAAGTAACATAAAATTTGTAACAGAATGTAATCATATAATTTAAGATAAGAAGTGCCGCTAATGAAACAAGATTTATTAATTTTTTTAATGTATTTTATTTATTTATATTCTTCTTAATTAATTTTTTTTTAATATTCAAAATNCTATCAAAATAAAGACTAACTGTATTCAGTATCATCTGTCTAACAACTGGTGCTCAAGGCAACTCACGATATTTCAAATTTATGCTTTCTCCTGTTCGTATATATTCGAGGGGTGACGTAAGAAATCTGTCATAAAAATGTACAGCATGGGTGCAACTATAATGGGCCCCAAATTTACTCTAAAATACGCCCTACTTGCATAAGAGTATATTTAATACCTATTTTAACAGCACCTATTACCATGAAGTCATTGCCAAAATTAAATTATTGCCGAAATTAAACAATATGGGTGTCCCAAAATTAATTATCAATGGCGTCAGTAATATTGTTTCTTTTTTACGTTTTTTTTCCAACAAATCATTTCCATTTCTTCCTGTAAAATTGATAACAATATATAATTACGTAGAAAAGCAACAATTAATGTGATTCTAAATCCTAAAAACAAATAAATGACAATAACCATGGCTTATAATTGTTTTTGTAAATGAAGGCAGGACAACTTCTCGTGACAGGGGTCAAGGAATTCTCACGCTAGAAAGAGGGGGAGATCTTGGAAAAAAGGGTACAGGTCCCTTCATTCTATTCACCACCCTCTAAACTTCTGAGGTGAACGAACTTAAAGGAGGCAGGGAAGGAGAGAATTTTGTTTATTTATCCTAACAGGTGGCGTAGATAGAGAGACTGTTTTTTAAATCAATCAACAATGCGGTTATTAATAAATATGACGGGGGATTACTTTGTTCTAAAAATATTATCGACCCCAAATCACTCTCAATCATTCGCAAATTTTATGAAATGGGGATTGAGTACTGTAAGAGTCATAAAAGAAATCAGGCTAACATTAGCAACAATAGAAAAGCAGCAAAACGAGATTGATTAAAAAAGCAGACGACATTTTTAGAACTTTTTTGGAGTTGTGATTCAGACGTAAGTGTAATCTCGTTACGGGAAAATATAATGTATAGTTTTTGTTCGGTAAGTTAGACTACCCCTTACTGGAAAATATAAAGCATGGTTTCTTTTTAGTAAGTTGGACTATCCGTTACGGGAAAATATAAAGCATAGAGAAATTTGCAGACTGGATCGATTATCTCTGGACAGATTCGAATGACATTTGATATGTGTACACACATTGATACGCTACAAAACAAGTAATAAATTCAACAATCATGATCATGAGTGACACTCATTGGAGTCGGAAGGTATGAAACAACAGTTGCTGAATAAACAACAACAAAACAAAATGTCCCTCCTTCAGATATACAGGCCTTGTAGCGTGATTTCATATTTAAAATAAGGCTGCTCTTCATTTCATGTGGCAATTTCATACCTTCTTACTCCAACGAGTGTTACGTGTGTATTACAATATTGTTGAATGGTTTTTATAGTGTATCAATGTTATGTAGATAGTATCAAATGTCATTAAAATCTGTCCAGTAGTTCTGGAGATAATCGACCCAATTTCTTTTTCATTTCTTACACCAGTGTATTTACCTTTTTTTTCGAGCAGTAACAATGCATGAATGGAATAATTCAATAAATATTACAATTTGACTATTTACTTTGTAGTTCTCACTAATGTAAGTTCTTTTCATTTTATTTAAATCATTAGCCTTTTTATGAATTGATTGTCACAAAAGAAATCAATCCAAGCTTTTTTAAAACTCCTGTAGTCGAGAGGGATCCTCTTGAATTGGGAGAGGCGAGGGGGGCTGTTAAGGGGTTGGATGTGGGCTCTATTTTTCCCACGTTCAGTTGACCACCACTTTCTCGAATGCGAAAAGTTGTTTTTAAGAGGCGCTCTAAAGTCATTGAACTGCGAGAAAGATTTCTCCCACCTCCCCTCTCCGTTGAATCATCGCTTGTTTTTCGATTTCTTTTGAAATGTACACAACTTCTGGCATTTTTAAAACGGTAAGATTTTTCATCATTCAATCTATTTATTTTTAATTCAAGCAAAAAGGTAAACTTAAGTTATATTTCAGCACTTGTGATCTTTAAAAGAAAAGAAATATATCAAAACAGTCATTTGTTACTTATTAAAATAAAATCGCACAATTATAAAGCAACCTACTTTTAGAAAAATAATGAATGAAAAATCTGAACAAAATTATTAAAACAAAAACCAGTGAGAAATTACCGTTTGAAAGCTAATTTTGTTAAAAAAAATAAAGAACAAATTCATAGCATTCCATTAGTACACATACATAAGTGTACACATACATAATAGGTTAAGCAGAGTTCTCCCTATGAATAAAAAAAAAGGGGGGGGGGGCAGGGTGATTCCTTACAGAAAAGGGCTCTTTGGGCTTTGAAAGGGCAATCACATTACACCATAAAAATGTATCAAAGTGTGTAATATTATGCAATAACTGAATTTGATCCTCAATAATTTTTAAATGACTCTCTTATACTGTTTTATACGCCTATTTCAGAAAGTAATTCTCATTCAGTGTCGTCAAAATAAGAGAAAAATGTGCAGTTTATAAAAAATTATTTAAGGCATGCGAAAAAGCAATCTCTGTGCATAAATTCTTTCAAAAAAGTAAACTTACAAAAATATATATACTAATTTATAAACAACTTAAAAGCTTTTTCCATAATTTAAACAGTAAATTGTAATAAAATGAACATTAAAAGGTGCATTTTTAAAAATAAGTATTTATTTAGAAAAAGAATTTTAAAACTTAAAATCATTTAAAAAATTTATTAATATACCCCTCTTTCCGAAAGAAAAGAAACTTATTAAAACTTTACCGTTTGAAAATAATCCTAATATTTGTAACAGTAATCAGAATTATACCTATAAACATAGAAAACTTTACCTGTGTATCATTTTTATCTAAACAGTGGTTTAATTTTTTTTTTAAATGGAATATGATATAATAATTATATAATAATATATAATACCACTATATATAATATAAATATATATAATAATTTTTATAATTACATAAAAATATAATAATAATAATATATTTAATATTTTCCTAAATGGAATAAAAATACAGTGTTTTTAAGGGATGGCGGCTTATTTTTTCAAAAAGGGCATTTACAGGAGAACACTGGGTTAAGGAGAATAACCATGAAGGGCGTCATGCCTAATGACGTGTCATGAAGTGAATTTCAGACTCAAAAATTGTTACAAATGACGAATAATTCTAGAAAAATAAACATTTCTGAAAATGGTAGGAGATTTATGATCCATAAAATTGAAAATAAATCACACACAAAAGAAAATGGACACCATTAAAGATGAGAAGGTGATTAACTTACTTTCATTTTAAAGTAAGGGATGACGAAGAAGATGAAAAGAATTTAAACAAAAGCAATTGATGTGACATCGAATCAGAAGTCAGCAGCAGATATTAAACCACACAACTATTGCCTTCTCTTGAAGAGAGTCAGCAGTTATTAGTTTTGGGAGAGAGAAACATATGTCGCCAGTTTTTGAAACATCCAATTTCTCACGCCCGAACAACAACCGCATACACTCCTCCATTTTTATGATAGAATAAGGGAAGTTTAAGGGGCTCTCTTTTGATTCTCTCGAGTAGAAAAATAGTGGTGGTCTATTACGGACACCACAGTCCGAAAGAAGTCATTCGCATTACAAATTTTCTGTTTTCATTTCCGCAGAAATTCTTTTTTCTTCTTCTTTCTTTCAAAACTTTGCGCACCATTCTTTTTTCTTCTCTTTTGTCCATTGTTTAAATAAACAGCTCGAAAAGTTCATTTCTACACAATTTAGTCAATTTATAGGAATGATATTTTTACATAATATTACACTACCTGGCTAAATTAATTAGACCTATTATAAGATTCTATCTAAAATCCTCATTATTAGGTGATACTATACGGCGCTTTATTGTTTTGGCGCCACTGAAACCGGTTTGTACTTGCTAACGTTAGTGCATCAATGAGTTTAATTCGACGATAGATAATGTAAATTCGACCCTTTCATAAACTAGACGGTACATTATATAAATAAAGAATATTTGTTATATCAGTTATTATATTAGTATATTATAATAATGAGACCCAATGATTAGACGAACTGTAGTGTTTTAATAATGACGTGTTTTGCACGAGTTTATATGCAATACTTTTGTATTTAAGCACACTTGTAATGGGTTTTAATGCAGTTCCTATTTGTATTTATTTTCAACGTATTGCATTACAACGTTAACCCACTGATACAGGAACATTAAAGAGTGTAAACCGAGCAAAAACAAAAATGCTGTATAATAATTTGTATATTGAACAATTCATGATTGAAAAGCCTCATTCCTTTGTTCTATTGAGAGCCTTCTTTTAGGATCAATTCTGTCTTTAAGAACTTAATTTGCAATCAATAACACCAGTTATCAATCACTACCCATCAATGATAAGTGCAGCCTTTTGTTTTAAAGCTCAACTCAGTAGTCATTTTTTATTACTTGTTCATTCATTCATTCATCAGTGAATATTTTAATGAATATAATTGTAAGGATACTTCTTATATCGAAAATGATTTCAAAAATGATAATTGTGACATTTAGATGCAAAAATGCTACCCATTTGATTTTTTCAAATAAATTTACAGTGGGGATGATTTCTTCGTAGATTCTACTACATTTAATGTCATTGTACAAAATATAATTTTGAATAATGGGTTATTAATGAACATCTAAGAAAGGAATCATAATGATATTTCTGCTTCGTATTACGATCTACAAATTCTTTCATTAAACTATCCTATTGTATTGAAATGCATTCCTAATTTTAAAAAAAATCATGCAAGTGAGAGGTAAGAAAATAAAAGTTAATCCTATACACAAAAATAAATAAATCCATTTTGAATGATGCATTTTAAAAAATAATATAAATAATTCGCGTAACACTTCTCTTCCTTTTTATTTATGAAGCAGCAACTTGAAAATATAATTTAAACGTTATCGAAAAACAGCATTGTGAAGAAACTCACTGTTGGCAAGTCATCATATATATACGTAGAGTACGGGTACTTGTAGCAATGGCCACTCTTTTCAAATATCGATAACTGTTGATAATAATCTCTCAAATGAGGCGAACTTTACATTCTTAAAGTGAAACAAAAAATTTTAATAAATAAGCTTTTCAGAATATTGTAAAATATTCTTTGTAATTACTAGAGGCGTAGTTTTATTGCATGTTTAGAGGGGGCATGCATANAAATATTTCTGTAAAATCTAGGAACTTGACTTTATTACCAACGTTGAAATTAAAATCAACGCACTTTATAAATATATATATATATATGTGTGTGTATATATATATATGTATATGTGTGTGTGTGTGTGTGTGTGTGTGTGTTCATTTTATTTATTCAATATATAATTAAATTACAAAAAAAAATGTATAATCGAGTAATGTATAATTTTCTGAATGGGTTTTGTCCCCGAAACTACGCCACTGGTCATTTCGTATTCATTAAAAAGATAAACGCCTTTTCAACTGAAAGCAATTTGTAATATTTAGTCACCGTTAATTTTGCCCTCTGGATATCCCATCTCTGATAATACAGGGAATTATACAATAAAGAAAGAAGAGAAGAGAGTTGACCTAGGATGGCCGATGCTACGGTCGACCGCGGTGGATGTTCGGAGGCAGAACGGACGATTTCTGTGTCACTGCCAACGGGTCATGGGTGATCGGCAGAAATGCATACTTACAGGGGGGAAACTCCATCGTTCGCGCCACGGATTCGCGAAGCACGTGAAATCTCCTACGAATTTCGAGACATTAAACGAATCAAATGAAATAAAAATTATATCATATGAATGGCACTCTAATTCTCATTGAATTGGTTTAATTATTTAACGGATAATGTACGAAAAAATTACCGAAGGAAGCAAATACGAAGTAATTTGAAAAAATAATTCTTCCACGACAATGGATAAATGGTCTACATTTAAGGCAAAAAAGACGAAAAAAAGGACTTAAATATAACTTTCAAAATAATAGGAATTACGAAAAATAAGAACTCTCGTTAAAAAGTTTGGTACAAAATGGTCCTACCGGAAAGTCAAATGTCAACTCTGCAGTTGCATGACTGCGATCTGCAGTACTGTATTTTTCAACAAGTTTTATTAACTGTTAATAATTCTCGAACGTTAGAGAATTTTTTTTAATCCATTCAAAACCCTGTTCAACAGACCTTTATAATTTTTAAGTGTTATCATTTTTGCGGAACAAAACAAAATGAAGTTAAACAGCGGTGGAGATTCATTTGTAATAACGATCAAAACATGAATTCAGTTATTCTAAAAACACCGTACTGAAATAGTCCATGTTAGAAAAAAAATATTGAAAAAAGTACATGGGTAAAATAGAAAAATCATTCGTAATAGTACAAAAATGATATATTTTTTAATTATTGACAAACTATTCACAATTTATAAGATTTCCGGGCAAAAAGTTAGAAAGGAATTTGTTTTAAATGAAGAAAAATTTTCACCGCAAATAGTATCATTATTTTTTTTAATGAACAACGTAAAAATGCTGTCGCAGAAAATAATATTCTTAATGAAATTCCCTTATTTCTCAAGTCAGATCCTTAAAATTCAATTAAAGTTAGATTTACTTCATTAAAATAGACCAAGAAAATATATCTTTCAATCGTAACAATACTCATGAAAATATTCCTTTTTGTCCCTTTTTTAGTAAACAACACAAAATTACCCGTTATCTGTTAATACTCAACCTACTTTATTTTCTGACGACTCAACGTAAAGAATGAGACAACCTAATTTACACAGTGATTACTAAATAAATAATAGAGTTTTAAAATTATTGAAACAACTACAAATTATTCAATTCCTCCTCCCCCCCGGAAAGTCTAGGAATGCCTATTATTTATCACTTTCACATACTATCAGCTACTTAATTATACATATATATATATATATATATATATATATATATATATATA
>NC_092204.1:969234-1002734 GCF_043381705.1 Parasteatoda tepidariorum
CAAAAATATCTACTGATAATTATTTAGGCAATGACAGTAGCTGACTATATACCGCGATGATAATATAATTTTTGCAAGTGAAACAAAAATACGAAAATATATAGAGAATTTAAAAAAAATATAGAGAAATATAGAGAACACATGGAAATAGATGTAAAGATTCTTTTAAAGAAGTAAAAAAAATTATTACAAAATTTATTTAAAAAATTTTTTCTAAAATTTTTTTTTTTTTAAGAAAAATTAAAAAATTAAAATAAAGCGGAAAATTAAATAGGAAGAATATATAATCCCGTTATCAACTCACACGATTGTATCAGTTATATCCGGTATATTTATCCGGTGATTATTTTCGGATATAATCAATTCCTTTAGAAAAAAAAAATTGACATCTTCTTCCATGTTTTTTCCATATTTTTACCCCATCTTATCAGTTCTATATACTTACAATTTATGCGCAAAGTATAGCACTCATTTTTCTTAATCTTTGTGAATCTATCTTTTTTTTTTTAATCCTTTTTGCCTTTATTATATATATATATATCGAGGGTAAAGTTTCCGTTGTTTCAATTTTTACTCTCTCCCCTCTCGCCACCCCGCCCCCACAATTACTTTTCATTAATGATTGTTTCCCCCCCCCTTAAAAAGGGATAGTTTTCTAAAAAACAAGCAAACATATTTTTAATAAAATATCATACTACATTTCTTTAATAAAATGTACAGTAATATTGTGAGAAAATTTTTTACTAGTATGTTAGTGGACGCCTAGGAAATGAATTATTATATGAGTTTGAAAACTAATCCACTGTACTTGGAGAAATAACGCAGACAGATTATGTCGTGACTCAATGAATGGATTATGAGTTCTCATTCAAAGCGAACAAAAAGTCGGGAAACCCAAACAATTAAATTGTTTAATAACTTTCAAATAAAGTAGAATTTATGAGGGGAAAGAAAAATTAAAAACCCGTTTTATATTCATTCACACATGAAAATGGTACATTTTATTTCTGTTGTTGCTTTCACATATTTTATTTTTTTTTACACATTTAACGGGTAATAATAAAAGTGAAATAAAAAATATTCCTCACTCACGCTTTAAAATCAAAAGTTACCACATTCATAATTTCAAGAGCACTATTATAATTATTTTAAAATTGTGTCATTAAAAAAAAAAACAGTTTTATGCCAATTATTTCGTACTCTAGTTACATCTCACTTGTTTCTCTTCTTAAAAATACTTTACGAGACCTACGGTTAACGTATATTGAGTTAAATTGTATTTTCATCAAAACTAATAAACATCTAAACGTAATTTTTAACTTAACCAAAATAACTAACTAACTAAAGAAATGAAAAGAAAATTTTTTTTTAAATTTATTTTGGTGTGTTGTTTAAAAAATGACGTGGATTATTTCAAAAGAGACGCGTACAAAGAATTATCTTGAAATGGTCAGTTGAATCTATTTTTAATTCTTGGGATTTCAGTTCCGAAAGGTGATGGTTACAAGAATATGGTATTCCATATAGCCAAATTCGCTGTTACCAAATAATCGGAGGCCCTATTTAATTGCTTAGTTTCAGATGATGTTGTAAAATGCTCGAATGAAGCATTCCGATGATTCTTAAAACTAATAACATCTAAAACTATTCAAAAAGTATCTTATTTATATCGTTTACAGTCCCTGGGGCCATATTATGAGACGCACACTCTAAAGATTTTATGTAAAACCTTAATGATCAGGTGATGCAGATTTTTATGCGACTTAAATCAGTTTGCATTTACTTCCTTTATCAATGGGTAAACATTGTAATACAATACGTTAAGAATAAAAACAAATAGGAACTAAATACTGAATAAAAACCCATTACATGTATGTTTAAATATAAAAGTATTGCGTAGAAACTCGTGCAAAAGCATGCCATTATTAAAACACTACAGTGCGTCTATTAATTGGGTCTAATTATCATAATGTACTAATACTGATGTAATAAAGATTCTCTATTTATATAATATATCGTCTGAATTATTCAATCGTCGAATTTATAGTATATACCGTCTAATTTAACCCATTGTTACGCGAAAAACAACAAAGCTGTAGAGAGTATCACGTGATAATTAAGATTTTACATAGAATCTTAGAGTGCGAGTCTAACAATTTAGACCGGGGACTGTAAATGCTAATTTTTGTTTGCATTAATTTAGATTTAACAGAAATAATTATCTGCTTTGTAATCTTTAATTCTCGTTTTATAATTCTTAAAAAAGAAAAAGAAAATCTTGTTGGGTCTAAATTAAATATTTCATCAGCTGTAAGAACGCTTAAAATGAGTTCATTCTTTGGGTGGTAACAAATGTTTGTACCAAAAAAATTATGTTTACGTAGATGTGTAATATTTGGAATTTATTTTATGTTTGGATTGGATCAGTGTTTCCCAATGTGTGGTACGCGTACCCTCAAAGGTACAGTTTAGCGGGGGTACGCTTTCTTATGCGAAGTATCTTGCAACAAAAGAAAATTTCAAAACATCTATATATATATTTCTCTTACACGGCGATAAAAAACCTCATTACAACTCCCCGAATGGCAACGCTAGAAAATGTCACATGCCAAATCTAGCTAAGATGGCTCAGCATATAGCGCTTTTAAAAACGGAAACTGAAATAACCAGGGAGAGCATAAGCTAGGCAGAAGTCTTTGTCGNATGTCAATTATTTCGTACTCTAGTTACATCTCACTTGTTTCTCTTCTTAAAAATACTTTACGAGACCTACGGTTAACGTATATTGAGTCAAATTGTATTTTCATCAAAACTAATAAACATCTAAACGTAATTTTTAACTTATCCAAAATAACTAACTAACTAAAGAAATGAAAAGAAAAATTTTTTAAAAATTTTTTTTGGTTTGTTGTTTAAAAAATGACGTGGATTATGTCAAAAGAGACGCGTACAAGGAATTCTCCTGAAATGGTCAGTTGAATCTATTTTTACTTCTTGGGATTTCAGTTCCGAAAGGTGATGGTTACAAGAATATGGTATTCCAAATAGCCAAATTCGCTTTTACCAAATAATCGGTGCCCTATTTAATTGCTTAGTTTCAGATGATGTTGTAAAATGCTCAAATGAAGCATTCCGATGAAGCATTTAACAGAAATAATTATCTGCTTTGTAATCAGTAATCTTTAATTCTCGTTTTATAATTCTTAAAAAGAAAAAAAAAATCCTGTTGGGTCTAAATTAAATATTTTATCGGCTGTAAGAACGCTTAAAATGAGTTCATTCTTTGGGTGGTAACAAATGTTTGTACCAAAAAAATTATGTTTACGTAGATGTGTAATATTTGGAATTTATTTTGTGTTTGGATTGGATCAGTGTTTCCCAATGTGTGGTACGCGTACCCCCAAAGGTACAGTTTAGCGGGGGTATGCTTTCTTATGCGAAATATCTTGCAACAAAAGAAAATTTCAAGACATTTTATTTAAAAACAAAGCTAGCCATGAAAATTCATGATTACATATTTTTCCATTGGCTATTTTTTGCAGAGTTAACAGTTAGTATTTAGCGGTGTCAACAGCCAGTTGTGATTTTAAACTTTTGGGCAACTTTTTTTAGTAAAAAATACATTCATTTTTTTATGAGTGGTACACAGCATTAGGAAGAATTTAGAAAGGTTACACAAAAGTCTCAAGTTTGGAAAAAACTGTATTGGATCACACACCACAAATTAGTGCACGCTTTTATATTTAAATCATAGATTCTTAATACCATATTTTTAAAGTTAATAATTCGTTATTAAATTAGAAGCATCAAACTGTATGAAACTAGAATATTTTCCTTTTAATGATGAAACTTGTATGCATCATTTAAGTAAAATGTGAGAAAAAGTTCGTGTTATGGGCAGAGGTTTTTCGAATCGGTTCTTGATGATTAGCATAATATTTACTTTGTAACTAATGATACGTATGATTTTTCTTTTTAGGATAAAACTGCAATTTGGACAAAAAATAGTTTGTCAAAAGAGCAGAGAAAAGTGTGGGCTTCATTTTTGTGCATTTTGCCATATCTCGAAGCAAATCGAATTTTTTTCTTCTTCATTTAATTATTAAGTTTGTTTACACAAATATAATTCCACATACAAATTAGTTTTAATCAATTTTTACAAGCGGCGAAAAAACAAGACATTCGAGTTTTTTCGATTAAAATTGAATATTTTTAACTGAAAATCCTCTTATATTCTTAACTGAAAATAATTGCTGCATAAATATATATATATAGAAGACAATTGAACTCCTAGATCAAATATTGGGAGAAATTTGCCCTAGTGGGGGACTTTCTGATTTAACTAACCAACATTTGCGTTACATGGAGAGGAAAACCACGAAAACCTCCCACGATTTCCCCGACGGTAAGGAAACTCTAACCCATGATTCGTCTACCACTGAGGACATTTCACGTCAGCACTGTGGTCGGTGCAAGCCGGATGCGGAATTCATATCGCTCAGCCGGGATGCACTCACGGAAATGCTCACGGTTTCGGCACCGCTTGGCATTCTTGGCGGAAACTTTTAAGTCAAACCTGCTCTGTCGCCAAATTGCTTTGGCGTAGCGTTTATAAACAAGGGATAGAAATGTTTTCACTATTTTATTGCAATTTTTTTCATTGTTTTTGTGTTTTCATAAGATCATGTAACTCAAATATTAAAACACAAAATTCTCTTTGCAATATTTAGTAATAATTTTAATTAAATCTTTCGATTTTAGTTTTAATCTGAACTTCTAAGCTGGAATTTAATTTTAAAATTTTATGACTGTGAAGGGCATTGACCTGATGACGTATTCTGATACATTGATTGTATTGACTTGTTTGGAGTTTTCTCAGAAGTGTTTTTTATTTTCAATTTCTTAGTTANCCTCTTATATTCTTAACTGAAAATAATTGCTATATAAATATATATACATAGAAGACAATTGAACTCCTAGATCAAATATTGGGAAAAATTTGCCTTAGTGGTGGACTTTCTGATTTAACTAACCAACATTTGCGTTACATGGAGAGGAAAACCACGGAAAACTCCCACGATTACCCCGATGGTAAGGAAACTCTAACCCATGATTCGTCTACCACTGAGGACATTATACGTCAGCACTGTGGTCGGTGCAAGCCGGATGCGGAATTCATATCGCTCAGCCGGGATTCAAACCCTATTCACCTCATTGGAAAGCGAACGCCACTGAGCCATTGCTGTTCGTTGCTAATATTTGCTAATAAGGGTTGTATTTAATATAGATAAAGATTTAAATTGGAAATTATTAAAAATCTAGCTGTTAGGTATTCATATTAGCTATTTATTGATATATTTTGCTTTGGCTATAGTGATACAATATTAGAAAGCACTCTTTTTTGAGGATATAATCGTGTGGGCTGATAAAAAGATTATATCTTTTTTTTCTTCCTGATTTTTTAATAGATTTCTATGCTTTTTTTTGGAATTTTTTTTCCTTTCCAGTCTTTGCTATTTTTATTTTTATTATTAATTTTCTTCTTTCCCCCTTTTTTCATTAGTCTGTAATTTTTACTTTGTTTTAGTTTGAACTCATTTTGAAAAAAAAATTTATTTACTGCGCATAAGTAAATAGAATTCATAAAGTTAAAAATGTAAAGAAAACATGGAAAAAATTACAGAACAACGAAATAAGGGGGAAAGGCAAAAATAATAATAAAAATAATAAAAATCAGAAAAAAGGGGAAGAAATTAATAAAAATCCAGAAAATAAAAGATATAATCTTTTCATCAGCTCACACGATTATATCCGCAAAAAAGAGTGCTTTCTAATATTGTATCAATATAGCCAAACCAAAATATAACAATAATGTGAGCAGCACTCAAAATTTTTTTTTTGAAACATATAGAATCGAACACATTAAGTAAAGACATCACGTAAAAACAGACAATAAAATGTAAAGAAAAAACAGAACAAAACATAAAACGAAATCTGTAAAGCGAGTAGCGAATTAAACTGAACTTACATGAACGGGAAATTTTTCAAGAATGATTTAAAATATTTTCGTTACTAGATTGCAAGATTACAAACCATGAAAACAGAAGCGAAAATTGAGATAAAAGCGTAAATAGAGGGATTTGTTTTTTAGCGCGCTCTTACTGCAGCGCCGAAGTGCGTTTGATTTGTTAGTTACCAAGAATGGGCCCGAAATTGTTTTTATTGTTTTTGCCCGACTTTGCACTTGCTTACGTTCGTGTACCGATTGGTTGACTAATAATTCAACGAGTGTATAAATTAGACGATATATTATATAAATATGTATAGTTATTATATCAGGTGTCCCGCTGTGGACTGATCGTTAAGACGCGGTTCCCAGCAGATCGTCGAAGTCAAGCATCACTGGCTACGGTCGGTGACCACTTGAATCAGTCAACGTAGAGACCGAGGATGCGCGGTATGGGTCCTCGTCAAACTGCTCGACCGTAAAGTGCTCGACTTCGCGTGCAGGTTGTCGGGCTACCGAAGAGGGGGTGTCATCCCCTCTGCAAAATGATCAAAATTGTGATGACATGTCTTCGGATCATCCTCAGGGATGTTTCCCAGACCGTCGCCAATAGCCCATTGTGCAGCTCTAGTGAGACGTAAATGAACTACAACAACTTATTAGATCAGGTATTATATTAATATATTATAATAATTAAACCAAATGATTAGACATTAGTTAGTGCAAGTTAGTACTCGTTTAAAAATAAACATGTTTTGTACGAGTTTATAGGCAATATTTTTATAGTTAAACATGCATGTAATGGGTTTATATACAGGAGATTTTTTATATACTTCGCATTTGTATTTATTTTTAACGTTTTGCATTACAATGTTAACCATTTGATACGCGAACATAAACAAGTGCGAACCGGTTTCATCCACGTAAAACCAATAAAGCTGTATAGTATCACCTAATAACTAAGTTTTTACATAGAATCTTAAAGTGCGTTTAATAATTTGGTCTAAATATTATACTATAATAATATAATACCGGATATAATAAATATTCTATATTTATATAATTTATGGTGTAATTTATNATTTTTATAGTTAAACATGCATGTAATGGGTTTATATACAGGAGATTTTTTATATACTTCCCATTTGTATTTATTTTTAACGTTTTGCATTACAATGTTAACCATTTGAAACACGAACATAAACAAGTGCGAACCGGTTTCAGTCGCATAAAAGCAATAAAGCCGTATAGTATCACCAGATAATTATGATTTTACATAGAATGTTATAGTGCGTGTAATAATTTGGTCTAAATATTATATTATAATAATATAATACCGGATATAATAAATATTCTATATTTATATAATTTATGGTGTAATTTATCCAATTGTCTAATTTATATGGTATGTCGTCTTATTTAACCCATTGAATACACGAACGTAAACAAGTGCAAACCGGTTTCAGCCGCATAAAAGCAATAAAGCCGTATAGTATCACCAGATAATTAGGATTTTACATAGAATGTTATAGTGCGTGTAATAATTTGGCGAGGGACTGTAGTTTGGCGCAAAATAAAATTGAAAATCGAATCATGTTGCGAATTTCTTCTTTAAAATGAAAGGAAATACCAGAGTATACTTTTTAGATGACCGTTTAATCGAACAAAAAGTAATTTTCCTTGAAAAGCTGAGTATTGAGATCATAACCGTGACTCTTAAAAATGGCGGGGTGGTAAAAAAATGTATATATTTCCGTCGTCTTTCCAGATGCAAACGTTTCTGGTCAATTCTTTTCTCCTCTTGTGTGTCAGTAAAGGGGTAAGAGCACTTCTGTTACCTAAACCTCGCCGGAAATTACACAATATTACATGATGATAGTTGGGGAGGCTTCCGGGTCGAACTTCCCCCCTCTGATCCAGATTTATCCCTAGGAGGAACACTCTTTTAGATCCGCAATGTGCACACGAGTGTTCCACATTTGTTAATAATAATGGTTGAGCGGGAGTGATTGCCGGGGCACGAGCCTGGCCTTGTGCACGTGCAATACAATAGGTGTGTAGGAGATGATATTGGATAAAAAAAATTATCCCTTTTTTTTCTTCTTCTTCTTATCCTTCTTCTTTTATTCTTCCACCTTATGTAAGAAGGAGTCAAGGGGAAGTCCAGGTGGTCCCCAAAAGGCACCGCACGCGTGGTTGACGATTAACCTGAAATCTTCGGCTACCTTCATCATTGTTCATCGAACACTGATTCATTGAAAAGTGGTTGCTATTACGAGGTGGTGAAAAAAAAAAGAGTCAGCCTACTCCACCCCCCTTTTGAAAGAGTGGGTGCGTTGGCTTGCAGGGCACACTTCAATGAGTTACGCAATATAGGTTAAAATAGTCTTTATGTAATAGAAGGGCTTCCTTTTTTGCAGTTAAATAGGGCATTCCAAGGTAGACAAGACCTTGGAGCGCATATGTATATGTACATATACATATATGTACAGTGTCTGGCCGAATGATTCGACGCACTTCTATGTAAAATCTTAATTATCATGTGATACTATACAGTTTGTTTTTACCTGGCTGAAACTGGTTTACACTTGTTTATGTTCGTGTATCGATGGGTTAACACTGTAATGGAATGCGTTATAAATAAATACAAATAGGAAGTGTCACCCGAATAAAAACCCATTAAATATAAAAGTATTGCTTATATTCTCGTGCAAAACATGTCATTATTAAAAAACTAAAATGAGTCTAAGAATTTGGTCTAGTTATTATACTATACTCATATAATACCTGATGTAATAAATATTCTATATGTATATAATATATCGTCTAGTTTATGAAATCGTCGAATTTACATTATCTATCGTTTCATTTAATATATATANGACTTTACTCGTAAAAAAAAAGTATTATAATTTTTTTTGTATCATTTCTAATATTAGGCAGCACATTTTAAGAATTTGGCGGCACACAAAAGTGCCGCGGCACAGTGGTTGAGAATCACTGCTGTAATGGAATGCGTTATAAATAAATACAAATAGGAAGTGTATAAGAAGTCACCCGAATAAAATCCCATTAAATATAAAAGTATTGCTTATATTCTCGTGCAAAACATGTCATTATTAAAACACTACAGTGCGTGTAATAATTTGGTCTAATTATTATACTATACTCATATAATGCTTGATATAATAAATATTCTATATGTATATAATATATCGTCTAGTTTATGAAATCGTCGAATTTACATCATCTATCGTTTCATTTAATATATATATGCGTGTGTGTTATTAGCCAATTAGAAAATTCAGCTGTTCACAAATTACATCTACGTGTATCAAGCTGATGGAAAAGTTCTTCAGTATTTTCTAATCTGCTTCATATGTTTCAGTTTTTTTTTTAAATCTTTAGGCTGATTAGAAAGCGTGAGAATGAATTTTCTTAGGCTCTGATAAGGCTATTTACAAATGTACTTATTGTTTGTAACTAGTTTTATTATTCAGATAGTCACATATGCTACGTAGCCAGGATCCGGCTATGGGGAACTTGAGGCACAGGGCCTCAACTTCAGTTGAGTGCCTTTCAGAAATAGGAATTGAATTTTTCCAAGTTAAAAAAATTCAATTTCAAAAAGTCACACTTCTTAAAAAAAATAAATTCATAAACATGAGCAAAACCTGCATTAAATTTTAAAATAATACCTCTTTCTGCAATGAAGACATTCTAATTTCTGAATTTCAATTTAAATACTAACAGTATTTTTCAAAAATAAATAAGAACATTGAATTTGTTCCTATAAATATTGCATAAGCATAATCATATAAACATATTCATACAAAGATTGCATTGCATTATTCATATACAAGATTGCATAATTATATTATTCACATAAAGATTTTTGTTCATAAAAGTAAACGATAATGATTATAATCTATTTTTTTTATAGTAATTCTTTTATGACGAGTTTCTATAAAAGTAAATAATTTAAAATCAATCATAATTTTATTGTTATTTTATAACCGTCGTTGAATATCCGGTCCAATCTTGAGTTTAGGACTTCTGATGTTCCACTCCGTAGCATTGTCATTTTGAGCCCAATCCAGAAGACAAGGGAACTCAAGTAGTGGACGAAATTTGCCTTCGTTGTTGAAGACTTTTTGATGAAACTAGCCTGCGTTACATGGAAAGGGAAAGCACAAAAATATCCTGTGGTTAGCTTGACTGCAGGGGAACTCTAATCCATGATGCATCTACCACTGAGGATATTTTATGCTAGTTAGGTGCAAGGAGGTATCAATCGACTAGGATTTGAATCCGGGACAACTCATTCAGAGGGACATCTATTGAAATACAAAGGTTCGAAATGAACGGTAACTGAGAAAAAAAAAAGTTACATATTCGAAGGAAAAAATAACGGAAAAGTTGTATTAATTCGTTCAGGAGAAACGTAAGAAATCGTCATACTATTATTGAGGTCAATGTTGATTCATTAGTTTAATAAATACATATTGAAATAAAATAAATAAACTATGTACTAAAAAGTAAAACTACTAAAGGAATAGTAAAAAATTGTCTTAGTAATATTGACACCAGTGATGCATAATTAATGGTTGGTAATAAGAATTAATTGAAATAAAAAATAAGCTATACTGGAAAGCTAGGCTAATCGATGAAATTACTTGTTCGTTTTGGGAAATCTTAAAAAAACTGCCATATTATTTTTCCCAATGCTTCATTAATTTTGGTAATTTGTAATGATGGAAATAGTTGTTTATATAAATCATTATAGTATTTCATTTAAAATTTCTAAAGCATTGTCGTGATTTGTTAAATTATTATCATAATTTATTTAAAACTTCTAAAACAATGCAGAAAATCTTTAAACAAAGCATGCACGAATGCAAGATGATGATGATGATGTGCATCGATTGTAAGCAAGTGTAAGTTTAAACTCTTCTACCAGTAGCATTCTTTATAATATCACAAACTAATTTGGGGAAAATTTAGGTGAGCACTAGTAAAGGACCCGAGAAGTCAGGTGGCTGTGTATTAGTGGTCTTCTTCTTCTTGAGTTGAGAGTTTCCAATTGGTGCAGTTTCGATCTGGAATTCTGCTACTGATTTTCCGTGGTTTCAGAAAATATTTTTTTTTCAGTGATAGCAAAAATAGTGTTTTAAGATTTTAATGAATTAGAATTAAAAGAACTTTTTCTTCACTACTACTTATTTTAAATAGTAATTAATGGTCAGATAGAGAAATGATCATTATCTAAAATCCTTATAAAAGTTTTATGAGAATTATTATTTATTTTTAAAGTTTCGATTATAGTTTGCTACCTCTGATAAATGTATTTCGCCGAAAAATCAAATGTTGGAGGGTATGTAATGTGTAACAAATATAACTAATGTTGGTGACTAGTATTAGTTGGTAACTAGTAACTGAACCAATACTAAGCAGTTTTAATAGGAGACCGAGGAGTTTTGCGTCCCCTCAAAAGTGATAAGTTACTCGATGGCTCAGGGCATTCCAATGAGGCTTTGAATCCCCGCTATGTCTGATCAATAAGAATTCCACCACAGTACTGGCGTGAAATATCCTCAGTGGTCCTTGCCGTCAGGCTAACCGTGGGAGGCTATCGTGGTCTTCCCCTCCTTGTAACGCAAATGAGAGTCAGTTTCATCAAAAAGTCCTCCAAAAGTCATCAAAGAGAAGATCTCCCATTATTTGATTCAGGAGTTCCCTTGTCTTCTGGATTGGGTTCAAAATTACTAAGCTACGTAGTTGAACATTAGTACTCGTAAATCCCTAGAATGGAGTCGGCTGTTCAACAACAGAAATGATATGTTAAACAATCATAAGTTGGCCACGAGCATTGGCATCATGCGGAGTAATATTGATAATGTATTCTGATTGGATCTACTAAAAAAACGTGTTTTACTTAATTTAATAATATAAAACCACTAGGAAGGGCAACAAATAATAATAAATACATAAATAATTGCGATTGTTTTAGTTTTATTAATTGTGCCGGTATATCCATTTCAGTTGCGTGCACGATTCCGTAGAACTAGTCGTTACTGATTTGTTCATTTTTCACCCCGTACGAAGAACGGGTATTCAGCTAGACAATAATAAATGTAATATTTCATTAAACGCAGAAGTACGCGCATCAAATATTTATAATATTTGTGGGGATAGTCGTTATTATCAACCTTCATCTATGAAAAGGTACCCGAATGTCGAATCGAGTTAACATGTTTTATATACTAGTGAATTCGAATTGCCTTTTTGTAGAGGTAGACGCATTATCCCCCACCAAAATTATACGTGTGAGAGAATTTGATTCGGATACCACTAATTGATTTATTGCTGTTTCGTGAGAAGTCGGGAGAACTGTATTAAGAGCACCGTACTTTTTGAGTGCTGATTGTAAGAGGTGTTCACGGTCGTGGTCGCTCCTGTGATGCCATTAGCAGTCGAGTGAATACAGGCCGACGTTGTGTGTGATCGAGACTGAGTAGCAACAACGCGAGTAGGTGGATAATGTCGCAGTCACAAGTAGCTGTTCAATGGGACCATCCATCGAATTAAGTTTTTTAAAATCGAAGTGAGCGTTTCTATCAAGGTAGGAGCGTTCGCATCACCGTCCGTGTCAGCAGTGTAGGGATAGTTACTATTGACACTATTATTGACCTTTCTCTATGAAAAGGTACATGTTAACAAAGAATTGAGTTAACATGTCTAATATACTAGTGAAATAGAATTGTATTTTTGTAGTGGTAGACGCAATACAGTGCTGTTAAAAAATAAATAGTAATAAGTGACATTTTGTGCCAGCTCAGGGCCATGCGATAATCAGGCCCTGAGCAACATAGTCTCTTAGTGAGACCTCACGCAATGCATGTATTTTCTAATTTTTGGTTGCTTTGCCTTTTTGTCCTCTGGCAGGTTTTCCTTTTCTTCACGTAAAAGTAGGCCAGGAATTGTTTTAAAAAAAAGTCAAAGTAATTCAATTTAAAATTTGTTTTACTGATTCAAATAATCGACACACATCCTAGTGAAACATTTTTAGAAGAACATTCAATTTTTTTTTATCAACAGAAACCCCGAATACAACTAGTCCGTAAAACTTCTCATTAAAAAACACAATTTAGATTAATACATATTGAACTAATAATAATAATTAAAAAAAAACAATAAAACGAGAATTTCGTGAAAGTAAATGATTGTTCTTAAATAAAATTGATTCGATAAAGGTTGCAGACAATGAAGCAAACCGGATTTCGTTTATAAGCTTAGATATTGCGCTGCGGTTAATATTATTAATTCTATTAATAGACCTAGAGTGAGAACTGAAAAAATAATGCATAATTTTTTCATGGTGGAAAAAAAACAAATTTTTTTTAGTGTTTTTTTAAAAACAATTTTTTTAATAAAAATAAAGCCTTTATTACGTACTAAATACTCACGTACTCAATAGTTTTTTTATGCAAAATTTTTAGTTTATGCTTTAAAAAAAGTTTCACAACAAATTTTTAAAAGCTTTCTTTAAATGCTGGTTTTTATTTAATTATTTTTTACTACTCAAAATTTTCTCTTTTAAACTGTTTAATCACTCAAAAAAATACAGAAAAATTATTTTAAAGCATTTTTTTTTAATAAAATATTAATCATGGTGTTTTATTCCACACCCTTTTAATATTCGTCGTCTTTGACGTAGTGATCCTAAACACACTTTTGATAAATCACACTTTTTTTTAAAAAATTTTTTTGTCTGCTTTTTATTTTATTTAGATTCATTTCAATAACATGCCGATATAATTATGATGAATGACATAAACAAAAGATGCCTTTTTGTGCTTCTCATTGGAGTAATTCACACAACTATAAATGCTTGCTTAAATAATTTTTAACTAACAAATATTTGTTTTTTTTGTAACCTATAGGTGAACCCCCTTTTAACTCATTAAAACTTTAAACTAACTGGTGTCACTTTTCCGACACCAATTGGTATCCAACAACGACACCTTCTTATACTCCCGAATTCGTTATAATCACCTTTTATCATTTTTAAATGAAAGCAATCCTTTAAAATGCACAGTGCGTAAAAAAGCCCAATAATAGGGCTATAATTATTTTCTCTGGTAGGGTACACCAGTACCCGGTACGAGGTTCAGTTTGAGTTTAATGGGTCAATATTATGGTGAGATATAGGGCCATGTTGTAATACAAAATATTGACATCGAATTTCTTCATTTTAAAGCTATTTAATAATATGTTATGCCATTTTAAAGCTATTTAAAAAATATGTTAATTAATTAGGGATGGAGGCTGACGATATTTTAAGTTTCCAAATCAGTCACAAAAACGTACTTTCTCTGGATATACACACCTTACCTTTATTTCGACGGATCCAGATTGCTGGCCCCCAAAATATAGGGGGTAGCCGCAATCTGGAAGATAGGACCCCAAAAGTTTGATCACACTCACGAGCCATTAAAATTGAGCCCTAGAACGTAAAGATCCGGTTACTTCAATTAGAACGGATTCAGGGTGGTCCGTATTTTTTTTTCATTGGGCACTGTACATAGTGGTTAATTTATTAAAATAAACACGGTTAATTTGTGAATGACATAACTTCCTGCGCGAATGAATAGTGGTTAATTTGTTAATTTTATCTTCTAGAGAATGAAATCCATTTTTTCCCCTCGAGGTACTGCACTGGAAGATAGAGTATGCAGTTTGTCTCAAAAATACTGAAATACTATCAAAATATTGAGCAAAAATATTGATAAATATTGCATATCTTATAGGGAATGAGTGAAATTAATATTTATTAGATAAAGAAGTAAAACGCTAAGAGAATAAAATATTTTTAAAGGTTTGTTAAAAAAAAATCTTCTTTGTCGTAAGATAGGTTTCATGTTTTCAATGGTAAATAAACTTCGCACCATTTATAAAAACTGATAAGCATTAAAAAAGTAAAATTATTTATTTAACCCATTAAGCATGCTTCTATCTCAAAATAAAAACAAAAGATCTGTGACAGCTTTCGATAAATAACCACTAAACATCTCTCTTTCTTAGCTATTCCAAAGATGAAATAATATTGCCTAGCCTGAGGGCCAAAAAGTAGCGCATCTTATTTTTCACAATGACAATGTTTTCGGAACTCGAAACTTTTTTTTTTCCTTCTTTTTTATTTATTTATTTTTGACACCACAGCAGAAAGTTATCGAAAACCACTTTGTCTTTCACGGAATGGGATGAGAAAAAAAAAGAATAATGAACATTCTATCACTAAAAATGACTCCTCAACACCCAAAGAAAAGAAAAAACTTGACTTCCTCTTCTTCCTTTCTTTTTTATATATGTTTTTAAACACGTTCTTTTTTAGTTTAAAGAGGATCCACTAAAACTCTATATTTTTCCAACACTCCCTCTTTTTTTTCTTCTTTTCTATCCTCTTTCAGTGAGTAACGTTTTTCACTTCACTTTTTCAAAGTGAGAGAAAACAAGATCACTTAAAAATCTCCCCCCTCTTCCGCCGCGTCTCCCTGCAATGGACACACATTAACTAAAGTCAGTCAGGGAGCAATGCGTTCTCGCGGGAGAGAATCGTCGAAGCAATATGTCATTGTGTGATGATCTCTTTTTCTTTTACGAACGCTTTTTTTGCACTTTTATGAACGCTTCAATAACGCACCGTTAAATGGCTCAAATTAACAAGATGCTTCTTCAATTGAATAAATAAAATGGATTTAACTGGGGGTCAATTTATGAACGGTGCACCATAGAAACAAGTAAAATTTAAGTCAGTTCCTACCTCAACAAAGAAAATTTTTATTTTCGTTACTTTTTATTAAATAATTAACTTTTTTTTCTCCCACATAAACTGAAATTAATTCATTAAATTTAATGAATGAATTAATATTTAAAAGAAAAAAAAACTGTATTAACATCAAGTGTTATCAGCTGCATGTTTAAAAAAATGTATTTGAACTTGAATCAATGAATATAAAATATTTTTTGAACAAGATACATGAATACATTATAGGGAGAACGTGAACTAATAGTAGGAATTGGAAAAAAAAAAAAAAAAAAAAAAAAAAAAAAAAAAAAAGGAGCGTGGTATCAGATGACTGCAAAAGTACAAATTGGGTGATGAGCTGAACCGGGTTCGAATCCCATCTGTAGCTGGTCGATGCGAACTCCGCACCCAGCTTGCACCGACCACAATGTTGACGTACCAGTAAGTCCCCGTATCGTCAGGCTAATCGTGGGATGCTTTTGTGGTTTCATGTTACGCAAATGCGGGTTAGTTCCATCAAAAAGTCCGTGACGAAGGCACATTTCTCCCAATATTTGATCTAGGAGTTCCCTTGTCTTCTGGAATGGATTCAAAATGACAAGGTTACGGAGTTTAACATGAGTTGTCGTGATTGGATCGTCTATTGAACGACGATTCATAAAATAACAATAAAATGAAATGAAGTGACTACTTTGGAATTGTAGCAACTACAGTACTTTAAGGAGAACGAACTTTTATTAAATGTAATTAAGAAATATTTATTCATGTTTACATGAACTGGTTTGCTATTCTAAAACATTTGTTTATTTGATCTTTTCATGCCCTTTTCGACAGCGAATATTTATTATGAGATATGCAAAATTATTAAATACTCAAAATTTTCTAATTGTTCTAACGCTCTTTTATTTCCTTTGAAATATTAAGTACATTCAAAATACGTTCTTTTCAATAACATCAATGTTTCACCCGGGTGTACAGTCGGAAAAATCACCCTGAATAACTTTTATTCTAATGATCGGAGTTTCACAATCTTAATAGGGGGGGGGGTGACCACAAATATGCTAATTGTTTAGTGCTATAAGTTACGAAATCGGACACAAAAATGTACTTTCTCTGAATAAACATATATATTTTTTTCTTTTTTACATATTTGGATTCTTAAGCTTCAAAATATAGGAGCTAGCCGCAATTTGGGAAATGTGGTCCCCATAGTTTGGTCAGGAGAGCGATTCAAAGTTTGAACACCTTAATGTTAATATGATTTTTTGCGTTTTTTGTCATATTTTAAAAACTAATTAAGCAATTTAAGAAAAAAATTGTTCCTACTCAAAAAACTCATTTACCCAAAGATAATTTCATGCAAAAAAAATTTTTAATGATTATTTTTTGCATGAAATTATCTTTGATTGCGATTAATATTAAAATGCGATTAACTTACGAAGAACTAGACTTCGCGCGCGTAGCCTCAAAATTTCATTCCTATATTTTTCGCTAATAACCGATTGCTAATTTTTTTATTTTAATTTTTTTAACTATAAAGTGCGATGTTTCCTTTATGAGTCATCTATTGAATAAAATATTTTATTGAGTAAAAAGCATTTTATTCAAAGAATGTCGAGTTTTATAAAATCATGCTTCTGATAGAATATGATTATACACCAGATAGTTCTTATTTAATGTGATTATATTTTATTTCCTAGTTTGTTTTGTAATTTAAATATTAGTCATACATGATTCTAAATACGTAAATTCTGTTAACTCTCAGCTGCAGTCATTGATGGAAGATGATATTCGAAATATTAGTTACGTTAAAGCCGTATTTCTTTACTAAACTATCGTTAAAAGTAGTTTCCAGGAATCGCTACAAACTACTGTTTTTTTTTTATATTGCACTACTACTACTTTTTAAAAAAATTAGCTCACTGCACTACAAACTACGACAAAAGTAGCGACTAGAGTAGTTTCACTATTTGTAGTGCTCTATTTCCAACTTCTGAACTCAATTGTCGAACGAATGGAGAGGAAACTTACTAATTCCTCACACATAAACTTGAATGATTCGTCGTTATCTTTCAAATACAATCAGAATTTGCGATAAAGAAGATTCTCTTTTATTTTATTTTTTTCTGACAAACAATTTAATCTCCGCAATCAGCAGTTGGTGAAAGGTATTTAAATTCATAAAAATGAATAGTAAACACATATCTGTTTTTAAATTTTCGTTGCATGCATAAGTGACAAATTTTTCATGTAACTAATAAAATAATTTTTCATTAAAGCTTTAATCAGAGGTGAAAGTGAATGATATAAAGTGAATGATTCGATTTGGTTAAATGTTTTAGTTCATAACCGTCGTTGAACATCTGACCCAAGTTTTTGGTTCTACTAATCCTCAACGCAGTAGCCTTGCAACTTTGAGCCCAATCCAGAAGACAAAGGAACTGCTAGATCAATCATTGAGAGAAATTTGCCTTCGTGACGAGCTTTTTCGATGAAATTAACTCGCATTTGCGTTACATGGAGAGGAAAACCACGAGAATCTTCCATGGTTAGCCTGACGGCAGAAGGATTCTAACCCATGATCCTTATAAGGTTAAATTTTTTTTGATATTTTATAACCTTTGTTGAACAGCTGACCCAATTTTGTGCTTACGATTACTAATGCTTTTGAATCTAATTCAGAAGACAAGGAAACTCCTGGATCTGTACCCCTAGAGGTATGATTTGTACCCCTAGAGGTATGACTTTGCGACTCGACAGATTTAAAGTGAATCAATCACCATTTATGACATGGGGAATCTTCGGCCGGCGGGGATCGAACACACAAACTCTTGGACATGGGCCCAGTGCCCTACCAACCAGGCTATCCCTGCCTGAAAGGTTGCAAAAAATATACAAAACGTTTTTTTAGGAGAAGGACTGGAATTCATAATATGTTTTAAACAAATGAACTAGCAGTATTTTCTATCGCTAAACATTCAAAAATATTTTTCAAGATAATATGATATTTTGATTTTTAGTCCAGAAAAATTGAACTATTTCTTAGTAAAAACTAATGCCCAATTTTTTTCTTCTTCATCTAAAGCTTTTTTTATGTTATTATAAATGATACCTGAAAACTCCCCTACTCTCTTCTGTACACCCCTTTTCTTTCGTTGAGGGCAAGCAAGGGAGCCTATGTATTTTTTTCACAAAGAACGAGACAAATATTGATCAGATTAAACTGATAGTTTAGGATTTATAGGAGTTGTATGTACAAAATGTACAAATTTGTACTTGCACTTATTGACGCTTCTTACCTTGCTATTAGTGAGATATTTGTTTTCCATTTATTTGTTCAACGCTTAATAAAGTAAGACTGAGCAAGAATAAAAAGGGTTTGCATTTTAAAAAAGATTTTTTTTTCCTTTTGTATAAAAAGTACTTTTTAAAATTGAAATTATTATGGAAAAAAAAAACTTATGACTTCAAAACCATTTTTAATTTTAATTTATAACCGTCGTTGAACAGTATTTTGGGTTTAGAACTACTAATATTCAACTCCATAGCCTTGTCATTTTGAACCCTATTAAGAAGACAATGGAACTCCTGGATCCATTATTGGGAGAAATTTATCTTCGTCGAGCACTTTTTGATGGAACGTGGCGCTACGTGGAGAGGAAGACCACGAGAACCTCCCGCCGTCAGCCGGACGGCAAGGGGACTCTAACCCATGATCCGTCTAGCGCTGAGGATATTTCCCGTCAGCACTGTGGTCGATGCATGCCGGAATTCGTATCGACCAGCCATCGGTTGGATTCGAGCCCGGTTCACCTTATTGAACGGTTTATCCCCTGAGCCACCAAAAGCATTAATCTTATTCTTTCAGTGGAACAAAAAATTTCATCGGAAAATGTATCTCAAATAGCTAAGTAAAAAGTGTCGAAAGCTTTGTTGACCTGTGAATATTTGATTAAATATGAATACATAGAAAGCTCCCTTGTTTCGAGCACAGGTATGAATTTGTAATCTTTCTGCATTCAATTCAGCGCTTCCTTACATCTCTGGAGGAAATTCTCCTCAATTCATCATCTTTTTTCTTAAAAGGGGGAGCGTGTAGAAAAGAATTTTTAGGTGTTATTCATAATCACATAACAAAGATGTTTTATTTTTTTTATCAAAAAATATCGCGGTTATTGAATCTTCAAAAGAAGCATTTTTTTCCGTTCAATTCTTACTATTAGTTTCATACTCTCCCTGTATATGTCTTGTTCAGTCATTATCAAAACACTTTTTATTCCTCCACTCGAGTTCAAACATAAACTTGCAGTGAGTGGCACTCGATGTTAATACAGTTTCATCAAATATTAATTCATTCACTCAATTAAATTCATTCATTTTAGTTTTAGTTGAGAGACAAAATTATATTTATTTAATTAAAAAGTAACTAAAATAAAATTTTTCTATGTTGACCAGAATTGGAATTTTTATTACTTGTTTTCGCCTTAATCAGCGGACTATAATGAAACACAGTTAGAAATAATTTCGATACAGTTTTATATTTTTTATACTACAACTAAATAGTTTTTTGAATACAGTTAAACTTCAGTGATTTTGAATGCATCACCTTAAAGGTCATAACGCATGGTTGTTTTTTTGATTCCCTTACTCCTTTGAACATTATAATACCCGAGAGTTTTATTTATTTCTCAGAGAGGTCACAGACGACGACCCCCTTCCAGGAGAATTTCCCTTTCCGGATGGACTGTTTGTTACTTGAATACATAAGTTTCTTTTTCTCGAACACCCACTACGTGGACCCCTTTAGAGGTGTCGGATTAGGGGGACTGAACATGTTCAAAAAAGAGTGTGTTTCCGCGCCGATCCGGAAGAATATAAAGTTATGAAAGAGTGAAAATAATCTGAAAGAGATGGATGAGAATATAATATTTTGGAGGAGAGGGGGGATAAAAAGAGGTAAACAACGCATTTCTTTTTTCATTTTGACTATATTCCTTGAAGAAAAATATGCTGAAATAAAAGTGGTCTCTCATATTCTTTGAGATTTTTCCCGTTTAATCCATGATTTCAATGTGGGAACTGAACTCTAAGGATGGCTAATGAATTATTCATATAATATACCTCTATTTAACGAGGTCTCCCGAAGTTAGTTCTATGGGAAATCCGTTTAATGGAAAATCCTTTTTTAAACTACTCAAGCAAATAATGTAAACAAAATGTGTCATTATTAAAACACTACAGTGCGTCTAATAATTTTAGGCTGATTATTAAAATATACAGTGAAACCTGCCTTGTTGACCACCCTTGTAAGTTGGACACCTGCATAAGTTGACCTCAATTATCAAGAACGGAATTTTTTCTATATAATATAAACAAGCAAAACCTTTGTAACTTGACCACCTGTCTATCTTGTATGTTGACCACTGAAACAAGTCAATTTTGTCGAGGAGTATTATGAAATTCTATTCTAAAACCCTCATAAGTTGACCAGAGAAAAAAAATTCAGAAAACTTTCTGTCATTTTGCAATGCATGTTAAAACTTCACTTGTTTGGTGAAATAGTGTGAAAAGCTAATCTAAACCCTTTTGTGAGTTGACCATCTGGGTAAACGGTAGGGGGTCAGCTGTTAACCATTTCTTTCATTCAAAACATATGTTTTCGTGTTCTGATATTTTAAGAAATTATTTTCATTAAATATTTAACATGCATAGCTAACGAAATAATTTTTAAAAAAAAGTTAGTTAAATATTAGAATTATATGTAACAAATTGAAGTTCATTCAGGTTTAAGCACATTTCTAAAGATATTCATTTGGCTATTTGTTAAATATAATTTTATAAATCGAGTGAAATTTGTTTTTAAATATATAGCAACATGATATAGGAAACGAAAAAGTGAACAATGATTCCCCCCCCCCTCTATAAGTTGTCCACTTGTCTAAGTTGACCACTAAAACAATGCACCACAAGTGGTCAACTTATACAAGTTTTACTGTACTAATATAATACCTGATATAATAAATAGTCTATGTTTTTATAATACATCGTCTAATTCTTCCAATCGTCTAATGTATAGTATACGTCGTCTCATTTCTCTCATTTAACCCATCGTCTCATTCCCATTTTCTCATTTAACCCATTGAATACACGAACGTTAACAAGTGCAGATCGCTTTCAGCAGCCTTAAAACAATAATGATGTATAGTATCACCTAATAATTAAGATTTTACATAGAATCTTATAGTGATTCACCCGGGTACTGCATGATAACAAATATTTTTTCGCGGCATTTGAATAAAGTGAACCATCGACTTATTGCTGGAGGGGGGGAGGGGATCTAATGTCTTCTTTCATAAATTCCTCCGGTAAACACATTATTTTCTTCTTCTTCCGAATCCTATACGATTAAGCATTTCCGAGAAACGGAGATGCGCTGCTTGGGTTTCCTTGCTACGACTAACCCACTTGAGTACCGTTTTATTTATTCCTTTTTTTTTTTGTTAAACTGTAGTTCAAGAGTATGGGTTGGGGGGGGGTTCGATTTTGTTAGAGAACCTCCGGAAAAACGACCGGATAAACATCTGGTGGAAAATGAGCAGTTCTTCTTGAGCAGTTTGTGCAATTGCGTGTCAGTGGGTAAGAAGTGTTAGAAGAAGATGTGTTTTTTTTCTCAACAAAAGCAGTTGAAGTGCAGGTCATTCGAGTATTTGAGATCGAAACACCTAAACATGAACAGACGTTCTTCTGATGTCTATATAATAAACAAGGGGTTGTTTTTCACCACACTCGAACTCTTTCTTTCTTTTCTTCTTTCTTTTCATTTCAGTTCTTCTTAAAGCATTTGCTTGCGTTTACTTTTGAATAACTACCACACCTCGTTTTATGACTGAACAGATTCAGAGATGTGAAATTTGAAAAATTAAAATCAGAAATCGAAAAATTAAAATAATAATAAAAAGTTGGAAACAAAGTTATATAAAACATTGTGATCACTTTGGTCAAATGCTTTTCTTTTTCTGGTTTGACTCCGATAAACGAGGCAACATTTCGAATCATGGGTTGCTGTCTCCATTGATGCTTGTCGTCCGATTGATTTTCAAATCCTGTTTCAAGACGTCACAAAATAATTTTTCTTCTTCAGAAACCATATTTATATTAAAATCACTGTCGAGCCAGTCATTATATTTTAATAATGAAAGGAATATAAAAATATTTTAAATTATTATTATGTAAATAAATAAGAACGACTGCTGGTGAAAATAAAAAGAAAAGAAGAATTCTGAAAAAATGATCAAACAGCAGCGGTCTCCATAGCAACGCATGCAGTGACGACGCATGCGCACTATTACTCTAGAACACAGTTGAATAGTGTGATGGCGTCCAAATAAAGTGCGCGCACCATAAAACCCAAATCAAGACAAATTTTGCCAATGGGTAATAGTAATAAAAATTTAAAAAAATAAAAGAAATATTGCACATTTTGAAAATTGCTCAATCGAATAAACATAATTTCATAGTTGAACCATTATAATAGTTAAACAACATCGTCCAACATACTTTGATGGCTATTGTTGGTCCAACAATAAAATACACGGCATCAGGGTTGAACCATCATACTAGTAAAACAACATCTTCCATCTTATTTTAATGGCTGTTATGGGTCCAACAACAGCAAACATAGCATGGTGGTTGAACCATCATAATAAGTAAACAGCATCTTCCATCCTATTTTAATGGCTGTTATGGGTCCAACAATGCTAAACATAGCATGATGGTTGAATCATTTTATTAGTAAAACAATATCTTCCATCCTATTATAATGGTTGGCCCAACATTAATAAAGAAATTTTGTGGGTGGACCATCAAAATAGCCATGCAACATCCTTCATCCTATTTTGATGGTTGTTGGTCTAGTAATAAAAAAACATAATTTGTTGGTTGACCATCATAAGGGTAAAGCAATCTCTGCCATCAAAATAGGATGGTTTATATGGGTCCAACAAGAATCAGACATTGCTTACCATCATAACACACAAGTAACATTTTAATTTTTTAATGATAGAAATTTGTTGTCCCATCCAAACTAGAGGGAAATTGTCGTATGATGGTGGCCATCAACACATTTTGGAAGAATCTTACTGAAACCGTCATTAACCATCAAGAATTTTGTCTTGGCTTTCTGATGCCGCGCCTAAAAGTCGTCGAATGCTTTTTATTTTATTTATTGACCCGGTAAACATTATTTTACGGCATTTGCTTCAGAAAGTTTGATTGTTTATTTTTATTTATTTGCTTCGGAGAACATATTCTATTAAAATAGGTAATTAATATAAATTGATTTTAACCTTCTGTTACGGCTGGTATAACATGTGGACCACATGTGATGGTACATCAGGGAACACCGTAAGCAAAGGGTTAAATCAAGTGTTTTTAGCAAGGAATGTTCTTCTTCAAAATAATCGAATCATCTGGCATTTTCAGATTGCATTTCTTTTTGGAACCGTCCTTTACCACAAAAGCTCTCTCGGCTAACCCGACTCATCATTCGTCCAATCACTGACGATATTTATCGTCAGCACGGTGCAAGCAGGAAATCGTATGAACAGTCGTCACTGGGATTCGAACCTGAGTCAACTGATGGATGACGCCTTTAAGCGACCTCTGCTTGCTTTAAATACTGGGGTCGAATAGCTAAAATTCGCTTTTAGTTTTAAAATAATAAGTAGGTACTTTATTTACGTAGCTTTAGAGCTGCACAATGGGCTATTGGCGACGGTCAGGAAAACATCCCTGAGGATGATCCCAAGACATGCCATCACAATTTTGATTCTCTGCAGAGAGCACCCCCGCTTCGGTAGCTGGACGACCTGCACGCGAGCACTTTAGGATGAAACAAGGACCTACACCCTCGGTAACTACGCAAGCTGATCAAAGGGGTCACCTCTCCGCTTACTGACCGTAGCCAGTGACTTCGGTGTTCTACTGGGAACGATCAGTCGTCTACTGCGAGACACTTTGAAATAATAAACTATTTTCTCATCTTTTCAGCAATCTTCTTAATTCTAAAAAATCGTCGTTTTGTTTTACTTTCAAATGTAAAAGAACGCACATTTTTCCTATGAAATATAATAAAAATAATTATGCTCTATATATTATGATAAAAATAATGCTATGCTATATATTTTTGAATATTCCCCTTCTCATGTTTTTATATCAATTGCACATCGGATTTAGTTATTATTATTATTATTATAAAAAAATAGATTTCGAAAATTGGAATAAATGGTATCCCATTGGACAAAAAAAAAAAAATGTTCTCCAAAAGTCGGTGAATAGTATTTATTATGCATTTATTTATTTGCAAAAACAACAACAGCGAGACAATATAACAGAAAAATGCATTGTACACAGACAATCAACGATACATTAAATGGAACACATTCGGCAACCTTGACTACCGACGTTCCCACCTTACATTTAAATAATTTCATTTTTAAAAGAATTTTCAGATTTTTTTTTAAAATTTATTGATTGATTTGTGCTGTAGAACTCCTAACTCGATATATATATATATATATAACTCGTGCAAAACATGTCATTATTAAGAAACTAAAATGCGTCTATTCATTGGATCTAGTTATTATACTATTCTACCTGATATGATAAATATTCTACATTTATATAATATATCGTCTAATTTATCCAATCGCCGAATTTATATTATATGTGATCTAATTTTGCCCATTAATAGACGGAGGTCAAGAAGGGCAAACCAGTTGTGATATATATTATATTGTAAATTGTCAGGCACTTATAAGAAAGCTACAATGTTGACTCAAATATATTTCTTCTTTTTGTTTATTAAAAATTACCTTTTCTAGGCTTTCCAAATAATATTTAAAACTTTTTTTTTTCATTTAAAAAGAAAAGGGTGAATCCTAAGTATCAAACTACAAATAGTAAACAGCAAATTATATTTCTTTCAATGCGCAGCAGGTTTTATAGTGCTCAATCTATATAAAAATACATTGTGTAACATAAAAATCGAAATGAAAGTAAAGATTGCTTTCAAATAAAGCAGTAAAAGTGATTGAATTGAAAAAAGCAACTGCGTAGAGAGAGAGAGACTGCCTCCTGTACAAACAGAATGAAATAAAGCAAATTAAACTTTTTAATAACCATCGATTGATGTGTGAACTTGACGTCAATCTTCGAGGTTTATTGCAGTTTTTATTATTATTTGAAGTTTATTTCGTATATTGGAAAATTTATTGTGATGCCTTAGTTTCAATTTCCCTCCACCATTAATTTAGTATCAAGGTTCCCGAGGAAAGGATTTCGAAGATTGTTTAAACAGATTGGCATTAGAATTTCTGGCAGATTTGTTTGTTTTTGTGGGTGCCCATAACATTATGATAGACATCCATCTAATCACACTTAATGACAAATATGTTTTGAAATTTCTTGCAGATTTGTTTGTATTTGGGTGCCCATAACATTATTATGCTAGACATTAATCTGATCACTCTTAATTACAATTATCTTTTGAAATTTCCTGCAGATTTTTTTTGAGCTGAAAATGTGCCAGAATTTCCAGCAGAGCTTGAGAAGTTGTTCAATGTTTTATATCTAATGATTAATATCATCGATACAAAATGATGATTGATTTAATCAGATGGTTCAAATGCTTCAGATTTTTGTTATTATTTTTTTATTTATTTTATAACTGTCGTTGAACAAGCTGACCCAATTTTTGTGCTTACGACTACTAACGTTTCTTGTCATTTTGAAACCCAATCTTGAAGACAAGTTAACACCTGGATGAAGTATTGGGGAAGTTTTGCGTTCACGGAGGACGTTTCGATGGAACATGGAGTAGAAGACCACAAGAACCTCCCACGGTTAGCCTGACGACAATAGGACTCTAACCCATGATCCGTCTACCACTGAGGATATTTCACGTCATCAGTGTGGTGAGTGCGAGCCAGATGCGGACTTCGTATCAATCAGTCATCGCTGGGATTGGAACCCAGTTCTCCTGATTGGAAGGCGAACGCTCTATCCCCTGAGCCATCATGGTCCAAACGGTTTTGATTACGAAAATCCTCCACTAAATCGCAAGGTTTTTTTTTTCTAAAAAAAAAAAGAACAATGCAAAAATAAAGTGATAAAAACTTGCCAAATCGGATGAGCGTTCTCTTCAAATTAGTATTTATCGTAAGAAATTTTTTTACTTCTTTCTTGCCCATCAACGGCGGCATTTATATAGTCCACTTTCAATCATTTTCTTATCTTGTCTGGCAGCGGAAATAATCTTTAGTTTTAAAATAAGGTAGAAACTACTTTTCACGAGCCCTTTTAAGTAGAAAGGATAAATTAAAAATATGAAACTGTCCCATTTTCGAGTGGCATTGAATATAGGGCGATATTTGGTTTAATATTGCCAATTAATAACACAGGAACTCTTTGGGTGGGACACATCTTTAACTGAATAATTTGCAAAAAGGGCATGAAAGCATTAAGTCCCTTTTGTCCTCTTTGTTGTAAGTGAAACAATTATTCATTAGATAATTATATAAATATTAAATATAAATGAACACACATTATATTTCAGAAAAAAATATTAATAAAGAAGTTGCAGTAATTTACAGCATTCTACTTGAATTTCATTAACTTTGAACAATTCTTTTTAAAAAATAAACTATTTTTTACACCTTTGCTTATAACCGAGCGGATAATGAAAAATGTTCCGTAAAGTGTTTTTACTCATTCTGTCTTCATATCGCGTACGATGGAGTTCTCTCTCTTTTGTAAAAATATTTCGAAAGAGGGGAGGGGAGACACGTGATGGGGAAGAGAAAAAGATCGGCGAGAGGTTAACAGGTGAGAGAGGAGTGGGAAAAGGAAATAATAGAACTAATAAACAAAATGAAGTGGAAGGTGATAGGGTTCTGCCACGCCAAAAATGGTGACAACTGGTGGTTACACCAAAGTGGCGTTCCATTTGTTGTAACCAATTTATAAGAACATCGCAGATAATTCTTGGTGCAAAGGATAGTAGGGAAACATCATCAAAAATTACATCAGTTCTTTTACGCTACTTTATGTAAAGCAACTGCTACCCATTGTGTTATTCAGAAATTCTAAAATTTATAATTAAAATAAAATAGGATACACATAAGAGTCAGGAAAGTTTCTACAGTAAAATATAAAGTAAGAATTATTTATTTAGGATGCGCATAATACACTAATTCTTAAAATAAAGTTAGCTTGTAAATCCATTCAAACATACGCATGGTACAGAAAGAATATCAAGATGAATTCTAATTAGGCTTAACAGAAGAATTCGAATTAGGCTTAACAAAAGGGAAGTGGATAGAAATGAAAGGTTGTAAGATTATTTAACACTGACAGGCATTTAGAAATTAAAATATAGTTCAATACCATATACGAAGAGCTACTATATGACAAATTTTACAGTGTACTTGAGGCACAAATTTTACAGTGTAAAAGCAATTCTTGAAGCCTTGGTAAAGACTGCTGCTTTTAATGTCCTTTAAAAAAATAATAAGGCCATTCAGAGAAATGTTGAATTTCCATACTAAACCTAACAGTTTGAAGAAGTCCTTATGAAAACCGTGACTTAAAGTATTTCTTTTATATCCTAATACTGGAATGCATTACATCAGAGCATATTGTGATGTTTACTGTATAGTTTTTAGGTGTTATCGGAACAAATGCAGTGATTTTATTGTAGCATTCTTCATTTTGCTTCTATTTATAAAAAAATACTTTTTTAATTCTTTCTTTAATGAATTCTCAAAAGTTCTGTTCTCCCAAAATGTACTAGTTGTGTAAGTCAGAAGTTGAAATTTTGGAACTATATTCAAGTATTAAGCATAATGGCATCAAGTATCAAGTGTAATGGCATAATTAAGGTTAGACCCTCTAAAAATTAACTTTGATTTATTTTTAGTATTATAGTATACATAATTGTTTCCCGTGTTCTGATTCACGTTGAATCTACCAAGTCACAAAGTCCTCCATTTTCCCACAACAAATCATACCTCTGGGGGCACTGATCCAGGAGTTTCCTTGCCCTCTGGATTGGGTTCAAAATGACAAGACTACGAAGTTGAACATTAGTAGTCGTAAACACAAAACTGAGTCGGCTGCTCAACGACGGTTATTAAAAAAAATACATAATTATTCAAAATTAAAAAATACATAATTAATTAAATTTAAATTAATTCTTAGTTTAATTAAACTAAGTCTTATTTAATTTAATCTGGAAAAACTAAATCCAAAATTATGAATAATTTTTTTCAAATGTATGCATAATTGTTTGAAATTAAATACGAAAACTAAATAAAATCTTAATAAAATTGAAATTAAAATTATTATTTTTTTAAAAATTATACCCAATTGTTTAACATTTTTGATGTAAAAGTATTTACTTCTTTTGCGAGTACAGTCGATTCTTTTTAGAGAATACGTTCACAATATTTTTATGCTCCTTGGCGATCTAGTTGAGAAAAATCCTTTACTAGAAGGTGGCTTTACTGAGAGAGTTGTACCGCTGCAGTGAAAACGGATTGGCGTGGGCATCGGTTGGAAGGATATGTGGTTTGCCCTTTTAAAGAGGACAATTTACTCACAAGAATGAACTAGTTAAAAATAAGTGTCATTTGTGGCCAAAATGTACATTATTGGGATGGTCATTTTCACAAATATGGAAGGATTCACTTCTCCAAGAGACAAAATAACTTGGGCCCGCATTGGATTCATGAAAAAGACTTCTCCGATATTGGCCTGATATAGAATTTTCCGATTCCTCCGATATTTTATATTCATTATTTAGCCAATGTAAGTTCTATATTGGCCAATGTAAACCCTATATAGGTCATTCTAGGACCCATATTAAAAAGACATGTTTTTATAGGAACCATATCGAGCCAATTTTAACCCAACTGGGGTCAAGGTAAAATTGTTGCTAGGGGACATTCTTATGGAATGGAAAACTTCCCACATTTTGGAGCTTATTATCGAAATATTCTATTTAACTTAAAGTTATTCAGTGCAAAACCAAACTGCAAGAATTCTGGATTCTATTTGGCGCGATTCACTGTCAATGCGTACAAAATATTCTGCGTAAAACAAGTTTCTAACTCAGTTGGAACGGTAGTGAAACTGAAAATACAATATTAATATCTTGAACACTAGAAAGATTGAAACTTAGTCTATACCTATCTTACCCAAAGGCAGTCAAAATGACTGCATTGTGAAAGAATAACTAACGCGTGAAAAAATTTGTTTAAAATTAATTTTTAATATTTTTTACATTATTTACAGTTATATAACATGTTATTAGTAAATATCTGGATAAATTGTACGATACATTATATAAATATAGAATATTTAATATTTCAGGTATTGTATTAGTATATAATAATTATTAGACCCAATTATTCGACGCATATGTTGCACATAATAATGACATGTTTTGCTCAGGTTTATAGGCAATACTTTTATATTTAAACGCACATGTCATGGGTTTTTATTTAGGAGATTTTTTATATACTTCCTATTTGCATTAATATATAATTTTTTTTAACGAATTGCATTGCAATGCTAACTAATTGATACACGAACATAAAAAAAGTGTAAACCTGATTCAGTAAGAACAATAAAGCTGCATAGTATCACCTGATAGTTAAGATTTTACGTAGAATCTTATAGTGCGTCAGGGATTGTAAATTCAATATAGCATTTTTTATTGGCTTATTTTAACTGTCGAATTTCTTGAAAAACTCTCTCTCTCTCGATTTGAATTTCTATGATGAGGTTGAATATCATATAATAAAGGAAGCGTTCCATTTTTGTGAGGAACATCATTTCAAAACCGGTAAATCTTTCTGTTGGTCGGCGCGTGTGTTGTGTTCTATATTTGGAAGTCATGGGGTATTGAAATAAATTTGGGACAGACTCGTGTGTTTTCCGGAGCGACAGTAAAGGGTTCTCCATGAGCATCCTTTCCTCCTCCTCCTCATCATCCGTCTGACCTACAAAACACGGAAAGTAAAGGGGGGGGGGAAGGTTTTTTTATCCTTTCATTTTTTTCTAGAATGTTACATCATACGCTGTAACTAACAGTTGTGGTGTAATACTTATGAATTATTTTCGACAAGGTGGGTGCACGTTCGGGAGACGACTTTTTTTTATTTGCTATCGAGCAGAGAAGGTGAAAATACCTCGCTCACAGAAAACTTTGAGTTATAAAAGGGCGTATGCGTTTTTAATTGCATTATAAAGATGTTCTCATTCACCTGTCAATTGCATTAACACTAGATTGCCCGAGAAAGTCATTTTGACAGCTTTTTAATTTCAATTAGATAAGCAATGGTGCATATAATGACACAGTTTCTTAGAATTTTGTGACTTTTTGTTCCGCATATAATTTTTTTAAAGTGTTAATATTTACTAATAACTTGTTATATAACTGTAAATAATATAAGTAGAACACCGAAGTCAAGCATCACTGGCTGCGGGCAGCAAGCGGTTGGATGACTACTTTGATCAGCCTGTGAAGGGACCGAGGGTGTGCGACATGGGTTCTTGTAAAACTCTTCTACCGTAAAGTGCTCGAATTCGCTTTCAGGTCGGCGGGCTACCGTAGCAGGGGAGCCATCCCCTCGGCAGAGGATCAAAATTGCGAGGGCATGTTTTCGGATCATCCTCAGGGATGTTTTCCAGACCGTCGCCGATAGCCCATTGTGCAGCTTTAGTGCGACGTCAATAAGGTTCCTATCTACCTACTTGGACGTAACAAACCAACCAATATGTTTCAACTTTTCATTGCTAAAACAAATCACTAAAAAGATTCAATTTTTCTTTAAATTCTTCTTCAGAAAATGTGTGACTAAATTTTAGAGGTCGATCGAAGTTAAATGCCGATTCCTTTAGAGTATGTAAAATCCCCTCATCACTTTCCCACCAAGAATGGTTTTAAAAAGTTTTCGGGTAAACAGCTTAATTAATTTCTTTTCATAAATTAATATTTTAAACTGTAATACAATGAAAGAGTATCTCATCATTACGATATTAGGTCTTCCTTGTTTGTATCTAAACACTCAAAAACTACAATAATTTGTGAACAGAAAAAAGTAATAATAAAACGAGTTTCCACGGAGAACACTTTTCATTGTAGTTATGACATCATTAAAAGATGGGGACAACTACAAGGATGGCTATTGATTAAAGTTATATTTAAAAGCTTAGAAACGAGTTTTTAAAACTATTCTCCAATTATTAAATTTACATTAGTTATCTTTTCGAACAAAAGAGGTGGCTTTTTGTCATAAAAAAAAAGTTATACTTTAAAAGTCTTCAACATGCATATGGTAAATCGGCAAAAGTAAACAATAAGTTAAATGCAAAATGGTCTACAAACTTGAAGAAAAATCGAAACTTGAAAAATTTTAGGAAATTCCGTATTAAATAACAATTGGAGCTGTGATAGCTTAGGGGATAGAGTGTTCAACTTCCCATGAGGTGACCCGGGTTCGAATCCCAGTGATGGCTGGTCGATACAAATTCCCCATCCGACTTGCACCGACCACAGTGTAGACGTGAAATATCCTCAGTGGTAGACGGATCATGGGTTAGAGTCCCCTTGCCGTCAGGTTAACCGCTGGAGGTTCTCGTGGTCTTCTTCTCCATGGGTTAGTTCCATCAGAAAGTCCTCCACGAAAGCAAATTTCTCCCACTACTCGATCCACGAGTTCCCTTGTCTTCTGGGTTGGGTTCAAAATGACAAGGAGTTGAACATCAGTAATCGTAAACCCCCAAACAATTGGGTCAGCTGTTCAACGACGGTTATAAAATAAAATAATCTGTCCATAGATTGTGGTTAAAACTGCTAGAGAAAATTTAATGGCCTTTTTCACTATAAAATAGTCAACTATTGATACTTTTTTTACAAATAAAATCTACTAGTTAAGTAGGTGATGACACTTAGATTAAAATGAATTAAGAAAGAATGATGGAAACAGCTAAAAATGACGTATTTAATATTTTTTTTCCAAAATTAATTAAATATCACGATTTATTTATTAACAACGACACATTTATTAAGCGACAAAAAATTATCACGACGAACGTATTAAATATGTTCCCTTCGACTGGGAGAGGTACTTTTTGAATTCGAAAGAAGAGTGAATGTGATACTGAAATATTATTTTTAAAAAAAGTATATTCGAATAACTTCGTAATGGATGCAAATTTGCATATCAAAAAATGTCCTATTTCAGCAACATATCTGTCCACCAAAAATCAACGTGCATTTTTAGAATTGGCGTTGTTAAGAAAATGCGTGCTATGGCGACCGCTGCTGTTTGATAAATTTTTTAAAATCCTTTTTTTCACTTTTAATTTTGTTACGCATTAAATTTATTTTTGAGATAGGGGACCGGAGAGATTCCATAAATATTAATTCTTGAATTAGTTTTTTTTTTAATGCTATTTTTATTGTTTCAATGAAGAATCAGAAATTCTAACCTGCAGTTCAAACTGGATCCTTTTTAAATAACTCATTCAGGTGAATATCACACATGAAGAGGGTCTATTAGCTATCAAGGACTGTATATCTGTTAATTTATATATATATATATATATAATATATATATA
>NC_092204.1:1004499-1023869 GCF_043381705.1 Parasteatoda tepidariorum
TGCGTCTGGGACAGAGAAATTGCCCATACTTGTTATCGGAAAAATACCGAAATCCCCGATGTTTCAAGAATGTAAAAACGTATCCTTTGGATTACAAGTCTAACAAAAAGTTTTGGATGACATCAGTATTATTTGAAGACTATGTAAGAAAATTCGATCGGAAATTCTTCGCTAAGAAAAGAAAACTGATACTCTTTATGGATAAATGCACAGCGCATAGTGATCTACCTAATTTGAAAGCAGTAAACTTGCAGTTTCTCCCGCCAAACACAACAAAGTTGCAGCCGATGGACCAGGGTATCATAAAGTGCTTCAAACAGTCTTATTGTAAATGGCTTGTCAGAAAAATGAACTTAAATATTGTAAGCATTTAGACGATTTGTAATTAATAAGCATTAATTAAATAATCCGACAATATTTTGAAACTCCAAAACCGAAACTAACGGTAAGTCGAACTTCCGATATGTCGAAGTTTTTCGTCAGTCCTATCAGATTCGAGTTATCGCGAATTCACTGTATATAGTGTGTTTCCATTGTACATTTTCCTCAAATATATTTCTTCTAATTATTATTATTTCTATAATTCTTATAATTAATATTATTCCTTCTAAGAATTTGTGCTCTCTTGATGGTTTCGACATTTTTCTGGGTAAAAACTAACAGTTAGTTAGAAATGAAGTAAAGCTATCAAAGTACAATATGAGCTACTTACGTTTATTTTTTGTCATTTTTTTTGTACACGAAAATGCCGATCTAACATTGTAGGTACTTTCTTGAAATGTGAATTCGCAGTTAGTCTGATTGAGCGCAACAGTCTGTGCAACTCATCGAATGCAATACGTTGAACACGCATGACATCGTCGTGTCTGATCCGATAAATTGTTTTCTCGGTTGTGGTAGGTATACGACACGTATTATTCGAAACAAACAAAATATAAAAAATAATAATAATAGAATATTAACTGTAGTTAGAAAAAGTCACGATGTCAAATGGGCAAAAGATGATGAGCGCATTTTCGATACAAGTTCTTAAACGGTCATTTTACCGGTATATTTAGTGCTAAATATGATGCAATGATTTTCTTCACCTGTCTTCTAGGAGCGAAATTCAATGAGGAGACAAAATATTTCGAAACCCATTTCAGACATTTACTTCTTTAATTCAAATGATTTGTATTTGAGAATGAATGATTTTCTTTTACTAAGCTTAATATTTAGGAGTTTTTTTTCCATATATTATAATTAATAATTACCTCTACCCATTAATAATTGACTCTACTTTCTTTATGAAATGTTTCATTTAACAGTTGCAATCACGTGAAACTATTCCGCAGAGGAGGCGGAGTTTTTTTCTTTCTTTTTTTCAACTACACTACTTTCAAGTATCTGTGCTATTCATCTGTCCTTAAAGCTGCCCATCCAACAAAATACCCTTCCAACGTAACTAACTCCCTTATTATATTTACTCCATCACATTGGAAGTATTTAAATATTTACATTTAAATTGATATCTCGAAACGGGAAAGTGTCTCGGGGATAAATGCTGCGTTGTTGGCAGCTTTTAAAAAAAGGGGATTTGGAAAAAGTAATGGTGAACTTGAACTTTATTTGATCATTGAAAAAAAAAACATGTATTTGCCTTTGTTGATCGATATTTGTTTTAAAAATGTGCAGTGTGATAAGAAAAAAGAAACATTTAGGTTTTTTAGGGACTTTTTTTTATTGAAAGAGAGATATTCTTTCTTTTAGTTCGCTCGTTTGTTTATTAAACAAATGTTATGAGTCACAAATATATTGAAATAAACCTATTTGACATTTAATTTGCTTTCATTTAACTTATTTTTCAAAAGGAAAAAAAAGAAAAGATCAATTTATCACTGTTTCAGAAAAGATAAAATTATGTGTGTGTGAATATCTTTCTCAAACATTTGTAAAGTGAGTGGATCCTCTTCATTTGTTAGTTTATTTTTTTAATTTAAAGTACAGGTTAAATAATTGAATCTTAGTTAATAGAATTAATACTCTTGAATACTCATGAAGAACTGAATTTCGGCTAAATCAGCTAGAAATGTGAAAATTCAATTTTTGTGGACGTCATGAGTGTTCCAGCGCTGATTGAAATTGGCATTTCGCATTATCCACTCACTTTTTTCAGAATTATTTTCAGTAAAAAGTCGGCATATTGAACGAAACAAAAAAAGATGATTAGAAACTTACTTTCTCTAAGTAAACATATCTTTTATTTGAATTTCAGACATTCAAAATATGGAGGATAGCCAACATTGGTTGAAATCGATAGTTTGGACAGGAAAGAGGGGTCCAAAGTTCTAAGCCCCTAAGTGTTACTTTCTGCACCCTATCTAGGAAGGTTTTTTAGCTAATCGAAATGATTTCGCACATAATTATAAAATTTGTTTATCCAAGGAAAATTCCATTCAAAAAATAATTTTTAATAATTACTTATTGTTTTTCATTCATAAAGGTTAAACTGTACGGTTACTCATTTTTGCAATGATTTTAAAGAACGTAATTTTATATGTCAAAGTTTGAATAGTTTCTGAAAAAATTGAATAGCAACGAGTAATATTTTATATATATAGTTATACGAGTAATATATATATAGTTTATATATGATACATATATTGAATATAAATGAGTAATGTATTTAAAGTGGTTATTGAAACTTACTATACATATTTCGGAGAAATGAATTGTACCAAAATAGAGTCTCAAGTATGAAAGACGGAATGAGAATTGAACAGCTCTAAATAGGGTGTCATAGTGAGGAACCGGGGTTCGATTCTCAGCGGTGACACGAAGACCACCCAATCAATGAGTACCAGCTTGTGACTGGGTAGCCTGTGAGCAACAACACTGTCGCACTATATACCCGAAACATCCAACGGCTTTACTATCTGATTTTGTAATTAGTTTTGAATTATTTTAAATAACATAAATTTTTTTCTTTTGACGAAAGTAATCATAGCGTGGCTGGTTTGCCTCCAAAAATAATTGTCCGCTCATTCTATCTTGTAATGCAGTGTTTCCCAAAATGTGGTACGTGTGCCCCCAGGGGTACGGGAACAGTTTAGCGAGGGTACGCGCTCTTATACGAAATATCTTGCAACAAACGAAAATTTCAAAAAATTTTATTTAAAAACAAAGCCAGCCATGAAAATTTACGATGACGTATTTTTCTATTGGCTATTTTTTACTAAGTTAACAGTTAATAATGAGTGGTGTCAGCAGCCGGTTGTGATTTTTAACTTTTGTGCAATTTTTTTATCACAGCAAAAACAATATCATCCTTCTCACTGATGCAAATAAACTTATTAACAAAACTTCGTACCAAAAAAGAAAAATAAACATATTTTTAATAAAATACATTCATTTTTTTTTATTAGTGGTACACAGCGTTGCGAAAAATTTAGAAAGGGTACACGAAAGTCATAAGTTTGGGAAACACTGTTATAATGTATACTTTGTATTGCAGATGTTGTTGTTTATTTACATCGAACTAGAGCTGCACAATGGGCTATTAGCGACAGTCTGGGAAACATCCCTGAGGATGACACGAAGACATACCATCACCATTTTGATCTTTTGCAGCGGGGATGGCAACCCGATTCAGTAGCCCGACGACCTGCACGTGAAGTCGAGTACTTTACGGTAGAACAGTTTAACGGGGACCGATGCCTCACACCCTCGGTCCCTACGCAGGCTGATCCAAGTGCTCACTTACCCGCACAGTGACCGCAGTCAGTGCTGCTTGACTTCGTTGTTCTACTGGGAACTGTGTCTTAACTATCAGTCCACTGCGGGACTACTTTTTGTTAGTTCAGTACTTTGGTTTTCAGTTCTATTGCACGGCTAAACCGAACCCCTTTCCCAACTACTAGGCTATAGCAATGGCTGAACCAACTGGCAGCTGAAAGCAGCTAAAATATGAATGAATATTGTCCTGTTTTGAAAAAAAAAGAAGAAATCAAATTTTAGTTCGAGATCAGATCGTTAAGACATTAAGTCAATGGAGTGAGTGTATTTTTAAAAAAAATCGAAAGCTATAAATGACATTAACTATCAATGGGAAATTTTAAAAAATAAAAGAGAGAAAAGAATTGGTTAATGGATTGTATCTATAACCGTCACCTATATTCCAAGTTCAACCCGTTCATGGGTCGTTACGCACATATGAATAGCTCTTTTTTTAATTTTTATTTCGAATCTATTTATTTATTTCATTCTGAATCTAAAAATAGGTGAAATGGTCAATCCTACGCCTCGATTTCGTTTTTTATTATTTTCTTTTTAATCGTCTAAACTACTACAAAGTACGGAGGAAAAAACTACTTTTTTACTAAACACGCAATAATTTTAAATTTTCAGAATTTGAAAAGTGTCTTATTTTTTTTCAATCATAATAAAATTTTGTTTTTATTTCTTTTTATTCATTTTCTCTCTCTTTCGTATTTCATTCATTTATTTATTTTATTCGTTTATTTATTTATTTTATTTGTTTATTTATTCTACGCCGGGGGATCGTTGAAAGAGACACTAGCATCCATTTTATCTTGGCCCCACTTGGGTTCAAAATTGGGTCTATATGGGTCCTATAAAACATGCACCAAGGGACCCATCTTGGGATTTAATATGGGTCCCAGAATGGCCTTTATAGGGTCTATATTGGCCAATTATAGGACCCACATTATCTAAATAATGGATATAAAATATCGGGTGAATCTGACTATTCTACATAGAACCGATACGGGTTTTCAAGTGGCTGTGAAATATCGGGTGAATCTGACTATTCTACTTAGACCCGATATGGGTTTTCAAGTGGCTGTGAAATATCGGGTGAATCTGACTATTCTACTTAGACCCGATACGGGTTTTCAAGTGGCTGTGAAATATCGGGTGAAACTGACTATTCTACATAGACCCGATACGGGTTTTCAAGTGGCTGTAAAATATCGGGTGAAACTGACTATTCTACATAGACCCGATACGGGTTTTCAAGTGGCTGTGAAATATCGGGTGAATCTGACTATTCTACATAGACCCGATACGGGTTTTCAAGTGGCTGTGAAATATCGGGTGAATCTGACTATTCTACATAGACCCGATACGGGTTTTCAAGTGGCTGTGAAATATCGGGTGAATCTGACTATTCTACATAGACCCGATACGGGTTTTCAAGTGGCTGTGAAATATCGGGTGAATCTGACTATTCTACATAGACCCGATACGGGTTTTCAAGTGGCTGTGAAATATCGGGTGAATCTGACTATTCTACATAGACCCGATACGGGTTTTCAAGTGGCTGTGAAATATCGGGTGAATCTGACTATTCTACATAGACCCGATACGGGTTTTCAAGTGGCTGTGAAATATCGGGTGAATCTGACTATTCTACATAGACCCGATACGGGTTTTCAAGTGGCTGTGAAATATCGGGTGAATCTGACTATTCTACATAGACCCGATACGGGTTTTCAAGTGGCTGTGAAATATCGGGTGAATCTGACTATTCTACATAGACCCGATACGGGTTTTCAAGTGGCTGTGAAATATCGGGTGAATCTGACTATTCTACATAGACCCGATACGGGTTTTCAAGTGGCTGTGAAATATCGGGTGAATCTGACTATTCTACATAGACCCGATACGGGTTTTCAAGTGGCTGTGAAATATCGGGTGAATCTGACTATTCTACATAGACCCGATACGGGTTTTCAAGTGGCTGTGAAATATCGGGTGAATCTGACTATTCTACATAGACCCGATACGGGTTTTCAAGTGGCTGTGAAATATCGGGTGAATCTGACTATTCTACATAGACCCGATACGGGTTTTCAAGTGGCTGTGAAATATCGGGTGAATCTGACTATTCTACATAGACCCGATACGGGTTTTCAAGTGGCTGTGAAATATCGGGTGAATCTGACTATTCTACATAGACCCGATACGGGTTTTCAAGTGGCTGTGAAATATCGGGTGAATCTGACTATTCTACATAGACCCGATACGGGTTTTCAAGTGGCTGTGAAATATCGGGTGAATCTGACTATTCTACATAGACCCGATACGGGTTTTCAAGTGGCTGTGAAATATCGGGTGAATCTGACTATTCTACATAGACCCGATACGGGTTTTCAAGTGGCTGTGAAATATCGGGTGAATCTGACTATTCTACATAGACCCGATACGGGTTTTCAAGTGGCTGTGAAATATCGGGTGAATCTGACTATTCTACATAGACCCGATACGGGTTTTCAAGTGGCTGTGAAATATCGGGTGAATCTGACTATTCTACATAGACCCGATACGGGTTTTCAAGTGGCTGTGAAATATCGGGTGAATCTGACTATTCTACATAGACCCGATACGGGTTTTCAAGTGGCTGTGAAATATCGGGTGAATCTGACTATTCTACATAGACCCGATACGGGTTTTCAAGTGGCTGTGAAATATCGGGTGAATCTGACTATTCTACATAGACCCGATACGGGTTTTCAAGTGGCTGTGAAATATCGGGTGAATCTGACTATTCTACATAGACCCGATACGGGTTTTCAAGTGGCTGTGAAATATCGGGTGAATCTGACTATTCTACATAGACCCGATACGGGTTTTCAAGTGGCTGTGAAATATCGGGTGAATCTGACTATTCTACATAGACCCGATACGGGTTTTCAAGTGGCTGTGAAATATCGGGTGAATCTGACTATTCTACATAGACCCGATACGGGTTTTCAAGTGGCTGTGAAATATCGGGTGAATCTGACTATTCTACATAGACCCGATACGGGTTTTCAAGTGGCTGTGAAATATCGGGTGAATCTGACTATTCTACATAGACCCGATACGGGTTTTCAAGTGGCTGTGAAATATCGGGTGAATCTGACTATTCTACATAGACCCGATACGGGTTTTCAAGTGGCTGTGAAATATCGGGTGAATCTGACTATTCTACATAGACCCGATACGGGTTTTCAAGTGGCTGTGAAATATCGGGTGAATCTGACTATTCTACATAGACCCGATACGGGTTTTCAAGTGGCTGTGAAATATCGGGTGAATCTGACTATTCTACATAGACCCGATACGGGTTTTCAAGTGGCTGTGAAATATCGGGTGAATCTGACTATTCTACATAGAACCGATACGGGTTTTCAAGTGGCTGTAAAATATCGGGTGAATCGGAAAATTGTGTATAGGGCCAATAACGGAAAAATAACGGCGCTTTGTACATTTATAGAGCCAAGATTCATGAATATTGGCCCAATAAAGGCCCAAGTTACTTTGATGCTAGGGCATAACTCTTCAAAAGCTAAACAATAAAATGTAAAATTCCTGAAAAATCAAAAAAGTTAGTAAATGGAAGAAATAGTAGGAAACGTAGGGAGCACGAATTTCGTTATTGGCTTTTTTTTTATAATCGTCGTTGGACAGCCGACCCAATTTTCGTGTTTGCGACTACTCATGTCCAACTCCGTAACCTTGTCATTTTGAACCCAATCCAGAAGACAAGGAAACTCCTGGATCAGTACTCCCAGAGGTAGAACATGGAATGAATAGATAAGTTCGTTATCAAGAATACGAGAAATCATTAATGGCTGCACATTGTTGGAATCTCGGGCATCAATTCACGTTCGACAATGCTTCCAACCCAGTCACATCAGCTCATCTTGATGCCCTGGAATCTCGTTTCATTCATACGAATGCCGATTTCATTGTCAACGAGATAAGTTCCTGGTCACTTTCCACAGAGTTTGGACATGCATTTTACCCTGATTTGTCCCTCTTGATCATCCCCTCTGTTGAGTCTTGTTCTTTTTTTTTTCTTCTTCTTTTTGTTCTCTCACGGCTACTCAGGTTTTTATAGTTATGTTTCCCACCTTTGTTTTCCTTTTTTTTGTTGGTAACTTTAATTTTTGTATTTTAAATCCCTTCTATTTCCTCTCATTGATGCGTGGAAAATTTTGAAAATGAGCGCCTATTTTTGAGTCCCTGAAACATGTCGACTGTTATTTGAAATCTGTATACTTTTGAAGTGAATAAAATTTATGAATCGAGTTAATTGAGAGCGAACGACATTTTGTTAGATTGAATTAAATTGTTCGATAGAATTTTGTAATAAGCATTCAATTTGAATAGAGCAAAATGACAGGTGGGTCTCTCTTAAAGATAATTTAGGTATTCCAAGAGACATTAAATCAGGAAAAAGCAACCAAATAAAAGATATGTGTGTTTGTAAGACAGCACTCTTTCAGGGAACACACTATCTCGAGGAACTGTCAGTTTTGGTTCTTCCACTGACAACAGAAAGTGTTTCTGGGCAGTGTGTTCCCTGAAGAAGTGCTGTCTTACAAACACACATATCTTTTATTTGGTTGCTTTTTCATGATTTAATGTCTCTTTGAATACCTAAATTAAAATAAATCAAATTTGGTTTTAGCTGCTTTAGGCCCTTTTTCATTTTGATTTACTGTTTTATTATTAATTGGCTTCTCTATCTCGTTTGTTTTTGCAAATTGGATTCATTTTCTGATTAGATTTTTTAAAGATACTTACTCTCTAGAGTTCCTTCAATTTAAAAATAGCCACATGAGAAGATTCCGCTATAAAAAAAAAGAACGGAATTCTAATCGTATCTATTTTGTTCCATCTGTCATCTGAATTTCTCTCCACCATTTCTATTCCAAGAGATGTTATTCCCTAAAAATCATCTGTTTGCTTTCTTATCTTAGAATTCCCATTGCGACCATTTTGGGATAGTTCTTTCATTATTTATTCTAATTTATCCGGAAACCACAGAAAAAGAATGCTTCTTAGAGAAGCGGGGAAAAAAGTCCCGTTCTTTAATAATAATAATAACAAGGGTGAACTTGGCCCGCATTGTAGGCTTCAACCTGGTGGTTGAGGGGTGCTTCCCGGTGAAATGTGTGCCACATCGTCTGTCGGTTCGCAGGTGTTGCGCCTGCTGTGGGTCTGAGGAACGAAAACAAAAACCGTTTTCTCGGGTGCTCTATTTTTAGATATTTTCTAAGAACAAAGAAAGAGAAGGGAACTCAAGTGCACTGGGTCACGTTTTCTTGGGTTTTGATAAAGAGGGAACCGTTATTCTTAGGGGGTGGGGTATGAAAATGTTTTGATGGGGTGTCAGGCATCACATGATCGAAAGATGTTTGTTGTTGATCCATCGACACATTGTAGATAGTGATAATTTAAGAGTCATTATTTTTTACTGAACTCGCCAAAATTTCGAATAAAAAAGAATATCGAAACACACCTGATATTTCATATGATAATAACCGATAGAGAGAGAGAAAAGAAAAGCATCTAAAATAATAGGGTACATTAATCGCTGAGGAGAATAGTAAGCGACAATGTCATCTATGAAAAGCTACCCCAACATAGAATCGAGTTATATACTAGTGAATTGGAATTATATTTTTGTAGTGGTAGATACACAGTGGACAGATCGTAAATAAACGGTTCCCAATGGGCATCACTGGCTGCTGTCAGTAAGCGGGTGGGCGACCACTTTATTGAGCCTGCGTAGGGATCGTGGATGGGCGGTATCTGTCCTCGTTGAAATGTTCTACCGTAAAGTGCTCGACTTCATGCGCAGGTCGTCGGGATAAAAAAGAAGGGGAGCCACCCCCTCTGCAGAGGATCAAAGTTGCGACGGCATGTCTTCGGATCATCCTCAGGGATGTTTCCCAGACAGTCGCCAATGTGCGGCTCTAGTGCGACGTAAATAGAGTACCTACATATCCTAGATGGTGTAAAACAATGGTGTCATTTCAAATCTCATTCGACACCTGTCTCATATTTTCTTATCAATCTTTCAGACTAAATATGCAGAATAATAATAAATAAATTAAATAAAACCTTTGACCTTTATTAAGCTAAATTTATTCCTTACAGACTAAATAATCAAAACCTCGCATTCAGTTGCTTGGCAATTTATGAGTTTGCTCACATTTTCGGCTTGTCATTTATACAGTGATACATTTTCAATCAAACTGGTTTCAGTGATGATTCGACCCATTTTGATGATTCGCTTGAAAATTTTCGAGAATTCCAAATACATGCAAAACATTTTTAAATATTTTTCTTATTCAAATAAACTTATCGAACAGATGACGTTTTTAGAAATCATTCATTATCTTTATGAACATCTTTTACCTCATATAATTATGAATGAAACGCTACTACAAATTGTAACGCATGCATATCAAGCTCTAGATCAATAACCCGTTTTTTAAAAATTGCAAATATACAATGATATAGAACGAAATATTATTTAACATTCATTTTTTTTTAATGAAACATTCTTACTCATAGTGCTATAAAAGTTATAAATTCACATTTTAGACCTTAGCGTTTACCGAAGTACCGAAGGCAGTAGCCATTTTATACATTTAATAATTTCACCATTATTTACAATGACGTTGTATGTGTGCAACCTTTCCATACGCAGTAAATTATGTTAGAGCTCGAGCCGACAGAAAAATCCGTTCGTTGGAACTTAAAACGCGTAGTCAGCCTCATGTGGAGTACAATTCACCTATATTAGATTCCATATGTCTGCTCCTCGAGAAAGACAAATACTAGTTAGAGCTAATCTACAGCTATTCTATAAAGAACTTTTGCTTTCAACATTTTACCAGTTAAAGCTGTTTGTGCTAACTATTTTAATTAATTTATGTTTTGTAGAACAAAAATAGAGAAAGTGGAAAGGTCATCAGTACTTTGTTAAAAAGGAACGAACAAAAATAGCTTTAAACAAAGTAGATATATTCGCCACTGATCAGCTAGTTAAAATTCTGTCCGCGGGCCGGATAAAATCTTCCGGCGGGCCACAGTTGGCCCGCGGGCCGTAGTTTCCCCATCTCTGTGTTACACGAATTTATAGGTAATACTTTTACATTTAAACATACATGTAATGGATATTTATACAGGATATTCTTTATATACTTCCTATTTGTATTTATTTATTAGCGTATTGCATTACAATGTTAACCCATGGATACACGAATGTAAACAAGTGCAAACCGGTTTCAGTCACGTCAAAACAATAAAGCTGTATAGTATCACCTGATAATTAAAATTCCTCATAGAATCTTATAGCGCGTCTAATAATTTGACCAGAAACTGTAATTCAAAGCATTGGTCACATTATGCAAAATCCCCATATCAAAGAATTCCATATGAAATGTTAAGTTAGCGTAAAGAGATTTTTTCCAAAGTTCTTCTGAAAATACGTTTAATAACGTTAACAGCCTAAAAACGTCTGCCAACATGCAAAAGAAGAAAAAAAAATTATAACCGCATTTCTAAACAATTTATAAACTTAATGAGTTTAAATATGGACAGTTAAAAAGATCATTCCTATTTCGTCAAAGTGGCCGGACGTTCATACGTCATAAAAACCCTTGATACTTCATAAACAAAAGCCGTTTTTCTCAAAAAATAATTCATTTCTCTCGTTAGAGAAGCGTTCTGTTACATAATGAGTTGAAAACAAGCTTTATTCGAGTAAAATAAATAAGAAGGTAAGAGCGTTCTCCGTTTCCATGGAAACAGAGGCGGAAGAGACTCCGGTAGGGACAACGACCGCGAATAACCTGCCCTCACCTCTCTTCTTTTTTCTTACTTCCCCCTATCCCTTTTATTAAAAAAACATATTCTTTCTTCCTACTTGCCATTGAACACTGCTCTTGGCCTTCGTTCTATTACGGAGATTGCATGTCATTCATTTCACTCTTTTACGCGAATTATTATTATGAAATAGAACACTTGTACAATCTCTCTTCTGAATGGAGAGGCAGGAATCCAAATGACCTCAGAACAAACACGAAACTTGCATATATATATATATATATATATATATATATAAATATNTATATATATATATATAATGTCATAAGGAGATAAATCTCCTTCCAGACATACATTAAAGCTACGCCACTGAAACGTACTAATATGCTACATTATTTTATGTTATAACCGTCGTTGAACATTTGATCCAATTTTTATGGGTTTACGACCACTCATATTCAACTCCGTAGCCTTGTCATTTTGAACCCAATCCAGAAGACGAGGGAACTCCTGGATCGAGTAGTGTTGAGAAATTTGCCTTCGTGGAAGACTTTTTGATGGAATGAGACCGCATTTGCGTTGCATGGAGATGAAGACCACGAGAACCTCCCACGGTTAAGATGGCGGCAAAGGGACTCATGATCCGTCTACCACTGAGGATATTTTACGTCAGCACTCTGGTCGGGGCAAACCGGATGCGGAATTCGTATCGTCCAGCCATCGCTGGGATTCGAACCCGGTTCTCCTCATTGTGAGGCAAATACTTTATCCCCTGAGCGGCTCATACGTATTAATCGAAAGAGTACCGAATCGAGATAGTGTGATCTTTGGGCTGTCAGAAAAGCTCGTTTCATATCGTAAGCCGAGAAACGAGAATCGCATCACAGTTCTGGAGGGGTTTCCGGAAAACTTTGAGCCTTTATCGAAACCTTTTTAAATGGAAGGATTTTTGCATTATCTTAAGTAAGTTAAGACTCGAACTAAATAGATTAAATATTTTTTTCAATATTTAAAAAGTGTCCTTGAGATTCTGTTTTAGTTCGTGAAAATCCGGATCAGTAGATAAAAGGTTAGTGAGGATGATAAAAAATAAAATAAGAAAATTAAGATAATTGAGAAAAAAAGGTGCCTAACACGAGTTATTAATAGGAAGATTCAGCCCCATTAAAAATGGAAATACTATAAAAAGTAAAGTATGACTTTTTTAATCGTTGTTTGAGAATAGAATTGACAACTCATTTCTTCACCACTTTACTTTCCCACTTATTTTAAAAGAACTTGACATTAAAGATGTTCAAAATTCTAAATGGATCCTGTAGTAATGAATGGATCAAAATTTTTAGCAAACTTTTAGCGCACATTAGAGTTAAAAATGCAAATTCTTTGACAGGGTGGTTGGAATGGATTCACTTTTTAGAAGAATCACTTTTAGAAGTTCATGCTACAAATGAGAAATGGTATAAAATTGAAAGTGTAGTAGTTACATTACAGATTCAATTTCATCTGTTCTTATATACTTTAAAGGACTAATGAGTGAATTATTTTGCTCAAACCTTTTTGGATGGTTTAAAAAAATAGATTTATTTATGAAGTGCAGTCGGATCTCTATTGAACGAAATCGCCAAATAATATGTTCGCTATAGGGAAAATTCGTTGAATAGAGAACCACCTTTTGAAATACTAAAGCAACACAAAACTGGTTTAAAATTTATAAACACTAGACATCATTAAACTAGTAATGGATACACCTAACTAGTATCTACTATTTATTTTATAAATCTTACCACAAAAGAAATCTGCATGGAAAGCAAGAATAGAGCAACACATTATCCAGTGCTACCCTATCAGGCTAAATACATTTAGAACTAAAAAAAAAAAAAAGAAGCTAAATTTGTGTATAAAATGATAGCTGCCTTTATTATAAAGGTAATTTTGAACATACATTACCACATGCACTCTTAAGTTTAATGACTACCGATAAAATCCTTTCATTTTGTCTGAGTTTTTCGTTTGAAATGTAAACAAAAAGGGTTCTCTAAAAAGTGAAGTGGCTTTGAAAATCATTTCAAGGTCATTTTGCCCATAAAGTTTGAATTGTTCTAAAATATTTAGGGAAATATGGAATATGTATCTCAAAGAAAAGTTCGTTCAATTGACTTATTTCACAAAGAAATTTTCAAAATCGTCGGTTCATCGAAGAAAAAAAAATGGAGAAATTAGCGAAAATGTAAGTTCGTTAGATAGGCATCCGACTGTAGTTTATTTCATTTATTTTTCTGTTGCGTCAAAGATAAAAAAAAAAAAAAAAAAGAATTTNAAAAAAAAAAAAAAAAAAAAAAAGGAAGAGAGATCTGCAGCTGGTCTCGTGATTCTGAAAAACGTGGTCCGGGTTCACGTTTTCTCTTTCTTAAGAAGAGAAAAATGGGTCATCAGTCTCTGCAGGATCAACTTTCTTTCCCCCCCCCCCGTTACTTCTTAGTTTCTCTGGACCTCCCTTCATTTTTATATGAAAATTCCATATCAGTTTTTTTTTTTTTTTTCAATTTCTACTCTTAGTTCGCACTCTTATTCATATTTCTTGTTTAAATTTTGAATCGTTCATAAAATACTTTTTTTCAAGTTCAAATATGATGACTAAGGCCCGGATTTAGATGACATTTGCATTTTTTTGCATTTTTGTACATTTTTGTACATTTTTTGTCTTTTAGAGCATTTTTTATACGGCATTTTTCTTTAAATTTTGTGGCGTATTTTGCATTTTTTAAAGTTTTCTGTTAATTTTTTCCAATTTTTATTATTTTTTTATCAATTTTCATTATTACACTGGCTTTCAAACAATGAAGAAAATCTATGGGATATTAACAGGTGAAGCAAAATCTTTTCAAATTGAAGAAGAATTGTCAGTAAGTGAGACCGTTTTTTTCAAGTACACACCTATAACATCAGTAGACGTTGAAAGAAGCTTCTGCAGGAATGAAAATTTACTTTCAGACAAGAGACGCTCGCTTACATTTTAAATTATCAGAAAACATTTAATAATCCAATGCAATTCTGATATTTAGTAATATTATGTTACTAATATTTTAGTGTTATATCCATCAAAGTTTCTATACAAAAGAAAAATACTTTGGTGTCAATATATTTTCCTTTTTTTGTTATTTTAGGATATAAAACATATTTTTCAAACTTTAGTGAACGTAGAACAAGTATTGCATTGCTTTATATTTTTCAAATGACTCATAATAATTTTAAAGAGCAAAACATTTTTTTAATTCAATATTTTTACTTTATTTAAGGCATTTTTTGCGCAATTTTTGCACTTTTAAGGGCATTAGTTGAGATTTTTAGGTCATCAAAATCCGGGCTCTAATGATGACATTCGAGGTTAATAATGTTTTTTCAAATATTAATTCATTCATTTTAGTTTTGTATGGGAGAGAAAATTGCAATTATTTCATTAAAAGTAACTGAAATAAAAATTTTTTGTTGTTGACCTTAATTAGGAATTGACTTTAATTTTTTTTTATATATTACTTGTTCATAATTAATTATTGTAATGCTCGACTCAAACTATCGTAATAATTTTAATTTACAAGAAAGGGGGATAGAAAAGTTGATATTTTTTTTTCTTATCTTGGACAAATATTGTCAGCAGATTTAAAATATCTAGACAACATTTAAATCCTTGTTTTCCTGTCATAAACAAGCAATTTAAAGTGAAACATCCATCTGTAAGTGTAGGCAAACACACACATTTTTTTAAAAAAAAATTAAATAATATCCACTTTAATGAATGAAAGAAGATGTGAGAGTGATCACCGAAGTCAAGTGTCTTCGCACATCATCCCAGACCGTCGTCTGACTCTAGTGTACTCTAACAAGAAATGGTTGAATATGAAAGTGTTCAATCCAACTTTATGTAAAACACTAGAAATGTTTTTCAAAGGAATTTGAAAGGGATGGGGGGGGGAGATAACGCATGTCCTAGAGTCAATTTATAATGCATAAATAAAAAGAAAACTAATTATAATATTAAACTAAATAAAAAAAAACTACTGTATTAATACTAAAGTATACTTAATAATCCCTGTACAGTATAACAATGCATAAGCTGGAAACAAAAAATTTTGAAAAAAGATGACACCTCATGTCTTAAATAAAATCGGTGGTCAAACTATACGTAAACGATCTTTGTTTTCATTCATAACTAAAATATTTAAACATGTGTCAAATAATATTTAGTGAAATTGTTGTTGTAGTTTATTTGCGTCGCACTACACAGGGCTATTGGCGACGGTCTGGGAAACATCCCTGAGGATTATCCGATGACATACCATCACAATTTTCCTCCTCTGCAGAGGGGATGGCTACCCCTCTTCGGTAGACGGACGGCGTACGCGTGAAGTCGAGCACTTTATGGTAGAACGAGGACCCATACAACACACCCTCGGTCCCTACGCAGACTGATCCTAGTGATCCCCCTACCGCACACTGACCGCAGCCAGTGATGCTGGTGTTCTACTGGGAACCATGTCTAAACGATCAGTCCACTGCGGGACTGAAATATCCGAAAATGAATGCTTCGTTGGTTTGTGAGAATGTTGTATAGTATCCCAAGATGCTTTGGGCGGGGAAAAAAAAGCTGGTCAATAGTGGTTTGATATTTTCAAAATTAAATGTGCTAAGTCTTTTGTGAAAAGGGATTATAGTGAAGCAATTATTTATATTTAATATTTATATATATTTTTATTGTTGTCCATTTATAAATGCCGAATATAAGAATTTTTTTTTTCTAATGTCGCTAAATATTGACTCATATAAATTTGAAATAAAAATTCGAATTTAAAATTTGAACTGTAAAAATGAAAGAGATTGGAAGTTAAACCTAATTTTAGGAAGAACTTTATACAATTAAAAATATGTTTACTTGACGCTGTTGTATGTTTTATTATTTTTTTTCCCTCTTCTTAAAACGTGAGAGGAACGTTTTGTAGGATGGTTTGCATACTTGAAATTAATTATTTTCTCGAGGATTAAATTTTAAAACTATTGTTTTCTATTCACTTAAAGAGGAGTCGAATCTGTCCCCTTTGTTCTTGAACTGTTTATCTGTTGAAATGCCTGACGTTTTTATTTGTCTTAACCGTTTTTATTAACTGTTTTATTTGCCTTTATGGACGATGATGCGAAAGTATAAAAGTATAACAGTATTAAAAAAGTACAAAAATACAGTTATATATATATTTCATCAAATATTACCTAAAAAATAATAACTTTTTCAGTCTATTTGTTCTATTCTCTCAGAATAATGTTATTAAAAAAATCATTACTAAACATCGCCAAAAACTTTTTTTGGGTGCAAAGGATCGAAAAACTGGTTAACGCGTTTTTTAACCTTCTTTTTTCTATTGAAAAACCGCTTTACTTCTTATTTCCCATATTAATTTTAAATAAAATAACTCGTTCAAATAAATAAATAAAAAATCTTGAATTCAATACATTATGTGTAATTTTGTATTTACTTTGTATTGCATTTTTTTAGTATAATAGATTTACTACAAAACTTAAAATACTTTTTTAAAAAAAACTGATAAATCATATTTCAATATAACAATTTTATTTTGTGATTTCGATAATCTGAATTCATTAAATGAATCAATAGCAATGATACAATAAAGAATTTCAAATATGATCTGAACTTTATTTGTTTTAAAGTAAAGAAATTATTGAGTGACAGCACGCAGAACCACCTGTAATGAGATGCCCTTTCAAAAAGGAGTGTATAATAATGGGATTTATTAAATAAAAAACAATCATCGGAACTCTTTAAGTTGAGTGGTCATAATGCTAAAACTGACCATTTTCGATTTTCTCACCATCTAAACAAGATATTGCTTTCACAGAATATTTACATGTTTTCACCCTTAATACTTATCAGAAATGTTTTAAAATTAAGAATTTCTTAAAAAAAGTGTCTACCACTATAAAAATACAATTCCCTGATATATAAGGCATGATGACTCGCTTCTATGGTGGGGTACCTTTTCATAGATGAAGGTTGTCGATAACACAAAAATCTTCATCGAAAATCTTTCATAACTCAAAAATTCTTCGTTTTAACGTTAAAACATTATCGCGGCATACAACAGAATCTCAAGAAATTTCAAAGCGATATCAAAAGTAGTTTCTTAGAAAAGGTATATTTACGAAAAAGGGCAGCTTTAGCATTATTGCTATATGCCCTACCGACTTTATTTAAAATATCTTAAAAGCCTGTCTTTTGGGTGTTTAACTTAACTCTTCGTTGCATTTTGCTTAATTGTGAACAAACTAGAACTTAAAAATTGGAATTTCTGAAGGTGTTCGGAAAGTATTTTGATTCGATCATTATGTTGAGAAATGATCAACTGTTCAACTTGAAAATGAGTCATGTGACTCGATCTGCTGTAATGATACAAACGATTTGAAATTTCACTCATTGACAGGTCCATTTTTATGGATGAACTTAGTGTGCGAGCTTTTGGCACTTATGGGGGCATTCAATGATGAACCATTGTTGGAGAAAAATTTTCCTCTCTAGAAATCTAAATTTTATAAAAGCTTGAATGGATGTCAAAAGTTACAAAAAGAAAAAAATGAATAAATAAAATACAGAGAGAGTGTTTCCAGATATTAATCTCGAACAGTACGACTCATTCTCCTTACAATGAGGTGAATCGGGTTCGAATCCCAGTGATGGCTGGTCGATACAAATTCCGCATCCGGTTTGCACGTCCCACAGTGCTGACGTAAAATATCCTCAGTGGCAGACGGATCATAGGTTAGAGTCTCCTTGCCGTCAAGCTAACGGTGGGAGGTTTTCGTTGTTTTCATCTCCATAAAACGCAAATGCTGTTTAGTTCCAACAAAAATTCCTCCGCGAAGGCAAATTTCCCCCACTATTTGATCTAGGAGTTCCTTTGTCTTCTGGACTGGGTTCAAAATGACAAGGCTACGGAGATGAGTAGTCGTTAAACCCATAAAATTGGGTCGACTGTTCAGCGACAGTTATAAAATTAAAAAAAAAAAAATATTAAAAAAATAAAATATTAAAAGAAAAAAAAATATGCATGCAAGAAGGTTCTCAAGCTTAACCCCTAAGAAACACTATATATTGTTCACATGAGATGGCATAAACGATATATCTGGATGTGCATTGTAAAGAGAATCCAATAAAGGTCTCTATAAAGAGAAGAGAGAGAGAGTGTGGACCCAGTGACCAAGAAGATTATAAACTTCCTTCTGTGAGAACAAACAGGAAGACAATTATTCAGTGTTCTTAACGGGTGATTACTGAACCTTGACATTGGAGAAAAGGGTGGGGACAAATGCGAAATTGTTTATTTTATTTTTTTTTTTTTTTTTTTTTTTTTTTTTTGATAAAACGCGACAATCTCTCCATTTTTTTTCCCTCTCTTTTTTTTCTATTGACAGTTTTTCTTCGTCTTTCATTTTCTTTAACAAAATAAAATGTTCACTTCTTAAGATAAGTGAATTAATCAATATTGCTTTTTGATTATCTCTCTCTCTCTCTCTCTCTCTCTCTCTCTCTCTCTCTCTCTCTCTCTCTCTCCCTCTCCCTCTCTCTCTCTCTCTCTCTCTCTCTCTCTCTCTCTCTCTCTCTCTCTCTCTCTCTCTCTCTCTCTCTCTCTCTCTCTCTCTCTCTCTCTCTCTCTCTCTCTCTCTCTCTCTCTCTCTCTCTCTCTCTCTCTCTCTCTCTC
>NC_092204.1:1025528-1044850 GCF_043381705.1 Parasteatoda tepidariorum
AATTTCAAAATGAACTTAAGTAACTAAACTGTTATAAACCTACTTTTTAGCACAACTAAGTATGTTACGCTGGAGTAAGTTAAAATAACATAAAAATAAATAGTCATACTTGTCTTAGTTTTATAGTTTAATTCCTAAAATAAGACGTTTAAGAGCAAACGATGTTTTGCATCTCGTTATAGACAAAGACATATCGATTGCATTTTTTGCTGGTTATTCAAATTTTATTCAGAAAAATTAGTCATGACTAATGAGTTTATTCATCAATCATTATTCAAACATTTTTATACATTTGCATAATGAATGATGAATAATGACTAAATTTTCATATGAATAATCATTCAGAATAAATTTATTCTGAATAAATTTAGTCATGAATAAAATTTTCGCGAATGATGCCCATCACTGTCCTGCTATATACATATTCATTAAAGAATGCATTCTAGAATAGATAAAATCGCGCCATGATAAATCATACAGTAAAGTAATGAAGGAAATCGTGCCATAATGACATTTAAGTAGTATTTATATTTATTGTTTATTATAAATGTCACGATTCGAGGCAGAGATATACACTGATACGATATTTCAGCTGAGATATTTTTCGAAAGTTCAGTGTGAACTGTCACAAAAAAACATTGTTTTCAAACAACTTCATCATGCTGAACACGACAATGAGTTTGTAAATTGTCTCATTAAAGTTTATATACTTTCAAAAACAGAAGAAGAAACTAAGATTCTTATTTATATGGAGAGAAGTTACGGTGGCATAAGTGTTGGATAATTATATTTATTGAAATCAAAGTTCCTCTTGTAAATTTTGCAAACTCGTTTTTCCTTAGTTCGAATTTGTTGTTCTAAAAGCTTCAATGTTGATATCATACTTCTGAGTTCAAGTATTTTTCGACTAAAATGTGATAAATTAGTTTTTGAGGAGTATCATTTGCACCATGTCATTGAGTTATTTTCACGAAATAATATTTATTATCGTCATTTTTCATCTGTATTTATCGTCACCTAATTTAGGGACATTTGCGATAAGAATCTGCGATGTAAAATTTTTTTAAATGATTTATTATTTGGCTTTTTATTCAAGCTGTCGAGTTAAAGAGTTAGCACAATAACAAAGCTTGCAATGATGAAGAGTCTTATTCAAACAGTGAGTTAATTGAAACTCATTGAACAAAAAGCGAACGCAATTAAATCAAAATATAGGCTCCCAATACACCTAATATATTTAGGAATAAATATTTAAATTAATTCGGCTTTTTAGGCTTACATTAAAAGGCTTTTGCTGAGTTGAAATAAACCTTATTTTGTTATCTGGCTTAGCACATGTGTTATGGAGCACCCCTTAAAAAAGGTTGGTCTATGAAACCTCATATTTGATCTCATAATATTTTTTGGGGGGTATCATTATATTTAAAAAGAAAATATTTGGTTACCATTTTGAAGGAACATTCTAGATTTACGAACAAATGTAAAAATAAAAATAAAAAATAATCTAAAATCAATTAACAGCAGAATAATTTTAGACCGTAAAATCTCGAAGGGTCTTTCCTGTCAAACTAAAGTTTATGGGTTTAAAAAATTATATATATATTTTAAGTTTATTTTTAAATCATTTCCGATGCTGTCCATGATGGTCATTTCTCACGCTGACCACAGCTAAATCCGGAACTCATAAGGATAACAGGAGTTGCATTTCCTTGCAGGTATTTTTAGATGTTTACTCTTCTTCATTTTCCCGACAAAACATCTTTCGAACTCCATTGGGGAGGGTCATGACCCTATATATAAGTATAGATTATTTGTAGCTCACCGTTGTCCAGAAAGGTCAGCGAACCATTTGTTGATCCCTTTATGGTATACCCCTCTTCTAAAAAAGGATCACCCCCTTCTACCTGTTCTTTTTCACATCCTTACTGGTCAACGAACTCGGTGTTTTGGCAGGCGCAACCGCTAAGGGTCCCCATCACCTGTATAAGAAAACAACCTTGCCCAATGGTCAGTACACTTTTGCTGCAACAAAGACATAATGGACCGTTCTTGGGGCACCCTTTCTATTTTGATATTTTTTTACACCAGCAACCTTCCAAATTCTCTTTTGTTATTTGAAAACAACTTCTGGAAAAGCTCTATTTTTAACACTGAAAAACAGGATGCTTCAATGGAAGTTAATCAAGAGTAAACCACCGAAATGCTGCAAGATCATTTATGCTGGAATTTGCATTTCGGTACATTAGATGCATTCTAAGATTCTATGTAAAATCTTAATTATCAGGTGATACTCTATACATAGCTTTATTGTTTATACGCGACTGAAACCGGTTTGCACTTGTTTACGTTCATGTATCCATGGGTTAAATGAGACGATATATCATATGAATTCGACGATTGGATACATTAGACGATATATTGTACAAATATAGAATATTTATTATATCAAGTATATTATAATAATGAGATCAAATTAATAGACTCACTGTAGTGTTTTAATAATGACTAGGAGGCTTCGCCCCCTGCTCGCTAGCGCTCTCCAACCCCGAAACTGCTTTCGCAGTTCATTTCGGATTGCTTCGCAATCCGATGCTCGCTTTGCTCGCTCTTTGGATACGTTCTTAACGTCTAGCTTTTGTATACTTTTTTGAACACTGAAGTTCCGAAAACTTTTCACTGTAGAAAATTCTAAACCTGTGCATTTCAATATTAATTTGAAATTGCAAACAGTTCACATATTTTTCTTAATCACACTATTCTAAATTTCAGTTGTTGAGAAAAGTAACTGTTGTAAGTTTTGTTTTAAAGTCTTTCCCACCAGAGGGCTAAAACCATGTGTTGTAAAACAATATGAAATAGTACTGAACGCCGGATGTAAAGCATCGGCTTCGATGAAGATAATTTTGTGAGAATTTTTTTGATAATTCGGTGAGAATTCACCCGATTAGACATATGATGCTCACTACGTGCTCTTGCGCGCCGAAGCCTATCAATTAAAACGTATTAGCGTTTTATATAATATAGATTAGCCATATGATGCTCACTACGTGCTCTTGCGCGCCGAATCCTATCAATTAAAAATGAAAACTGTTGCCAACGCGAGAAAAGAAATATCATCGGTTTTATTGATACATACGTATTAGCGTTTTATATAATATAGATATGTTTTGCACGAGTTTATAGGCAATACTTTTATATTTAAGCACACATGTCATGGGTTTATATTAGGGAGATTTTTTACATACTTCCTATTTGTATTTATTTTTAACGTATTGCATTACAATGTTAACTAATTGTTACACGAACATAAACGAATGCTATCCGGTTTCAATCGCGTAAAAAACAATAAAGCGCTGTATAGTGATAGTTAAGATTTTACATAGAATCTTAGAGTGTGTGTATATTGGAATAACATTTTGCTGTTTACCTAAACTGAATTTTCTTTCAATTTTTAATGAAACAGAATTTGCCGCGAAAGTTGTTTGCTAACCACTTCCTCAAATCTTGACCAAAATGGACAACGGCATAAAAAAGAACCAGGTCTGAACCTCAGCGATGGCTGGTCGAAACGAATTCGGCTCCCGTCTCACACCGATCGCAGTATTGACGTCTACAGCGGTATCATGCCTTTACTTGGGATCAATGATTACCATATATGGCAACGTTACTTTTAAAAAGTAACGAGTAAAAGTACAAGTATTTTTTAAAAAAGTAACGAGTAAAAAGTAAAAAGTTCTTATTTTAAAAAGTAACGAGTAAAAAGTACAAGTAAAAGTACAAGTACTAAACAAAAAAAGTAACGATTTAAAAGTACATTTTTAGGAAATCGAAAATTCAAAGTAACTTAAAATTTTATTGAATAATATTCTTATGTTCTTTAATGTTTTTGCAAAATTGTTGTTATTTATTTAATTATTTTTAATTTTGAAAGTTATGGATATTAATTTATTTTTAAATTCGGAGGAATATTATAATATAGTTTTATAATATAATCGTATAATATAATTTTAAAATCAAATATAATTTTAATATCAAACTTTGTATGGATTTGCACGAAAAAGAAATTTTGTCTATTGACTTTAATTTTTAGTTTACTATTTTTGTTTAATTAAATTACCATTGACTTAAAATTGTTTTACTCTTTAGAAACGCGTTTTAAAAACACAAACATAAACAAAGCAAACACGGGGTTTCAGATAGCTTTGTGATCTTTGAGCTAGTAAAAAATGTGCAGTATAAGTTGAAACAGAAGGTATTTAAAAACGAAGTTAGCTGTGAATGCATATATATTGCATTCACAGCTTTTTTTTTTTTTTATTTATTTATTTATTTATTTTTTAAAGCAAGCTTACCGAGTTTTAGAAAAAAGTAACGATTTCATTCGATATTTCCGTTACAAATACTTTTACTTTTTCCCTAAAAAAGTAACGAAAGTACAAGTAAAAGTACTAAATTTAAAAGGTAACGAAGTACAAGTAAAAGTACGTACTTTTTACTTGTACCGGCGGTACAAGTAGCGAAAGTAAAAGTACTGCCATATATGATGATTACTATCGACAACAGAATGAATCCTGAAATAAAAAAAACCGACTCTATCTGGCTCAGAACATTTATTAAATCTAGGTTTCTTTCTGGAATCTTAATCTGCAAAACTCTCGACAGGCCAGTCTTGACATACCCTTCTGAAGCTTGGACAATGACAAAACCGAAGGAAAATCGTATCGCTATATTTGAGAGAAAGATTTTGCGGAGTATACTGGGTGGTGTAAATGAAAACAATAACTGGAGGAGGAGATTTAACTTTGAACTGTACAAGATTTATAAACACAACCCGATATTATTAAATACATAAAAATAAACAGAATGAATTGGATGGCCCACGTGATTCAAATGATGACAATGCACTAAAAAAGATACTGCTTTTTAGATCCACTGGAACAAGAAAGCGTGGAAGGCCGCGGTTGAGATGGGCTGACTCGATGGAGTCTGATTTTCTAGAAATTAATGAAAAGAATTGGAGATTCTATATCTCTTGAATGTAAGTACTATAATCTCTTGAATGTAATCGAAATAGGATTAAACGTCCCCTTCATAATTTTCAAAGCTTCAGAAATTTTTCAGTGACATTTTTGCAAACCATAAAAAATAAGATCTGTTTATAAAAAATTTTAGATTAATTATACATAATTTCATAATGACATTTTTTTTTATTTATGTCATATTGTAAAAACCATTTGATGGATTTTGATTTTAAGTACTTATTGCAATAATAGTAGTAAAAGTTTTCATATAATAGAAGTTATTAAGTTCAGTTTATGTAACAACATAAAATTATTTTGCAATTTATAAAACTGTTTTACTACGTATATAAAATTAATATTTAAACTAATATATTTGAAATATGCATGGGCTCCTGAAAATATGCGTTTTCAGAAAATAAAAAAAAAAACAAAAATATGAATAAATAAATTGACCGTTGTTGAACCCCCCAATTTTAAGTATACAACGATCCATGTTCATTTCGAACTCAACACAGTAGACAAGGGAACTTTTGGATTCTTTGGAACAATTCAGCCTCCTTGGATGACCAACTCGCGTTACTCGGAGAGGAAAACCTCTCGCGTTTAGAATGACAGGAAGGAGACTGTGGTCGGTGCGAGTCGGGAGCAGAATTCGTAGCGACCACTATTTACTCAACAAACTTGAAATCGGTTAAATACTTATAAATGCACTTATAAAACAAGAAAATTGCATTTTTATATTTCCCAATTGAAATTGGAATGCACTTTTTTATTTATTTTTCTTTCCAAAAATGTATTTAAAACAAAGAAAACCGCTTTTGTAATTTTAAAAATACATCGAAACTCGCCATCGTTTACCGATATGATGTGTGGAGAGAGTTATTATCGACAACCTTCATCTATGAAAAGGCACCCCAACTTAGAATCGAGTTAACATGTCTTCATATACTAGGGGTCCCGCAGTGGACTGATCGTTAAGACACGGTTCCCAGCAGATCACCGAAGTCAAGCATCACTGGCTGCGGTCAGTGTGCGGGTGGGTGACCACTTGGATCAGTCTGCGTAGGGACCGAGGGTGTGCGGTATGGGTCCTCGTTAAACTGTGCTACCGTAAAGTGCTCGACTTCGCGCGCAGGTCGTCGGGCTATCGAAGCGGGGGTGCCATCCCCTCCGAAGAGGATCAAAATTGTGATGTCATGTCTTCGGATCATCCTCCGGGATGTTTCCCAGACCGTCGCCAATAGCCCATTGTGCAGCTCTAGTGCGATGTAAATTAACAACAACAATCATATACTAGGGAATTGGAATTGCATTTTTTTAGTGGTAGACACACTACAGTACTTCCCCACCAGAATTATAGCTGTGATAGAATCCGATGAACGAATACCGCTAGTTGATTCATTGCTGTTTCGTGAAAAGCCGGGAGAGTTGTATTAAGTTCATCGGACTTTTCAGTGCTGATCGTGAGAGCTGTATTAAGTTGACGGTCGTGGTCTGCCATTAGAAGTCGAGTGTGCACAGGCCAACGCAGTGTGTGATCGAGACTGAGTAGCAACAGCGCGAGAAGCTAGATAACACACAGCCACAAGTAGCAAGTCAACTTTTCAATGTGGAGCATGCATCGAAGTAGGCGTGTTCAAGGCCTTGTATACTAGTGAACTGGAATTATATTTTTGTAGGAGTAGACACACTACAGATGCTTTCTTGCAACGACTTGTTGTAACCTTTCCATAAAGTGCTTTGAAAAATACATAAAACGCAACGTATATTAACAAATTATGATTTAAAAAAAAAGAAAAAAGAGAATGTGTTATTTATTTTTACGCTACTATGTACTTTTTAAGTTCATCGTTGCTGTTTTAATAAAAAAGTAGTACTTTTTCGACGTTTAGGTTTTAGGTAGAAATATATTCTTAAATGTCTGGTTTAAACCTTTTGAAATGAGAAAAATTTTAAGGAAGTTGATTTCACAAATTATTTTGCCAAAAATTAAATAATTGCTCTAAAAAACTTGTGTTGGTTTAAAAAAATGCGCAAGTGGCGTTCAGTTCGAAGCTTGGACGTACAAAGAAAAAAAAAATCATGGTCAAACATTTTTTAATTTTTTTAAAGTAAAAGATTACCATTAATCTTAAGAATTTGTACAATACAATTCTTTTTATCAAAAATTTTTCCATGCTTTTCTTAATCGACCCTTTGTTTTTTAGTAGTAATGTAGACCACCAAAGTTTTCGGGCTTCATGACAAATGATTTGAAGTTAAACTACTCAGAACATTCCAAAGTTGAAGTTGAACATTCCAAATATTTCAAGAAATAAATAAACAAAATCGTATCAATCTACATGATTATCTCAGAATATTTCCCACCTTTTTATTTAATAGAGACATTTCAAAAGCAGGTTTTCTTCCGTTTAAACTTTATATATTTTAAATTTAAATGTGAAGTAATTACTTTTTAAACAATTAGTAATATTCTTCATTCTTATTTTTCTTCTTTGAACTCTGTGTGCATACGATCAAGGGACAGTTGGGTAATTTCTTTAATTGTCACGCAGTTTGAATAGCTTTAATTACGCGTATTATAATTTCTCTTTTTTTCTTTCAGGTTTTTAGCTTTGCACTATTCTTTTAAGGCTTAAGCTATTTCTTTTAGTACTATAAAAGACTGTTAGATGGCAGCACTTGTAACTATTAATAAGAAAATCTTTTATTTTCAAAAAAGGATAGATAGATTCAACAGATTCAAATATTTGTAATCCCAATAAAAATATACATAGTTTATTAAAAAAAAAACAATTACATTAAAAGTATATATAAATAAATCATTAAAACATGTGTTGCATTTTTATCCATACATTATCAGATATTTACATTTTATTGATTGCTTTAATCTGAAAGGATTCAATTCAAGCTATTAAAATTTTTATAGTTAGTAATATCGCATTGTATTTTTCTTCGAAGTATGTATTATTATGGGGGGAGGGATGATAATATCTTAATCAATTTTATTTTATTAAAATTAAACAGTTACGGTGAAATACAGTACAATTCAGAAACATTTTTCTGCTTTCTCCTCATATCCCTAACGATGAATTAAAAATTTACAAAAAAGATTTCATTGCTTCTAAAGTTATTACAAGATGATAGGAAATAGCTTTAAATCGTGTGTTCCTTATATACAGGATTTATTATATTATTAAAGTAGATGCCACTTCGAAAAACGTGTTTGCTTTTGTGGAAGAACAACTAGGATTGATGCTTGAAAATGGTGCTGCCGACTAGTGACAATAGATAGAAGCTTTTTAATTACTAATTTAAAGAATATACTATGTCATATCAAAACTCATGCATCAATTAAATAACTTTCACCTTTTTATTAAGAAGAGATATAGATGACAAGGTGCAAGTAATAAAATTGTATAAATGTATCAAAATTTGCCATTATTTAAAGACGAGACGACACAATATCCCAACTTTAATTTTTAATGTTATGCTACCTGTACAATAATGTTAAAACTATATTCATGTTCCTCCATTGTTTATATTAATAATGGATAGATAATTTAATTTCTGAAAAAAAATTATTATTAAAATAATTCCAATTAGTCAATCTAGATAGGAATATTGAATAGTAATAATTCTGTATTTTTGAAAGTAATAAATGTAATTTATAAAATATACATAGTTTATTAAAAAAGAAAAAAGCAAATTAAAAGTCTATATACATAAATCATTAAAATGTGTGTTCCATAAATAAGAATGCATATACGAGTAATTTTGGCTAAATTGAAGTACTCTTGTTACGTCACGAGATCTTTTAGGCTATTAGTTTGAAATAATTCAGTGCGAACCAAAATTCTTTTAAGAGTTTTTTATTAAAACTTAACAAAACGACATCAAACAAAAGACTGATGAGAAAAGCTATGTATTACTTTGCTATCCTTACAGATGAGCACACTGCGCCATCTTTTGTGATGTAAAAATTATTCATTTAATGGAAGGAAGATGTATCTTTGTTTCATTCCCCTTTAAAATTCCCTTCGTCAAAAAGATAATATTTATGTAATTTATGATTATTATAATTTTTATCACAATATTTTTTTCTTTTATTTGTCTTTCTTTTTTCATGACGCCTTGTCTTTCATTTTGACATGAAGCCAAGCGCGAGCTAATAAAATGATGATTTCAAAAAGGATACATTTTTCGAACAACACGGAATATATAACCATTAATTATATATAAAACAGAAAAAAGAAAGAAAAAAGAAAAAACGCAAAAGCACTTGAAATTGAAATAATTACTTTCAAATTTAGATTTTGAAAAAGGAAAAAAAAACTTTTGTTGAAAAAAAAAGACCTTTTGTTTCTTTGTAATTGAAAATATCCCTTTCAGCAATTCAAATTTTAACTCTTATCGTTGCACTGAGCAGGGACTGATAGACCAGGGTTTTCCAATTTACATGAGGCCGGGGACCGCAATTAAAAACACCAGTCCAATGACGGGCAGCAACTTTATCAAAATTTTATATAGGACTCTTTTATGTTTGAAGGAACATTAAATATGACCGTCAGATTTTTGTCAAGTTGCACAAAACAAAAAAATTGAATTACAAATTAAAATAAGAAGTAGATTTTTAAAAAATATTTAATTGCATATAAAAAAATTCTGGTTACAATTACTTTAATGTGCACTTATGTATTAAACAATTAATGTGCAACAGACATCAGATTGTCAAGATATAAAACTTAAAAGTATTTATAACTCATATAGATTTTTTACGAAAAATGTCCACAAAAAGTGACAACTAATATATTTTAGTTCGCGGGGCTCGAAGAAGGGCTTCGCCAGCTGGTTGCGGGCCGTGGGCCGCCACTTGGTAACCACTGAAATAGACTAACATAGTTTTTATTTTTACGTCGTGTTTAGCAAGAGACGATTCTCATACTAATAATAGAATCTTAATTTCTCTCTCTTTTTTTATATTACTAATCGAATTTGCAGCTTATTTTTTACACTCTTTTGTAATGTCTCACAGATTTTGAGTAAAAAAACTAAAGGTAACAAAAGAAAAGAAGGAAAAAGATTAAAAAGAAAATTTGCAAAATTTAAAAAAATTAAAACTCTTAAAATTCCAAATAACTTTCGAGCAGTTTAGAATTTTGAAAAAAGTTCGAATTAAGTTAAAAAGAAACACGGCCCTTGCAACATCTCAAGTTTCAACTCTGTGGTTTTTAGAACGGTCGGCATTAGTGTTTTTTTCCTACAAGTTTAACAGTTAATAATTCTTGAACTAATTATCAAATGCTAATTTTTTTTATTCTATTGTATTCATTCCATATGTTACAATCCTTTCTAATTTTTAAGTTTAAAAAGGTTTATGGGCAGAATGTAACATTGGACAACGGAGGATTTTTAAATACAGGATTGATATTACAGCGTATTAAAGCGAATATACGAGGGTTGTAAATTAAATAGTGGCAACTTAATCTTGAAGCTCACAGAAGGGCTGTCATGCGAAAATAGGGTATGGGTGCGGTGAGGTGGCGCTGTTGTCGATGTGTAGAGTGCAAAAAACAGTTGATTTGCTTAGAAGGGTAGTGGTTGCGTGGCGTTAAAGTGAGAAGTTTCGTTTCCATCGCTCTAAAGCATGTTGTCAAAAGGCTTAATGACGAAAAAAGAAGAGATGCTTGAACAAATCGTGCTACTGTCCTAGACGGTAAACAGGGCCGGATCAACCTATAGGCACACTAGGCATGTGCCTAGGGCCTACGAAAAAATTGGGAGAAAAAAATTTGTTGACAAAAGTAATTTAGCTTTAAAAACAACAAGTGTATTTTGCACAAAATTATGAAGATACAAATAAAAAGATAATATTTTTCGATAATAAATTATTTTGCAGAATCTTATGATCTAATATATTACTTTTTTGCGATTTATGGATTCAACGAAATCTTGTATTATGCTGTCGAATTCCAAACTACGCAAAATGTCGTATTCAAATTAAAATCCATATTAATAAAAATGTATAAAAAAATATGCAAGAAAATTTTAGCATATATTTTGAAAAGAGGGGAGGAGTGGGGAAAGGAGGGGAGGGCCCAAAAACGGCTGTGCCTAGGGCCTACGAAAGGTATAATCCGGCTCTGACGGTAAAGCATTTGCGCCACAGGCTTCCACTAATCCACGATAGCATTCTGTTGCATTTTTGCCACGGACAACCTCGATTTTAAGCCACGACCGCTGATCACCTTTTGAAAACATGCTTTAGAGCGATGGAAACGAAACTTCTCACTTTAACGCCACGCAACAACTGCCCTTCTAAGCAAAGCGACTGTTTTTTGCACTCTACACATCGACAACAGCGCCACCTCACCGCTCCCATATCCTATTTGCGCATGCCCGCCCTTCTGTGAGTTTCAAAGTTAAGTTGCCACTATTTAATTTACAACTCTCGTATTAATCACTTTTGTTTGTTATTAAGAACAAATGCTTTCATGATGCTTGAAATTCTTTCCCATATCAAAACAAATAATATTTTAAAAAAATGTCAATTCCTACTAATGTCAACAAAGGAATATTTTATTTTAGTTACTTTTTATTCAATAATTAAGAATTTTTTTCTCCTATATAAAACTAAAATTAATTAGTAAAATTTAATGAATGAATTAATATTTGAAAAAACTATATTAACATCAAGTTTAAAAAAAATGCATTTGAATTTGAATAGATGCATAAAAAGTCGTTCCGTGGATGAGAGATGTCATCTAAAGCCGCATTCTTTGAAGGCATGTCTTAAAAACAATTAAATTAAAGTTATTAAATCAAAGCAATCTAAAAGTATTAACGCGATAAATATACAAAACGTTTACATGATTGAATAATTAAAATGTGGCGCAGTTATTTGCAGCGTAAAGTAACGGAACACAAGACGCGGGTTCGAAACCTTGTTGTTATCTTAACTTTTTTTTTCTTCTTCAGAAGCACTGCTGGACATTTGATAAGAACGAATCGAAACGGTAGCAACTACAAAATTGAAGGTAGGAAAATGTGAAAATGAGTATAAGTTCTAAATATAGTTTGTCTATAGTAAGAACTCCCCTTGCCATTCGTATGGACCCATGGCTGTGACTATGGTAACGAGGTATAACTATTTCAAGTAGGGGTGTGGGGTCACTGTTTAGGGCAGGTTTTAGCTCGGGTCAGCGAAAATAAAAGGAATCTTTTTCTTTGGTCTATTGTGTTCGTCCTAGTGTGAAGAGAAGCTACCCTCCCTGAAATGCGTTATTGTTTCCATAGCAGCAGACGGCCTCAGACTTTGCGACGGGGGGGGGGGTTCTTATCGTAGACAAACTATACAGAAAGGCACGGTTTCCTTATGCAAATTGTAAGTTGTCGAACTGGTTTGTCAAGCGCTGATAAGAGATATTTTAGGATTTGACGCGTATTGATTGTTGTTCATCAAAATCAAAGTTTAAATGGAAAAAATCAATTGACGAACTTGCAGTTTTCGATACGTTTTGCGACGTCATTTGAATGATTTTACGTACCCTTACGGAAAAACTCGAGGTATTTTTGAGGTATAAATGAGGTTGTTATTTAAATAGGTCATTAGGTTGAAACCTTCTGGATTTCAGAGTACAATAAATTGAATTTTTTTAATGTCGTAACATTCTGGCATCATTTTATTTCACTTGGCATTAACTACGCTTATATTTTTTTATGCGCTATACAGCCATTTGTGTAGCAGTGTATATATGATGGCCTACATTTTTCTCAAATTTATAATATTATGTACATTCGATTGATAATTTTAAAAAATACATTAAAGTGTATTTTGTGTACTGACATCTGTTCCATGTTCTGGTCAAGGTTTGATTTAAAAAGATAAAAAAATGCTTCGTAAATGCTTGTTGGTTTATTTTCTAATGTTGACGTCCACCTCTTTTTTATGAAAAGAGTTTCGAAAAATTATAAAAGTACGCACATGAACTGCAGATTTAGACAAAGCGTTTTAAATGAATTTCTATAAAATTTTCTGGTTGATATTTTTCGTATGAGTTTCCTATCATATCCATAGATGGCAGTACTTTTACTTTCGTTACTTGTACCACCGGAACAAGTAAAAAGTACGTACTTTTACTTGTACTTCGTTACTTTTTAAATTTAGTACTTTTACTTGTACTTTCGTTACTTTTTTAGGGAAAAAGTAAAAGTATTTGTAACGGAAATATCGAACGAAATCGTTACTTTTTTTTCTAAAACTCGGTAAGCTTTCTAAAAAAAAATATTAAATTGAAAAAAAATTCTTTTTTTTTTTTTAATTAATAAAATTAATGTGCAATATACATGCATTCACAGCTAACTTCGTGTTTAAATACCTTCTGTTTCAACTTATACTGCACATTCAATTATTTTTTACTAGCTCAAAGATCACAAAGCTATCTGAAACCCTGTGTTTGCTTTGTTTACGTTTGTGCTTTTGAAACGCGTCTCTAAAGAGTAAAACAATCTTAAATCAATGGTAATTTAAATAAATAAAAATAATAAACTAAAAATTAAAATCAATAGATAAAATTTCTTTTTCGTGCAAATCCATAAAAAGTTTGAAATTAAAACTATATTTGATTTTAAAATTATATGATACGATTATATTATAAAATTATATTATAATATTCTTTCGAATTTAAAAATAAATTTAAATCCATAACTTTCAAAATTAAAAATAATTAAATAAAGGACAACAATTTGGCAAAAACTTTAAAGAGCATAAGAATATTATTCAATAAAATTTTAGGTTACTTTGAATTTTCGATTTCCTAGAAATGTACTTTTAAATCGTTACTTTGTTTGCTTAGTACTTGTACTTTTACTTGTACTTTTTACTCGTTACTTTTTAAAATATGAACTTTTAACTTTTTACTCGTTACTTTTTTTAAAAATACTTGTACTTTTACTCGTTACTTTTTAAAAGTAACGTTGCCATATATGATCATATCCAACCGACTAAACATTGTCTACTCACCAAGGTACAAGAAAATGGTTTTATACCTTTCCCTGTTTCATTTTTAAGTCTGGCATTTTTTTTTTTAAATCCAAATTTTTTTTTAAATCACCCCTTTAATGTTTCTTTTTAATCAAATTCCTTTCAAATTAATAAAAACCGATTTGGATGAAACTAACAAAAAATTTCCTATTACTTATGTTACTTAGGAACTAAGATATTTATCAAAAATATAAAAACAGACAAATCTTTAGAAAAATGCCGATTTCCTGTATAATTTGTATAATTTTATCGGGAAAAAAGGATTAATCAGATGCATTTTAAATAGTTGGAATCGAATCCAGTTTATCAGTGATTAAATTAAATAGGGATTTTCCTGACAGCCATCCTTCCAAAACTTTAAAACAATTACTTTTTTTCTTTAAGTATCAAATTTTATTTTAATGACTTAATACATTTCATAAATCTTCGCACTACTTTTTCTTTTAATTCAGAAAAATTTTAATGAAAACTACTTTTAAAATGATTATTGATCCCATTACAGATAACATGAAAATGCATCTAAATTTAGATAACAAAGTGTATTTTGTTATCTAAATTGGTAATCATGGAGAAAAATTGACTATAAAATTCTTTATCGATCTAAATTTTTTTTTCTCCATTGCTCCAACTCGTCAATGTTTCACGTAATTTATGTAGCCATAATCACATAAAGAAACATTAATGATGATTAAGAGAGCGTTGATGCGAATCCAATATTTTAATCCATATTGGATTCTAGCAATAATTTTTGAAGGTAAGGATGAAAGCAAAAGTGGAATTTGCGATAATCTTTTAATTGGAAGAAAGAGCCGCGAATGATTTCTAAAGGTTTCTTGGCCTATAATCCTAAAATGATAACTTGTAGTTCCTTTTTCATGAAGAGTTCTGCTCCATTCACTATTTCATCGAGCATGAAATATTCTTTTGCATCTTTTCGATTTTTATTCTAAATTATTTCAATTCCAACTTCACCCTCTCCCTATATATCTCGTTCAAATCGTTAATAAACGACTTCTTATTCTTCCATCTCAACTTCAAATCAGGGCTCGAAAAAACTCAAAAATTTTACCCGTCCCCGCTTGTCCAACAATGGACCCGTCCTCCGTTCAAACTAACCCGTCGCTTTTAAATAAATAAAAATATAATTTTCTCCTATTTATTACAAACATTTATATAAATTGCACAATGAATTGGTCGTTACAAGGATTACATTATACTGTAATAAAAAAAAATACTAGGTTACTAATAGTAACCTAGTATTTCTTTTATGAAATAATTTAAATGACAAGGGTCAAGTTATCTGGAATGTCAAGTTATCCGAGGGTACTGCGTTTTTTAAATGAATCAAATATGACGTTTGCCAGTTCTACAATCAAGCCAATAATTTACAGAGGTTTCTGAACAGAAATCTGAAAGGGGTTTTCCTTTTAGGTAGATGTTCAAAATTGCTTTTAAAGCTTCTTGTTTAAGACCAGTACGTATTGTGTTTTTTTTTGTAAGTTTATTGCTGCAAAGCCCCTTTCAACCGCTGCAGTACTCCCAGACAGAGAAAACATCAATATATGCGCAGTATGTTGCTGTATTGTGGGTCATTTTGCTGCCTTGTAACTTACAAGACTCTTGTAAGATAACAAAAATTGAAAATGCATCACGAACATTAACGGGGCCGCCCGCGCGGACGTCGGATTCGAGAAATTCGTTGTCCGCGGAGAATTTTTGACCGTCGAGGACGGGCGGACGGGCTGTTTTTCTTCAAATACAGTTTTTTAAAACTTGTAATGGATGATGTTAATACTGTTTTTTACAAATATTAATTGATTCATTCGATAGGGATGAGCGAGAAACCAAATGAAATTTTATGATGAGTTAAACGCTGGTACTGTTTTAAATTTTACTCTCAACAATTCAGTTTTTCACACATTTTAAAAATAAAATCGGTGATATTTTCTAGCTATTTGAACAGAAAAATCGTTTATTGCGCACTTTAAAATGTATAATTATTTTACAGTCGCTGTGACAGATACATTCAATAAAGAGTGGTAGCACGTGTGGTCTACGTCATCAAATTTAAGCTTTAATAACTGTCTGATAGCACGTGCTTTTTTTCTCTCTTCCAATTCCAATTATCAGTTCATACTCTCTCTATATATCTTGTTCAAATCTTCAATCTTGAATAAAATACTTTTTATACATCCATCTCAAGTTCAAAAACATTTTTTAAAACTTGTTGTGGATGATGACACTTGATATTAATACAGTTTTTTCAATTAATTAAATCTAATTAATTAATTTTAGTTTTATAGGGGAGAAAAAAATTCTAATTATTTAATAAAAAAGTAATTAAAATAAAATTTTTCTTTGTTGACCTTAAGTAGGAATTGACTTTAAATTTTTTTTATTTTTCTTATATTACTTTTTTTAAAAAAAAATAAGATCGCTGCTGTGCCATAAAACTATTATTTGGTATCCAAAGATCACGTGTGCTTCTTCAAAAACAATGAAATCGAATTATAAACTTTGTATTATTCCCTCACCTAATACCTGAACTGTGAAAGCACTATTTTAATGTAAGTTTCCTTTCTATTAAACAAAGAATTAGAAAAAATAATTTTCTCTTTCAGGAGATTCATCGGTAAGCGGTCCCTCAAAGGACTGACCGCTAAGACGCGGTTCCCAGCAGAACACCGATGTCAAGCATCACTGGCCGCGGTCAGTAAGCGGGTGGGTGACCACTTGGTGAAGCCTGCGTAGAGACCAAGGGTGCGCGGTATCGGTCCCCTTTCTGCCGTAAAGGGCTCGACTTCGCACGTAGGTCATCGGGCTACCGAAGCGGGGGTGCCATCCCCTCTGCAGAGGATCGGAATTGTAATGGTATGTCTCAGTGTCATCCTCAGGGATGTTTCCCAGACCGTCGCCAATAACCCATTGGGAGACGTAAATGAACAACAACAAGAAAAAATAATCAGAGTTATCTCTTGGAAGCATTTTAATGATTTGATGACTGCTGAAAAGTATCTACCTAAAAGTAGTAACCTCTCATCCTCAAGAGGATTTTTTTTGTTGTTAATTTACTAATTTTTGCGATTTTTTTTCCACTCCGTACACGAACACATATTCACACGCATTCAGCAAGCATAACCAAGTTGATGCAGAATAATAATAACAATAAAACATTGGCTCACCTTTTATTAAGAATTTTCCAACCCTCTTAAAAGTAATGGCAGAATTTTTTTACAAGTTTTTTTTTTTTTATTTTATCTTGTATTCTTTTTTTTATTTGTGTTTTTTATAATTTTTTTAATCCTCTATTTTTTATCACTGCATCCTATACAGTCGTAAATGAATGGTCTCGTTTGAACATTTTAAACCACCCTTCCGATTCGAGATTGGAATATTTAAGTATTCGTTTACTGCATACTAATAACATCGACATAAATAACATTTACTTCCAGAAAACAGACGTCTAGCTAAAATTTTATACTTAACGAAAATCAAGAAATATTGATTAATTTTTTTTTTTTTTAAGAATATCCAAACTTGATTGCATCTGAAAAACTGGGATTCGATTCCCAGCTCGGCTAGACGCTTCCCCAGTTTTAAAAACGATGAGTGCTGTCTTGTCCGAGAGATAAAGCCGGTCAGTAAGTAATGCTGCCCACGTTGTCGCCATCATTACCGATGGTCAGGAAATTGTGCAACCTTAACATGTATTCACCCTGGTTCTTCTCAACGGGTGCTTATTTATTTATTTTTATCTGTACAGCAACTTCTCCCAACTCAAAATTTTTGATGGTTTTCCACTGATGAACCAACATAATCTTGATGGTACCCATCAATAATTCCATCATGATCCATTATATTTTTTGATGGTAACCAACATAAATAACCATCACCTCCATGTAGGAATTCGGACTGATTTAAGATGGTCCTGCATAAGAATAGCAACTTGCACTGATGGTTTGATTGTGTTAAAGCATTAAAAATTTCCATCGTAGTATCTTAGAAATCAAAAGTTAGAACTGTCATGAACAACCATGATCCCAATGTAGGAATTCGGACTGATGGTCGAACATAGAAAGAAAAAAAACCAAATTTTTTCTGATGGTATAACCAGCAAGAATTCCTGTTAAACCATCATGGAAATGTATAGTTGGAACCATTACGGATCATCATGAAGTCCATGAGAGTCAAACATCTCTAGATGGTTAACCATCACAGTATTAAAGTAGAATCGTGAAATGATGGAAGTTTGTTGCCATATCAAAAACAATGAAATAGTAATGGAAAATGTTGGATGAGGGAGACCATCCAATGATGTCGAACCATCATAAACCGCACCGAAACCAACATTTTTTTTTTTTACAAATGGCAGGCAATGAACATTTGTTACTCATTTCACGTTACCCAGTGGCCACCTGTGAACCAAAGTCACGGAGGCGAGCAACATTTGCCCACGCCACAAACCCGTTTATAGAATGGGCCACATTCACACACAACAGAGGACAACACATAGAGAGAGAAACATCCATGCCCAGAGCGGGACTCGAATCCGCAGCCATTGGATTCGCAGTCAGGCGCGCTAACCGCTCGGCCACCTGGCCGGCACTGAAACCAACATAAACCATCAAAATTTTTTGATGGGACCATCGAGAATTTTGACTTGTGTTGTTAATTCTTCCGTGTTAATTCTCCTCAATTGCCTGCTGACACACATGAACCAATTTTCCTCAGTGAGCTGATCATTGAGTGGTTCCTTTCTGTCGACCCCCCCAAACGGAAATGAAAATTAGTTTCACTCAAGATGTCTTCCACCAAAGAAGGCGAGTTTGTCCCAATGTCTTCAGAGTTGAGTTCATAATGAGTAGACAACGAAATCGAAAGTAGATTGTCGGGAAAACGATCGGGTGCTTATGGTATACAAGATATTAATAATAATAATAAAAAGAAAAGTTTTACATTCCTGATGAGAGCAGTTCTGTGAGATCCTGTTTCTCACAGATTGATTCTAGATGAAGAAGCGAAAATAAAGTCATGCATTGTTTCTTTCAGACGCGTCCCTTGATGATGATGATGTTATCCTATTGCAATTACAATTCCGTGGGCTCTGCTTCCTAAAAACAATGAAACGAATAAAGCCTCTCACTTTGGTTACAAAAAATAACTAAATCATTCAATCAATGAAATTTAATAAAACTCTTAGGCAAATAAGAAATAGAATCTGTATATATATATATATATATATATATATATATAAATTG
>NC_092204.1:1045950-1054901 GCF_043381705.1 Parasteatoda tepidariorum
CTTTTTTTTTATTTGACAATAACTTCGTCAAAAAACATGTTTTTTTGGAAAATTTTTTTTTAAATGAAAGCTAAAAGTCCAAATTTTTCAATGGTATAATAAAAATTAACAATATCTAACCCCTTTGTGCCCGTACATCGCGTCAAACTTCACAAAAAATTAATACAATTTTCTATGATTGTTTAGAGTGTAATTGTACAAAGTTGCAAAATATATTAATTAAAAACAATTAAAGTACATAAAAGTAGAGATTTTAAGCTTCAAAATGAGATAAAGCAGAAGCATTTTTGATCATTTTTAAAGAAGTTATGACACTTTGAATTTTGCCATTTTTTTTTATAAGTTTCTAGGTGTACTGATACTTTTGAGCGGTACTATATATATATACAATATAAAACTTTAAACGCTGCTTATAATTTTGAATAATGTGAAGTTAAAGACTTTTTTAAAATTGAAATGAATGAATGCATCAATAAAAAATCCAGACAATTTTAATTTCAGAAGACTTTTTAAACGATATTTGATAAAAACAGTGTACTGATATTTTTTAAAAAAACCATCGGTATTAAAAATGACTCATTTTTTTATTTAAGTATTTTAAGCTATTTAAAGAATTTTTTTGTGATTGTCATAAAACGTGTTAAATTATGTTCGAATACTATAAGTATGACCCTTAATGTCTTATTTAAGAATCCTCGGTTAAGTCACTAGTTTTTTGCTTAAAAGGACGCCATACCGCGGAACAAAAATTTCGTCGCAAATTATTATTCGCCTTCATTACTAAAACTTGAAAGTAAGAAAAAGTAAGTTCAGTCAAACCAAGAGTAAGTCATGAAATTTTAGTGGCTGAAAAAAGAATACTCAGAATGCAAACAAATCATTAGAAGAGAACTTCTTAGTTGTGTCATCCTAAGTTGACATCTCATCATTTGTATACTTTAAAATGTTCTTTTCAGTATTTGAAACTTCCATGGCTTACTCTAGAATTGTCTGAACTCACTTTTTATGCACTTTAAATTTTAAATGAATAATAAAGGAGGATGTAAAATTTTCTTCCGCGGTGTGGCGTCCTCTTAATCAAGGTAACCTGTTTGATGGCCAGAATGTCAGGTATCAGATCAAATGATTAGATTCACTGTAGTTTTTAAATGATTACATGATTTGCACGAGGCAATACTCTTTATATTTAAGCACACATGTCATGGGTTTTTATTCAGATTTTTTTATTTTCTTTAAGTTTTTTGTGCATTGTTTTTCGGCAAGGATTCGAAAATTAATATTTAGATAACATGTAAAGATATTTACATGTACAGTCCCCGGCCATATTATTAGAGGCACTATAAACCAGTTTGCACTTGCATCAATGGGTTCGTGCATCAATGGGTTATATGAGACAATATATCATATAAATACGATGATAGGATAAATTAAATGATATATCATACAAATATAGAATATTTATTATATAAGCCAAAGACTGTAGGATAAAAATGAATATTGTTTAAAATAAAGAAACAATTAGTTTGGAGTGGTTTTTCTCAAGAAAACCACGAATTCGGACAACTTTCATCGTTTTATTTCTGTTAATCGGAAAACAGAATGAACTAAACAATCATCCGAAATAGTTTACTTTAACGTGAAATAGAGAGAATGAGTAACCTGAATAATGCATCTTTCAGGATTTATGCTTCATTTGATGATATACGCTGGAAGGCATCTCGTTCTCTGTTTTCAACTGAATCTTAATAATTTTACAACAAAATTATTTAACATTAAAATGGAACATTGCTCCACCTAATGATGCATACATAAATACGAGATATTCTAATCATAATTTTGAATTTTCATGCTCCGTAGTGAGATAATGTCTCTCTATCATATTTTGAATGTAAAGAAAGGGTGGAATTGCTGTAAACAATCAAGAAATTAAAAAATATTTTTTCGCAACTACAGGAAAGATTTTCAAGGTCTTAAAAAAACCAACCTTATTTGCCATTTAAAACGAATAAAATGAGGTTTAGAGCTTCGATTTCACCCTTTGCATATAGCTTGAGAAAACGATTTGCTGTTTTTAAATACAGTCAGAAAAATATTTTAAAAGTAAGTTCACAATGATGTATTAAAATTTTGAGAAAACAATATATTGTATTGATCATATTTAATTAATTTTTTTTATTCAATTCCTACTATTAGTTCACACTCTCTCTATATATCTTGTTCAAATTTTCAATTAAAATACTTTCAATCAATTAAAATACTTTCAAATTTTCAATTAAAATACTTTTAATTCATCTTTTCAAGTTCAAATACATTTTTTAAAAACTTGTAGTGGATGATGTAAACACAGTTTTATCAACTATTAATTCATTCATTAAATTTAATTCATTCATTTCAGTTTAATATGGGGAAAAAATTGTATTTATTTAATAAAAAGTAACTAAAATAAAAATTTTCTTTGTTGACTTAAGTTGACTTTAAAAATTTTTTTTGTTTTTGTTGATATAACTTGTTTAAATTTAATTGACTAAAAACCATTGAAAGAGGACTTTGCATCTATTGTGTTCCATTCCGAAATATATTTGATATCGTTTATGTAAGTCATATTTCATAGCTTACAAATGTTCTATAAAAATGTACCCACACATTTAAATAATAGTTAATAATTTCAGAGCAAATTATTGAGCAGCAAATGTTATTTTGCCTTAAAATAAAAGGAAAAATTATTATTATATCAAACAAATTAATTACGTATTTTATTTATTATGGTACATTTCTTTATAAAAATTGTTTCTAAAGAAAGACCTTGACATGTAATTGACGAAATGTGATGGCGCTATATATAGCCTAAAGCGAATAATTTAAAATTACTTTGCCTTAAAAAATGTGCAAAAAAAAAAGCGAGAATACTATCGTTTGTAAAACTATAATCTTTTATTCAAATAAGCGACTTCTCGTGTAAGCTTTCTAGTATTGCTTTAAAGCAATAGTTACTTTAAAGAAGTTGCTAATTTAAGTTTATTACTTTGAGCATTTGTTTTGTTAGTCTCATTCTATTTTAAGACATTTCATTTATTATTAAGTAATATAAAAATAAACTATTTTTTGTACAAATCGAGCTATAAGTTACAAATGATCACTGATGTTATCTTTGAAATCTGTGAAATACAGAATCGCTTATAGTAAAATGTAAAACATTGAGTAACGCTTAACCCATCAGAAAATTCCATGTCGTTTTTCGCTCATCCCCATTAAATGAATCAATTAATATTTTGAAAAAACTGTATTAACATCAAAACAAGTGTATTTGTACTTGAGTGAATGAATAAAAAGTATTTTATGAACGATAGAAAATTTGAACAAGATATAGGGAGAGTGGGAACTAATAGTAGGAATTGGATGGGGGGATGGAAGGTTGCGATCATGTTCAAATAGACAGGTGGAATGTATTATGTACGCTCACCGGATTAGAGATCCACTAAATATTTTTAGATCTTTCTTATTAGAGATCTGATGTAACGAAGCAGAACTACTGGGTGAGAGAATAACAACCCTTTCGTTACTGCCAAATGAAGGAAGCATAATTCCTCCGCAAAGACTATTTAATGAAGTAAAAATTACTAATTTTCGGTTATGTTCGAGTTTGAAAGAAAAAAAAAAATGGTGATTTTTGTTGAAAGGATTGGAAATTTCACTGGACCGTGAAGAATCCTTATTCATGATCTGAATGAACCCTTTAAGGCGTTCTACGCTACAGTTAAGATTTTCTCTCTCTCTCCTCCCAAACGACACACGAACCATTTTTCGTGTAGAACATCAGTTACGGTTTCGGAATGATTCATTTCAAACGATATTTCTTCCACAGTTTTAATGGGTTTTTGAATTGAAACTTTTTCAGTGTTATGAACATTTTACAGTTATGATAGAGATTTCGGTAAGTTTTTGTTCGAATTTAGTTTTGAGTGATTTTGATTTTGTTTCGTTTAAATAGTTAAAAAAAGATTTTATAGATAATTTATTATTTTCTTTTAAGTTCCAGTGATTTTTTATGAAGTATACAAATTGTTTTAAGAAGAACTTTTATTGTAGAATAAAATGTTTGAATTTTTTTTTAACTTGAGGCAAAATATCGCTGAATTGAAGTCAATTGAAACTTTTTTTTAAAAATCAATTACAAGTTTTACCGTTTGTTAGTTCGACTGTTTTTTTCCCCTTTAACCCATCCTTCCCGAATAGACGAACAGGAACCATTTTGTATTATTATTATTTCTATTAAAGAGGTGGTAGTATACGTTCATTCAAACTCGAGGGATATTTTCTAGTGTTGGCTACCACTTCTGTTAAGTAAAAAAGTCCTACTCATAGTGTTGATCTCTCATTGAATAAGAATGTAAAAGCTATTTTAAATTAATGGGGTGCATGAATGCTATTTTTCTCTCAAAATAAGTGATAAAACTTAAATGCTAGAACTACCTATTTAATTGAATTTTATTTGTTTATTTATTTGTTTATTTCAGCTGCTATTTTACTTGAAATAAAAACATACCTCCCCAAATGGGAAACCCTATTTGTAGCTCTGGGTGAGAGAGTTTTTTAAAAAAAAAGTTTACAGAGTTTTTTTTTTAGTTTTTTTTTAATTTTAAATATGACGCTCAAAGATTTTTTTATAGTAGCTAGTAATTTTCTCTTAAAATAGGATAGATTTTGTTTTCTTATTTAGTTTTTATGAGTTGTAACAGAGATTTAATCTCAGTATATGATGTAAAGCACACAGATGTCACGTGAGGTCAATGTAATTGTATTTTTTGAAATCTTGCTAATGAGTTGAAAAAAATATTACTTTTCTTATAATTCTAGCTTCAATAATGGCCATTCAATTTTGTTATTTGAGTCATACAATGGGTGTATTTTTAAATAACATATTCATGCGCTGCTCTAAGTTGGCTACCTTTGATGCTCTTATAAAACGTTTCTATAAATGATTTCTATGAAAAAGAGAGCAAAAATAAACTATATTTCAAAAGGAGATAACCTTCTAAGAAAGCTTTTAAAAAAATAATGAATAATAAACCTTTTTGCTTTTAAAAAAAATAAGCAAGTAAAAAACTTTTTTTTTCCCTATATTTTGATTAATTTCTATAAATGATTTCTATGAAAAAGAGAGCAAAAATTTTCTTTCTAAAAGAGGCCATTTTCAAATTTTCTTTTGAAAATGGCCTTCTAAGAAAGCTTTTAAAAAATAATAAACAAATAAATGAAAACCTTTTTGTTCCTACATTTAAATTTCAAAAGGTGACGGCCTTCTTGGAAAGCTTTTTGTTTTTTAAAAAATATAAATAAAGAACCTTTTTTCTCCCATATTTTGATAAATTTTAAATGGAGATGGCCTTCTAAGAAAGCTTTTGAAAAATAATGAATAAATAAAAAGAACCTTTTTGTTCCTATATTTTGATAAATTTCAAAAGGAAGAAGAAAGCTTTTTTTTTCTAGGAAAGCTTTCTTTTTTAAAAAGAATAAATAAGTAAAAAACCTTTTTGTGAGACATGATCTCTGTTTTGAAAAATTAATCGAAGCAAAATTTTCATCTTAAGCAATCATCTGTTAAATTTCTGCCATTGAAAAAGATTAAAGTATTTTACATACTTGACAATTTTAGAAATTTGTTTCCTTTAAAAAAGTTTAAAAGGATAAAAAAAAAGGTAAAAATAATCTATAAATTTAATAAAATTCTGGACAGAAATATTTTTAATTGGAATAATGTTAGGAAAAAAATGAGTATATCCCATTATGAATGTCACTGTGAAAAAGAGAAATATTTAGAATTTGTGTTGGTAAATACCATGAACATATTATTACAGGTCCTTTGCATAAGATTAAGAAATGTCACACAATTTAGACCCGTTTTCCATACGTCCATTAATAAATTCGAAAATGCTTTTATAATGATCTCAATAATCTTTAAAGATTTCAACTCTTTACTTTTACGACTGTTTATTATTGATTTAAAAACTATATTTTTAATAATGAAAGAAACTAAAATAACTATAAAAATTAAACAAATCTTTCTAAAACTGATCTTGACATTAAGCAACTTCAAAAGAACCAAACAGAATTTATAAATGGTTTAATTTTCACGCTGATTAATTTAAACAGTAATATTATAATATTAAAAAAATTTAATCTTCTATAAGAGGTAAAAAATTTAAATCAATAATCTACAATTTCCATACTTAATTATCAGTCTAAATTTTCAGAAATTCTTACCAAATTTAGAATAATCACTTATGGATCTAATGCTTATCTAACTAAACCTGACACTATTTTCTATAACTACTCAAATAAAATTATTAATAATAGTATTATGGAAAGTTTTTTCATGGATTATCACCTGTAATCAATATATTTTATTATTGAACAAAATAAAATTAAATCTATCCCGACTTTTGATTTCCAAAATTCACTTCAAAAACATTCAACTCTCTAAATTGCACATTTGAGGTATAACTATAATTATAAAAATATTCCTTAATTGCAAATTTGATTACTGTGAATTTATAAGTGAAATACTTGTTTTTTAATAATTATCTTTGCAATGGAAAACATATTCAAATTGACGGAATACCATAAGGATCTAATTTTTCATCTCTCTTAGCTAACTTATTTCTACACTATTTTGAAAAAAATTACACTCTTAATATTAAATTTGTTTGTTTTTAAAAAAGAAGAAAATATCTAATCAAATAAATAGAACTAAAAGAATTCGTAGTAAATATTTCCAAAATAAAATAGACGTATTCTTCCAAAATTTCGGTTAAATAACAACGGATATCCAACCAAGGTAATTAAAATCTATACAAAATAATTGAGTTAAAATTATAAATTTATTTATCAAAATTTTTGGTATCAAAATTTATTCCTTATCATGGCAAATTCGTGACTAAAAATCTTCTAATATTTAATTAAAATACCATGTATTTTAATTAAATATTAGAAGTTTATGTATTTTTCTTTTTTCTTTTTTTTTTGTATTTTTCAATAAATTTTTCTATTTTCTCCAAACCTTATCGAAATTTAAATATTATATTCAAAACTGGACCTTTGAATTAATTATAAACTTTATATTATCCACTATATTATGTAGTTACCTTGAGCAAATCCAGTTTCGGGATACTCCAAGTGAACAGGCAAATCAAATGCGGTTCGGTACTTTAGTAAGAACCCACCTTAAAGAAATACATATATCTATTTGCGCTTTAATTACATATGTAATGATCTGGTAGCTTAGTAACGAAAATATTTTTAAAACATTTTTGTGAGATGTCAGTAAGTACAGGGATGTCTGTTTTCGCTTCTCACTCTATATGTTCCTATTTTTTCTTCTTCTTTTATTCCCGTTTTTTTTTGTATTTTCTGGAGTTTTTATGTTTTTTGCTTGATATGTTTTTTTTGTTCCAAATTGTCATTTTTTCGTTCTATACATTATTGTTTAGATACATTTTGCTTCGGCTATATTAGATGCCCGGTGGCTGAGTGGTAGTGGCTTCGTGCTCCCGTGCCACAGGTCCTGGGTTCGATCCTCGGGCCGGACAAGGTTGACTCAGCCTTTCATCCTTTCAGTGGGTCGATAAATGAGTACCAAGCATGCTTGGGAGCTAAACACTGGGGGTTCCGCGTTCGGCTGACCACCTGACCGGAATTTCTGCTCCTGCACTCCAGAGTCTAAGGTCAAGAAAACTGAGATGGGCCCAGTAGGCCCTGGCCCTCTAAGGGCTGTCGCGCCACTGAGTTTGGTTTTTTAATATTAATACAACATTGTAAAACACTATTTTAGATATATAATCGTGTGAGCTGACGACAAGGTTATATCTTTACGTTGCTTTGTTCTCTGGCTTTTTTTAAATTTTAAAAATTTCAATTATTTTTCAAAATAACCTTCCTAAAACTAAACAAAATTTTAATTAATGACAAAAATATTCTAAAATGTGAAAAAATTCGTTTTAAATTGAGCAAGATATGAGCATTTAAAATCTTCCTCTACTATCTATCATTCATAAAATATTTGTTTAAAACGTTACGTAACTTTGTTCTGAATCAGAACTTATGAAAAAAAAAATTATTTGAGCATCTAAAAAATTTTAAAAAATGTCTAGAAATTTTCTGTTTACGCGTAAATTTGGAAGGAAATCTGTGAACAAGAGGTTTTCCACGAATTTTATTTTGTATTTTTAAACAAGGTAAATTAAAAATGACGTCGGCATTATATAAGACCATCCCCTATTAAACTAGGTTTCATCTTTCGTGATTTTTTTCCCTTAATACAATCCAAACCATCCTTTTAGGTTATTATTATTTGATATTAAATTTTGTTAAATGATGAAGAAGGAAATTTGTGGAGAACCACTTACCATTTAGAGCTTTGATGGAAAAAAAGTACAAAAACAGCTTAAAAATTGGTTTCAACATAGTATTCAAATTGGATTATTTTCATAAGATGACAAATACAATTTAAAACAAAATCAGGAAAAGGACCCTTAGTGGTCAATCTATATATATATATATATATACACAAATTAACATGCAAAACATGAATAAAATAAAAATATAAAACTAAATGGTAGAGAAACAAGAATGGTATAAGCAAATAGTCGTTGTCAAGACACATCTAATTGCCATAAATAATGCGATATTTCTGAATAAAGAATAATTATCCTAAGATAAAAATTATTCTTTATATGTGTCGATATCGCAAAAAACCTTATTTTGAAAAAAATCATGAAATAAAAGAAAAATGTAATAGGAAATCAAACTTACCGGCGTGAATTAAAACGCGGTTTAGGTTTAAAAGTACAATAATAAAACAGTTAACAAAAATCGCGAAGATGTAAAATATTGCTTATAGCTTGAATCGAATATAATAAAATTAAAAAAACATTTGATCGAAGAAGAAGAAAAAA
>NC_092204.1:1055317-1063157 GCF_043381705.1 Parasteatoda tepidariorum
TATATATATATATATATATATATAGGGACTCTAACCCATGATCCATCTACGACATCGTATTCGGAAACTTATGAAAATAGTTCAATTTGAATACATGAAAATTTTAAAATGATTCTATGAGTTAATTAATTTGTTTTTGTTCCTTTTTATTGAAAGCTCTAAAATGATAAGGGATTCTCCACAATTTTCATTTTACATCGTAAACAAAATTTAATAACAAATAATAATATCCTATAATGATGGTTTGGTTAACAAAATATGAAGGTAATAGGAAGGAAAATATGTTTCCATTTCAAAAAGCATAGTTACTAGTACGTAGTTACTCTAAACTCATAGTTTCATAGTTACTAGTTACTCTAAGCATAGTTCAATAGGGGATGGTCTTATATAATGCTGATGTCATTTTTAATATATCTTGTGTCATAATACAAAACAAAATTCGTATATACGGTTCTTGGCCAAATTATTAGACATACTGTAAGATTTCTATGTAAAATCTTAATTATCAGGTACGGCTTTATCGCTAATTGCACGAGTTTATAGGCAATACTCTTATATTTAAACATACATGCAATGGATTTTTATTCGGGAGATTTTTTAAAAACTTCCCATTTGTATTTATGTTTAACGTATTGCATTACAATGTTAACCCATTGATAAACGAAAGTAAACAAGTGCAAACAGCCGCGTAAAAACAACAAAGCTGTGTATAGTGTATCAGCTGATAATTAAGAATTTACATGGAATCTTATAGTGAGTCTCATAATTTGTCCAGGGACTGTAGTATGAAATGTGCTAAATGAAAGCGCAAATTTAAAGAAGTGTGTTATCTGTACATTTAAGCCCTATTGACTCATTCAGGTTTCATTTCAGTTCATATTCAAGATCTTCTCACTCGAAGATGTCTTCATTTCAAAAAGTGCATTTCAAAGTTAAAGTTCATCTCAGTGGTTCAAAACAAAATGCCTTGAACCATTAACATTGAAACAAGATGACCGCGGTATCCATTGCACCGTCACACTTGGATAGAGTGCTGTTGTCGGTGGGTGCACCCGGAAAGTATCACCTTCTGGTAGCTTTTCTCCTCAGTTGCATGCAGTTGCCGGTATCATTTAGCGACCACCTTCTGACATTCTACATGGCCACGCCGAGACACAGATGTAGAGCGGAATCGAATTTGACTCTGGGAGATTACGATTTAAGGCCGATTATCACTGTGGCTGGCAAGCAACAGTATTCTGCGTGTGAGTTGTATGCCGATCCACTCGACCACTCGAAAGGTACCAAGACTTGTGACGATGGTTGGGAATTCCTCATGCCAAAAGGAGAATCGACCGTTGTCACAGAGGTAAGTTGTTTTTAAAAATATTTATGGCTATGTCTTCTAAACCGCAGTGCCAGCAAAGAAACCGTGGGTGGACGTCAAACTAATTTACAGTAAAGCTCTCAACTTAGAGAGCTGGTTGTTGGACCAACAAAGCGGAAGAGAATCAAATGATGTGAATAAAATTGTTGTAGTAGTTCACTTACGCCACACCAGAACAGGGGCCACGAAATTCTGGTGTTGGTAGGGCACTGGGCTCATGTCCAAGAGCTCGTGAGTTCGATCTCGGCCGGCTGAAAACTCACCGTGTAGTAAATGGTGACTGATGCACATTCATTCTGTCGAGTCGCAAAGTCCTCCATGTTTCCATATCAAATCAATACAACTGGGGGTACTGATCCAGGAGTATCCTTGTCTCCTGGATTGGATTCAAAATGACAAGGCTACGGAGTTGAACATTAGTAGTCGTAAACCCAAACATTGGGTCTGCTGTTCAGCGACACGAATGCACTAGAGCTGCACAATGGGCTATTGGAGACCATCTGGGAAACGTCCCTGAGGATGATCCGAAGACATGCTATCACCATTTTGATCCTAAGCAGAGGGGATGGCACCCCCGCTTCGGTAACGAGGCGATCCTCACACAAAGTCGAGAGCCGCTCACCCTCGGTCCCTACGCAGACTGATCCAAGTGGTCCCATTGACCAGTAGTCAGTGATGCTTGACTTGGGTGATCTGCTGGGAACAGTGTCTTAACGAGACAAATAAAGTTGTACTCAATGAAACTCTTCAGAATTTAAATGTTTATTTATTTTCATCAGAGAATCGTTTTGTCCTGATTTCATAAATTGGATATCTACTCGCGTAAAACATTTTTCAAGCAGTTTCATCCACCTTAACTTCCTTTCTAACAACTACATTTTACGTACGGAAAAGGTACATTTTACTACTAGAAGAACCACGTTATTTAATTGCCCTTTATGTGACTAAATCCATACACTGGTGCTAAGAGAATTTGCAGATCGAACAACTGGACTGATTTTAGTGGAATTTGATATTCGCATACACTATAAAACAATTATAATTCACACGCATGATCGTTCGTCGGAAGATAAGGAGTCGGAAGGTTGATAAACTGCCTCATTTCAAGTATGAAATCACGCTGCAAGGCCTGTAAGAGGGGATTACTCCATTTTTGTTTCATCCGCTGTTTCACACCTTCCCACTCTAACGAGTGTTACACATGCGTGTGTATTACAATTGTTGAATGTAGTGTGCAGGTACACACATCAAATTTTATTAAAATCAATGCTGTAGTTCGATAAGTTCTCCTCATTTCTTACAACAGTGTAATATTTACGTCGTCTCGTAGCACTATTCTTCCATAGATCTCCCTTATGAATTATAATTTCAAAACAAGCAAATGTACAATGTTCCGCATTGAATTTGATATCATCATTAGACTCATTCTAGATCCAAATTGTAGAAAGTTTACTAAAAATAGTTTCTAATTTGTAAAGGCGTGGAAGCAATTCTTGTATGAGCCATACTGTTAGAATTTTTATTCTAAAATTACGGTAAAATAGCCGACAGCAGTCTGTCAATCCGATGAACGGTAAAGAATATTTTTTACCTTTGTGATTTTGAAACCGTTTACAACTAGTATGGCCATAAAACCACGAATACAAAAACCAGACATTTTTTTAAAAAACCATTTACAACTAGCATGGTTTTAAACTGTAAAACAGAAATTTAAAAACTGAAGCTTTTCATTAGGGAAAAGGGCAGGACAATAGAAACTTTTCATGTGCTGAAAGTTGTCAACGCTGGGACATATTTGCCCTCTCGGCTACAACATGACCGCAATTGCAAGCATAAGTTGATTCCAGATGGGTCCGCGATTTCTTAAATCGAATAAAAGATTAGATCAGAGTTGTTGCGTAGACTGCTATGGAACTGGTATTAAAACTTATGCCTTCTTTGGCTCAATATTTTTTTATATAAAACAACAGAGGCTGACACGATGTTAAAATTAATAGAAAAGTATGAAGAGCAAATAATACGTCGGTAATATTCTTAATAGCTGGAGAAATCTTGTAAATTTTTGCTTTTATTTACTAGAGAACGTCTTACGTAAAAAAAAAATGAACGCATTAATTTTGCGACGATGTGTTTGATTATATATATTAAAACTTGTTGAGATATAGTTGTATGTTCGTATCGGTGAAGCCGTTGAATGATAGGCAGAGATATTCATTAAATTGGTGACATTCAGCAGTCAGTTTTATTTGAAAATTTCGAAATTAGTAAGTTAATTATAAAACAAGTAATACAAAGAAAAATGTAAGTTCAATTCCTACCTAGGTCAATGAAGAAAAATTTCATTTTAGTTACTTTTTATTAAATAATTTAAAACATTTTCACCCCTATAAAACTCAAATGAATGAATTCATATTTGAAAAAACTGCCATATGAAACTGAAATGAAGTAAATTTATTGAATGACTTAAACTTAATGAATTTGAACAAGATATAGGAATATGTATAGGGAGAGAGTGTGAACCAATAGTAGGAATTGAAGAAAAGGTTCGTGGTATCAGTATCAATTGGGTGACGTGGACCACACGTGCTACCACGTTCATTGAAATTATATGACACAGCGAATATAAAATAATGAAATATTTAAATGCTCGCAATAAACTATTTTTTGCTCAAATAGAGCTATAAGTTAGAAATGATCAGTGATGTTATTTCTAAAATATGTGAAAAAACTGAATCACTTATAGTAAAATTTAAAACAATGACTAACGCTTAATCCAGGGGTACCCAACCTTTTTGTACCTAAGAGCAAATACCAGAATATCGGTCGAATGGCGGGCACCTTTTATTTTTTCAAGATAAATTTATAGTTGGTAGACATGGGAAATAATATACACTGCATGTAATGCACAAAAAATTTAATTTAACACATGAATATAATTAGTATTAATATCCTTGAGTAAAATAAATTATTACGAATTGCTTGAAAAACATACAAAGTATAAGAGTTCATATGTTCAATTCATGAGTGGTCAGTTATATTTTGCTTTGTGCTTATATCGGTGGGAATGGAGATCCTTTTCCTGACGATTTCTATTTTGGTTAGGTTTATCATCCATATTGAGAAAGCAAATACAAATTACATAACATTTTACGGGAAAATTGAAAATGGAAGTATTTTATTGTTGGGCACAAGCAGCGGGCGCACCTAAACCGATCGAAGGGCGCCATGGTGCCCGCGGGCATAGGGTTGGGGACCCCTGGGCTTAATCCTTTCGAAAATTCCATTTCGAGTTTTTCGCGCATCCCTATTGAATGAATAGATTAATATTTGCAAAAACTGTATTAACATAAAAAAAAAAGTGTATTTAGACTTGAGTGAATGAATAAAAAGTATTTTATGAACGATTTGAAGAAGATATATAGGAAGAGTGTGAATTGAAAATATATGAGTCATTGGAACGAAACTGAATAAAGTGTATTTTCATGTAGTGGGAGCTGGTTTGCGAGTATGAATCTCTGTCGGTTCTCTTACCTTACATGAGAACTGTTGCCGGAATGATTGGAGCATTGGTGAGCGGAAGGCTAGCAGACAAGTACGGACGGAAGTATGTACTCCTTCTGTCTTTGCTCTTCCACACCAGTTTCGGAATATTTCTTCACTTCCTTCCACTTTACGGAGTGTTTAGTGCAGTCTTCACTATGCAAGCATTTCTCATATCGGTAAGTAACTCATTTTTAAGCCTTTCTTTTTAAATGCTCCCTTAAAATATCAGAAAAGATCTTCATTGCACGACCGACAATGGTCACTCACTCACCGACACGATAGCGATTATGTCCGACGAGGTAATCAAATGTCGGTTAAGCATATATATATATGTTTCTCTTCAAATCGTTTTATTTGTTGTTCTATCTCTCTCCTCTTTTAATATCATTATTTTATTCTTTCAATCAATTTTAATCACGTCATTCTGCGCTGTGAGCAAAATATTGAATGCCTGAGCTAAAGAATATTTAATGCTTAGCTAATGAAATTTATCTGGATCTTTTTGTAGCTTATGAAAAAGCACATCTCTTTCAACGTATCTTGCTTCATTTATTTGGTGCACTCAAAAACGTTTCTGCACTGCTCGCTTCTTTCTTCCTAAATGAAATAAGTATCGAAGTTTGAGGAGACGATTATCATCGGGCATATATAAGGTTTGCAGGAAGAAAAAAAATCGCGACATAATACAAACAGCAAGAGGCCATCTCCGCGCTCTAAATTGAGACAACCCTTAAGGCGCGCCAAACGCAAACGGTGAATTCTTTTTAAGTCACTTACTTCGCTTTATCATCTGATATTATACCTTTCTCTACTCTAGCTAATTAAATCTATTGCAGCAAAATGTCTCAAAAAGGACTAACTATTCACTCAAAAGAGAGAAATATCATCAAAGTAATGAAACATTTAATGTAAAAAAAAAAAATTCACATAGAGATTGTGAAATAAATGTTTTTATCATACGATCGCCAAATAGCAACCTTATTCAGTCCCAAAAATAGTGAAATAGTATCGTGGGATACCAAGCGCCAACTCTTGGTAAACGAACTATACTAATGTAATTGCCCAAAACAAAGATATTTATTAAATATATAAAAACATAAAATCAAAAAACCATTTAATTAACTTTCAAAAACTGCTTGATTGCAGAACTAGTAAAATTTTCTGATCTAAAAATAATTTTATTTCTGTATCGGTGGAATATACTCATTGCAGGGTGTGCAGTGTTCATCTTATTTATTGTTGCTGGAAAACTTACCGACCCAATGGCAGAGTATAGCGGCCTTCTCCGTCGCCATGTTTCACGCATCAGGAGATATAATCCTCTCAACACTCACCTGGCTCATCAGGCATTGGAGATACATTCAACTCGTCCTATCAGCACCCGGTGTCATCGTCATTGGATACTTCTGGTAAGCCCATTTTCTACTTCATCTTATAACCGTACAGCCGACCCAATTTTTGGATATACGACTGCTAATGGTCAACTCCATAACCTTGTCATTTTGAACCCAATCCAGAAGACGAGGGAACTCCTGGATCGAGTATTGGGAAAAAATTTTGCCTTTTTGCTTGGAGGATTTTCTGATGGAGAAAAACCACGAAAATCTCCCGCGGTTGACCTGACGGCAAGGGGAACTCTAACCCATGATTCGTCTATCACTGAGGATATTTTGCACTGTGGTCGGTGCAAGCCGGATGCGGGATTCTTATCGACCCGCTATTGCTGGGATTCGAACCCGGTTCGCCTCATTGGAAGACGAATGCTTTATCCCTTGAGCCACCAGGGCTCAATAGAAGAAGCTATTGTAGCCGGTCGTAAAATTTCTTTTGCTAAATCCATCGTTTAGTTAACGAATTAGATGAGTGTTTCTAATCATTGCCCGCTGTTTTTAATCACGCACTCCTATCTAATATTTCTTCAAAGTTTCATGCTGAACAACATATCCCGACTGATGACGAGAAAAGCTGTTTCATAACTTTTTACATTACTAATACTGAGAACGCTAAAATAAAATTTCAAAGTTTTATTTTATTTTATATTTGCAATATGCAGTTTATTATTCAAAAATACATAAAAATCTCTACTTTTCGGTAGTTTTCGTGAAAGCGAGAATTGCAAACATTGAATGGTGAAAAATCAAACTAATTTTTTTCTTCTGTTTGTGCATAAACAAGTAATCTAAAAAAGTAAAAAATAAATTCTATTCCTACTTTGGTGAACAAAGACATTTTTTTTTTATTTTAGTCACTTTTTATAATTTTGTCTCTCATCTAAAACTAAAATGAATGATTTGATAAAACTGTATTAACATCATCCCCTACAAGTTTAAAGAAATATATTTGAACTTGAGTGGATCACTAAAAAGTATTTTATTAGCGATTGAAAATTTGAACAAGATGTTAGGTGGAGTATGAACTAATAGTAGGAATTGAAAGAAAAAAAACTTATACGAGGGTTGTAAATTAAATAGTGGCAACTAAACTCACAGAAGGACGGGCATGCGTAAATAGGGTATGGGTGCGGTGAGGTGGGGCTGTTGTCGATGTGTAGAGTGCAAAAAAAAGTCGATTAGCTTAGAAGGGTAGTTGTTGCGTGGCGTTAAAGTGAGGAGTTTCGTTTCCATCGCTCTAAAGCATGTTTTCAAAAGGTGATCAGCGGTCGTGGCTTACAATCGAGGTTGCCCGTGGCAAAAATGCAACAGAATGCTATCGAGGATTAGTGGAAGCCTTTGGAGCAAATGCTTTACCATATAGGACAGTAGCACGATGGATTCAAGCATCTCGTCTTTTTTCGTCATTAAGCCTTTTCACAACATGCTTTAGAGCGATGGAAACGAAACTCCTCACTTTAACGCCACGCAACAACTACCCTTCTAAGCAAATCGACTGTTTTTTGCACTCTACACATCGACAACAGCGCCACCTCACCGC
>NC_092204.1:1065946-1074764 GCF_043381705.1 Parasteatoda tepidariorum
AAAGACTTTAAAACAAAACTTACAACAGTTACTTTTCTCAACAACTGAAATTTAGAATAGTGTGATTAAGAAAAATATGTGAACTGTTTGCAATTTCAAATTAATATTGAAACGCACCGGTGTAGAATTTTCTACAGTGAAAAGTTTTCGGAACTTCAGTATTCAAAAAAGTATACAAAAGCTAGACGTTAAGAACGTATCCAATGAGCGAGCAAAGCGAGCATCGGATTGCGAAGCAATCCGAAATGAACTGCGAAAGCAGTTCCGACGGTTGGCGAGCACCAGCGAGCAGGGGGCGAAGCCTCCTAGTATAATATTATTTTTTGAGGATATAGTGAACCAAAAGAATACCATTCTGTCTTCCACTGATTTATTTTCTTCATTTTTTGGTCCTTTTGAAATTTCTAAATAAAATACATGGACTGATTTTTAAAACAATCTATTGAGGAGTGGAATGTAGCCGTAATTCATTTTGTTTGCTTCTTCTATCTCAGTTTCCCATCCCTCAATAAAGGCTATATTTAAATTTTTTGTTAGCAAGACGAAGAGTCATAAAAAATAGAAATTACTACATATTGCTTAATTATTTTTGTTTTTCTTTTGATGGGTCATTCATTTAAATAATGTGTCATAAAAGGGAGCGCAAAAAGGAGTTAAAATTGTGAACTTCATAGTTATAGTGAACAGAAATTTCGGTCCCTCGAAGATTCACTATAGCGGGGGGTTAGTAATTGAGAAATGTAAATGTTGACGCATCTCTTGTTGTTGCAGGCTTTTACCTCGTTCGTTAGCGTGGCTTGTGGTGGAGAATCGTCATCAGTCTGCCCAACTTCAGTTGTCTCGATTCAATTCCAAAGGATCATTTGGACAGAGAATACAGCTATTGAAATCGTGTAAAGTGGCACGCTCCATGCCCGGTGGTTACGCAGCGAGGCATGGATTCGAAACCATCATCTGCTCCGCACGACTCCGTCTTCTTGCCTTCACACAATATTACATATGGTACGCATCACAAAACTCTTCTCTTTTTATTAAAAAGGTTAAAAGGTGAATATGTGTCACTCTCTGCAAGTTCCCACAAAAGAACATTTTGTTAAATGTTGTAGTATCGGATCGAAAATCTGACGAGTGGGGAATATTTTCAAAAAATACATTTAATGTTATTAGAACTAATATCTCTATTAGTTCTAATTTTCCAGATGCTTTATGGGTCATAATTATATTGGAAATGGAAAACACTCACCTTGAATTATCTTAATTTCAAATGGATTCCGAAAAAAATCAGGAGACGATTTAAAATATCTAAAGTTTTGAAATGTATGTTGGAATTTCAGTCAATATTTCTTCTAGCTTACTTTTTCTTAGGAAAAAAAAAAGAATAAATTATTGTTAGATCGTGTTAATCGTTCTGAAGTCAGTCGATTACGGACGCTACTGTTTATGTTCGTTCGCGCAGTTTTCGATGAGTCTTAACTTGGACGGAAATGAAATTTGTTTGCACTTAGTCTTTCATATTTGTTGATTGTAATTTAAAAGGCATTTTGAAACAATACGGAACTATAATAAGGGTAGACTATATTTGAGGGTGCCCCCCGATTCTCGCCAAGTTGTGATCGCGATTGATCGCCAAGCTGAGCGATGTTGAAACCCAATCGTGATTCTGATTGGTTTAGATTTTAGTGTTATTTTTAAATGTTCAACGGTATATGTAATTTCAGAGGTCCGTTTGTTCTACATTGGATACCAGCTGGTAAGGTTACTTTTGAATCTGGTCTATAAGATCGAAGGTATGTGGACAGTCATAAAAAGAGATTTAAGAAAAAAATGCTACAATTAGTTCGGTATTACAGACGCCATTTTCGATTCGTATTTCGTCGAATTTATGTGGCGTTTGAAGTACACAGATTCTATTCATGATAAATTTAGACAGTATCTAACTGCTATTAGAGAATTCTGTGCACCTAAATCTGAGGACATTCAAGCTTAATGAAGAAGTGAGTTGTTTTTTTCCTTTTCTTTCTGTGCTTACTCCATTAATTTTTGTTTCGATTCAAAATGCATTTTATTGGGTTTATTAAATTTGCTTATATTGGGTTCATTGCAATTTAATAAAGTTTCAGCCGATGTTTTGTTGAAATTTTCCAATGTTTTATCGAAATATGATTATGTTTCGGCCGCCATTCCTGTTGCCATGGTGTTCAGCACAAACAGGAATGGCGCCAAACATAAGTCGCCAATTTCGCTAAGGGGCACCCTCAAGTATATTTTTACCGATAATAATTTTTAAAAATATAATAGGGCAGAAATGAACATTTATCGAGAGCCACAAATAATCCTTCAAAGAGCCGCAGTTTGGCCACTCCTGATATGGGGCATCCAAATATGGATAATGTTAATTTATCATTGAAGAATGTTAAAAAATATTGCATAACAAGAGTTCCTTCAACTTTTTGGTGATATACCGGCTCTAAAACGAGTGTCTTTATGTGTCAATGTCTGATTGTAATTATTTACAGATAATTATTTTATAAATTACTTGTCATTGCGATTAGAAGTAATTATTATCTCTGATTCGTGATTACTTGTAATCTTGTCAATCATCAGGTAATCATGATTACAAGTAAACAAAATATCTGATTACACACAATCATGATTATAAGTAATCAAAATATTTAGTTACAGGTAATTATGATTACACGTAATCGTGATAACAAGCAATCAAACTATAAAATTACAATCTGAATTTCGAACATCAGATATATGTGCAATAGGGCAGACAATAAAAGTATGTACATAATATACAATGTACGTATGTGCATACAATGTATAGATACGCGAAAGCGTGTAGGTGCATACAATATAAATGCAAATTATAAATATGAATATGCAATCTATATTTTGTATGAATTTATGCACACACACAATACATGCATGTTCAAAGTATGTATGTACATGTATTCATTACATGTATACCCAATGTAAGTCTGTATATATGCATAATATATGTATGCACGTATTTACAATTGCAGCTGTAATCAAAATGAAGCGATGTCTCTATTACACGTGATTGATTACCATCATTGATGGTTGTCATCACGATTGCAGCAGTCATCAAAATTATGATTTGTAGTCATCATGATGACGAGTCATCGGTAAATGGTATCGATTACGTTATTGCCCAACTCTACTCTGGAACCACTCTTTGAATTTTCGAACGGCTCTACCTATAGTTATAAAGATAGTGTCTAAGTACAGTGCAGAGACTACTAACAAATATAAATAAACATTTTAAAATACTTCACTTATGCTTTCCATGACATTATTTAAAGCTATCATGTTATATTATTAAAAGTTAACTTATTATTTATCATTTTAAAAATTTAATAATCACTGTCATTTAAATACTATGCCATACATAAGAAAAAAAGTAATGAACGCATAAAATTATTTATATTCTAACTAATAATAATGTATGCACATTAGATTAAAGAAGGAAAGTGAGATTGGAGTAAGAAATGTAAATAAAATGTCTCTATCATGATTTAATAAATTAAAAGCTGTGAAGTCTTTCTTTTAAGTGCTTTATATTAATTCATGAGAGGATTTTAAAAGCAGTCGAAATTCATTCTAAAGCAAATGGGGTAATCGAAAGCAATAAAAAGATTATTCTAAAGCAAAGATTAAAAAAAGACGCTATTAATTCTTAATTCAACGTTATCTTTCTCATACTAATTTCAATAAAAATATATTCTCTTAAATCCTTTTATAACCGTCGGTTGAACAGTCGACCCAATTTTCGGATTGACGACTACTACGTAGCAATACTTCCGGATCAAGTATTGGGAGAAAGTTTGCCTTCTTGGAGAACTTATTTGATGGAGCTGACCCTCATTTGCGTTACATGGAGACCACGAGAACCTCCCACGGTTAGCCTAAGGCAGTGGTCGGCAACCTGTGGCTCGCGAGCCACAGGTGGCTCTTTTGATGCAAAGTTGCGGCTCTCCAGTTCCATACGAAAAAATTAATAAATTGTTACCAAAGCCCTTAAAAATAAGAAAAAATATTTTTAAGTACCCAATTTCTCAAGAGCTTTCTATTCTTATAATCGTTAATTACAAACCGCTACCCTCAGGCCTGTCGTTAAGCCCGGTTAGAGGAGTGTCTCATTCCGACTCGATTCCGAGTATTCACCCCGAAAAGCGGCAAGTCTGTTGTCTGTTTGAGCATGCCGTTACCGACACCATGAAAAGGCACAAAAGAAGGATGATGCCTGCGACTCTGATCACCCCGGAAATTTCTGTCAACTTGAAAAATCCAGGGTGCTTTAAAAGTATTTATCTAGAAATGCCTTTTTCTCACGTTTTCTCTTGCTCTTTCTAAGAATAAAGACAATATCTTTGTCCATGTCGTTAAGAAAGGGAAGGAAAGGGCTCAATGCACATACAGCTGTGGTTTTCTCTATATGACTGTCCAGTTTTTTTCACTCACCTCCCCAGTTACTTCACTGACCTGTCTTTAACTGTCCAGTACCAGTTTACAAGTACTTAGTTACTCAAAGCATATCTTATAAATTAATATTATTATTGAATGTAAGTATAAATTTTTTATGAATATTTACTATTTGCAGTCTTATTGTTTAAATATTAAGGTAAAATTAAATTTCATTAAATATGTTGTTATTTTCTTATTAAATTAATTCCTCAATTATTGCTTCAAAATTTAGGTATAAGACTTTTTTCAAAAAAGAAAAAAAATATTTTTTTTAAAAATATATATGGGTAAAAATTGATTTTTATGAAGTAGATAAAAAATTTTTAATCTCTTTTCCACTGTAAAATGATTAAAAGAAAGAAAAAAGAGCAATTAAAATTTTTTTACGTTATTTATATTCATTAGTAGGAGCTTGAGATGGAAACAGATAAATCACATTTGAATTCTAAATATAGGAATTTTTTTTCCTTTTTTTAAATAGTTATTTACTAAGCTTTTTAATTTTGTGTTTAAAATAGTAATTTATTTTTAAATTTAATTTTTTCAGTTGAGATTATTTTTCACAGATCTTATTTAATTTAAATTTCAAAAATCAAATTCTATATTTGTTCGTAGCATTTGTTTTTATAATAAGTTCAAACTGCAATCCGTTATGAACAAAACTATACTAATGCTTATTTTATTAAAAATGTAATGTGTTTAAAAATAGAAAAGCTTCAGTTTTTTTTTCAATAATAATTTTTTTTTTTCATCTTTTTTGTTACTATGTTGATGTATTTCGTATGTATTTAATGTTTTTTATTTATATTTTAGATTTAAGTTAACAATTTTCCATTTGTTTAAGTTAATTATTAGTAAAAAGAAACTTAATATTTTTGTAATTATGTAAAAACTCAATTCACAGTTTTGTATTAAAAGGCACGATAATTAACAAAATAAATAATTAACAAAATTGTACTTTAACTGCCTTAACCAGAAAAAAAAATTTTTTTTGCGATTTAAGGGTATTTTTTTTTATATTTTAAAAAAAGACTTAAACATTCTTCGGTAAAGCATTATTTACAAATCATCAAATTTTACAAATATTTATTTATGATTTATCATGCTGCAATGTTTGAATACATAGTTAAATTTTTTTTAAAGTTTTATTTATTATTTATATAGTATTATTTTTATATAAAGAAATATTCGGATAAAAAATTTAGCATTTTACAAATTTAAGGCAAGAATGCGTGAAAAAATTTATCTGTGCTTCCAAAACTAGTTCATCCCCCCCCCAGAAAAAAAAGAACTATTTCTGTATCCCCATTCAAGATTTTAGTCACAGCTCTTATATTAATAACAATGTAAATTATAAAATGAATAATAAAAATAAATAAAATTATTAAATGAAAATGAAAAATAAAATTTTAGTAATAAATAAGCATTAAAAATAATTATTCGCAAATCAAATTACTAAAATTAAATAAATACGCATATAATATTTGAAATGCATCAGAAAGAATCCTACTTAGATTAAGAGTTTAAAAAAAATGCACGAGTCATAATTGATGTCTGATAATTTTTCAGTTTAATGTTTCAGTTTAATGAATAAATACTAATTTAATTTTCATCTACATTTTTTAAAGCCTTTGATGTGTATCACATGTTATTATCATGTAAAACATGATGTTATGAAAAGATCACCCTTAATATAAATTTTTATAAACCTTGTCAAAAATAAAGATAAAAATCTACTCCAGCGGATGTAGTAAATTAAAATTTAAAAGGAAAAAACAAGCATATAAATTTAAAAAATATCTAATGCAATATATTGATATAATCTTTATAATAATAGTAATAATAACAGGCCTTTTTAATTGCCAGGTGAATGTTGAAGTTTTTAATTTATAAAGTTATTTAATTTGGTAAAAAATCGTTAATCGCCTATTTACACTCGCCTTCCTCAACAGTGATTTGTTTGTTTTCGATTGTTAAAATTCCAACGTGTGACCTCTATCCGTTCGTTTTCGCATTCACTTGAAACAAAATTTCTTTAAATGCATATTAAGAGTGGTCATTCCGAATCACCTGCATATTATTAAATTTAGCAATCAAATACATTAATGTTGTAATTTTGCGTATAAAAGATATTTAAAATAGTAGAAGATCGTTACTTTCAGTGATTTTTATTAAATTAATTTTTCAAAAAATTTTAAGTTATTTGAGTTGGAAAGCTCGAGGCTCTATAAATTTAAAAAATTTTTACAATAAATATAAAGAGTATGTGACCATCATTTCTAGCACTTCATTGTAAATCGATTTAACGTTTACTTTGACAAAAAAATTTAAAATTTATTTAAATGTTTAATAATTAAGTGCTTAAAAATTGTTTTTAACAATAACAAGAATAGACGGTACATATTTCTTAAAAAAGGAAAATCTTGAAAAAATTCTGATATAATATTAAATTAATATAAACTATATAATATAAATGAATATTATTGCGGAATGGCTATGAAAAATTAAAAAAAATTATTATAAAATCTATCTGATAAGATTGTGTTTCGTTGCACATTCAAAAAAAAAAAAAAAATCGCGTTTTCTGTTGAAAATTTGACAAGAATTAGTAAGAAAATTTACAATTTTCATCGAATTTTAATGACCCAAATATTCTTATCCCCCNCCCCCCCCCCCCCCAAAGAAGAAAAATAATTTTAAAAAAACTGAAAATTAAATGAAAACTAAATTTTAAAAAAAAATTATTGACGTATTGTAAAAATAAGGAATAAATATTATTCTGCATTCAAAACCGTTTTTTTAATTAAAAATCAAATATACATAAAAAAAAATACTATAGTATTAAATCAAAATTTTTAGTGGCTCTTTAAAAGCGGGAAATTTTGCAAAATTGTAACTTTTGGCTCTTTCATTTCAAAAGGTTGCCGACCCCTGGCCTAAGGGATTCTAACCCGTCTACCATTGAGGATATTTCACGTCAGCACTGTGGTCTGCGCAAGCCGGATGCGGAATTCGTATGGACCAGGGCTCGAGTCCCGTATCGAACCCGCTTCACCTCATTCGCTCTATCGCTTGAGCCGTAGCGGCTCAATCCTTTGTGTTTTCGAAATGAAAAAAAAAAAAAAAGGCCGCGGAGTATTTCGATTCAATTGAATAACCAGAGGCTTCGAAACAAAAGCGTAATCGACCTTGTTTCACCCAAAGTGTAATTTATAGGGCTTGTAGTGCACGCCATTTGTGTGAGATGGTTCACTTCGATTTGAGAAGTATTTCCAGTTAAATATCTTATTTTATGTGTGCTCTCTTTCAATCCATCGGTAAAATCTGCAATAAAAATGTAGGTGGTAGTATTATTGAATGCATATATTTTTCTTTCCAGGTTCGTCGTTTCTCTTGTGTCCAAGTGTGAGATAGAAAATGTGCCCCTACTGAAAGATAATCCTTATTCAACATTATTTGTAAACGGTGTCATGGAAATATCATTCATCATTTTGATTTTCCTTGCATTGAACAGGTGAGTTGTGTTTAATCCTATTTTTATGCATGCACCAAATCATTAGACACGCGCTCTCAAGATTTTATGTAAAATATTAATCATCACGTGATACTCTATACAGCTTTATTGTTTGCACTTGTTCACGTTAGTGTATTCAATGGGTTAAATGAGACCATATGTAATATAAATTAGACTTTTGAATACATTAAACGATATATTATATATATATTATACACACAAACACACACATATATATATATATATATATATATCTTACAGTTTTTGCAGAGCAAAACGTAATCTAACCTAAAATTGAACGCACAAAACGACGAAAGTGGTTGTGGCGCTTAAAATATACTAATATAAAGAAAATAATTTAAGCATCTTTGCTCTTATGCTGTCTGCAATTCCCCAATAACCTCATTTTTACAACAAAAGAAGAAAAGGTTTACAAAGTTTAACAAAAGGTTTTCTTAATGTTTTTATACCACTTGTCATTACTTGTGTATTATTGAAAAACACAGCACAAAAGTTTAATTTTAATGATGGTTTTCTTTATATATTTGAGCAAATTTTTTAAAAAATTTATCAATTACGTAAAATATTGAGTTTTAAAAAAAAAGTTTAGTATATATACATATATATATATATAATTTTAATGGATCTATGTACAACAGGTTCAATAAATATATAAATTGTAGTTACCGAAGCAAGCGGTTTCCGAAATTCTTGCCCAGATAAGAAGATGGCAGTAGCAGGTGAAACTATTCCGTATAGAAGACCAAAATCAGATAAAGGTCTGACTGCAACGGAATCTCCTACTAGCAGTTT
>NC_092204.1:1075059-1133568 GCF_043381705.1 Parasteatoda tepidariorum
GCATCTGGTGCGAGTACAGATTTACTCCGTAGCTTTCACAGAAAAAACTTACGCCCATATGGTATAAGTCTGTTGAGGTAACAGACTTTACTTTACTTTTATTTATATTTTTTAATTTTTGCCGTAAAAACTTATTTGCTAACGAAAAAAATCATCCACCCATTTCTTCGTAAATTTTTAAGGAATTGTTTTTTGTATGATAAAAAACTGTTGAATCGAATTATATATATATATATATATATATATATATAGTCTAATTTAACAAATTGATACACGACCGTAAACAAGTGCAAAAAAGAGTCACGTAAAAACAACAAAGCTGTGTATAGAGTATCACCTGATACACAGAATCTTAAGAGCGCCTCTAATGATTTGGCCAGGAACTGTATATTAACGTAGTAATCTGGAGAATGTTGCTTTGATGAATTAACGAAATATTTATTATGTCCAATTCGTTATTAATTTATTCAATGTTTTACTGTCTGATGCGCTAAGGAAAAACATTAATGTAGGGAATACCGAGCAATGGCATTAAAAAGAAACTGAGCAAAGTGCATTTACAGGCAAAATTCATTAATTCTAAAAAAGATTACCGATTATTGTTCCCAAAATTTCCTACACTCTCCTAATCTATACTAATCAAATAAATATTAAAATACCGGAAAAAATTAAATAAATAAATATCAAATCAGATGTTGCATACATTTTGAGAATTTACCAATTTTTAATAATTGACCGGTGAAAGTCGATCCTTTTCGGTATTTTCACAGTCAACAAATAATTCATTTGAAAACTGAAATATCTTGAAAATATAGAGCCCATTTGTAATTTTTTTACTTCATTGAAATAAAAAATAAACTGCAACATTTTATCTTTAGGTTCATTCAGAATGGAAGGGATAAAAAAACGAACCTACTAATATTTGTGAAATGTGTTGGATTCCTTTTAAAAAAATGTCGTAACGAAGGACTAAAATTAACATATTTCGCTGCTACTTCCAATAAAGGCATTCTTCTTTATAAACTCTCAAAAACAAGGTCTTGATTGTAATGAAATGACCTATTCTAAATATATATTCCTTAAATATTGATAAATTTCTTTACTATATATTCATCACATATCATCTATTCTATTAAAAACGATCCTTAAGTATGTTTTGACCTCAAAATGAGTCGAGAAAATCTGAATTATCTTAAGTCAAAAATTGAATTATCTTAAGTCAAAATTCTTGATGGTTCCATCAAAATATTTTGATGGTTTCAGTGCGATTCATGATGGTCCAACATCATTGGATGGTCTCCTTTGGATGGTCCGTTATGCGCTCATAGTTTTTGATATGCCAACAAATTTCCATCATTCTCTGATGTAAAATGCCACTTTAATTCCACGAAGGTTCACCATCAAGAAAAGTTTGATTCCCACAATCCATGATGATGGTTCCAATGGTAATTATTGCCGGTTCTCAAGAATATACCATCAAAACTATTTGACTTTTTTTTTAAATGTTAGACCATCAAAAATCAGTCCGAATTTTACATTGGGGCTCATGATCCTTCCAACATTCTATGAAACTATGATGGAAATTTCTGATGGTACACCACATCAAGTTGTTATTTTGGACCATCATAAAGCAGTCCGAATTCCTACTTTGGGGAGATGGTTACTTATGTAGGTTACCATCAAAAAGTGTAATTATGGATGGTTACCATCAAGATTATGTTGGACCCTCAGTGGAAAACCATCAAAAATGTTGACTCGCGATATAAACGGGAACATTGAATCAAATTAATATTTTATTCTATTGTCTTTTTTACAGTATTGGCCTGAAGTTGACGCAGGGCACAACTCTGTCTGTTTGTGGTATATGCTGCATCTTTTCAGCTGTCATCAATCATCAAATCATTCAAATGCATCCAAGAGGTAACTTTTATAACGAATCAAGGAAAACATACGTTTGATTTAAAACATGCCGTTTAATAGTACCTTCGGGAGATGAGTGCCATTTTAAGTATCAGCCATTCTCTGAATACATCTTTGAAAAGATTCATGATTTTCTTCTGCCAAAAATAAAATGATTCATATCTAATTTTTCTTGAGAAATTTTTTTTTCTGTAAAAAATAAAATATTAATGATTAGGATCCATCTTGTTTTTAAGAATTAAACAGCTTCAAATCTTCAAACTTCTACCAGCATAACTTTTTAATTTAAAAAAATAAACGACTCACCTAAACTTGTTAATTCTATATTTTATAATTTTATAGCCGTCGTTGAGCAGCCATTTTTTTGGGGTTTATGACTGCTAATGTTCAACTCCGTTACATTGTTATTTTGAACCCAATCTCGAAGACAAGGGAACTCCTAGATCAAGTATTAAAAGAAATTTGCGCTCATGGAGGATTTTTGATGGAACTAACCCGCATTTGCGTTACATGGTGAGGAAGACCACGAGAACCTCCACGGTCAGCCTGGCGGCAAGGGGACTCTAACTCATGATCCGTCTACCACTGAGGATACGTCACGTCAGCCCTGTGGTGGGTGCAAACCGGAATTCGTATCGACCCGCCATCGGTGGGATTCGAACCCAGTTCACCTCACTGGAAGGCTCTATCCCCTGTGCCGTTAACTCTTATTGAATCAATGTTGTCAAGAAATTTCAATTTATTTCAAATCGATCTGATATCATACGCGATTTAAAAATGAAACCCACTTATAAATCAAAAAATCTATTTAAATCATGGCCATACTTGCCTCACCACCAGACAAACACATATGGTTTGTTTATACTTCTAATGCGGATTAATAACAGAGCAGAAGTTAATATTAAAATGGGTAGAGAAAACAAATCAGTCTAATTTATTCCATGTGAACACCCTCTCTGAAATTAAAATATGCGGAACAAAAATTTACTTTTGAAAAAAGGTGTTATGATATGTCACAGAGGATTCGATTTGATTGAAATCTGTATACAGTCAATAGCAGTTAAAAATATTTTGACTACTCTTTGTTGCAGCGGTGGCAGATAGAGGATTGCACCATTTCGCCCCATTGTTTGGAATGCTTGGCAAATCTATAGCCAATGCATGTGGAATACTGCTATGGCTTCATGTTGTTAAGACCTTCCCTACCGGTGTCAGGTAATAAATTCTAATTTAATTTCAACATAGTTAAATAAAACTTTTAAATGTTTTTTTTTTAACATCAGTGGAAATATTGAGTGTCGGATATCATATCATACTGATCATAACAATATTATATATATATAATTTGTAATTTTCCTTTGTTTTATCTTCATTTTGATCTTATTTTATGAGTTCTATTTACTTGCAGCTTATGCGCAATAAATGAAACTTATTGTTTTTCTTAATTTTCTTCGCGCTTATTTAATATGTTATATATATACAGGGTGTCTCAGTTAAGCGCTTCAGAACTTCTAAGAGGGGTAGGGGGCATCCTGACGACTCGAAATCATATAGCAATGTGGGGTCGGAAATGCTTTCCTGAAGCGGTGACGTACACAAAAGCAATTTAAAGAAAAGAGACCGTAAGTGAAAAATCACTATAATAATACATTGAAAAAATTATATGGTACATGGGCCAAAGTAAGTGTTCGAAGTTTCTGCCACCGGCTACAATGTACACCTCACATCTCCGGCGCCTGGACATTCGAACATTCTGCAATACTCCAGGCATATCTCGCAGGCAGCTACTGCGATTCTTGCAAGCAGCATTATCAACAGGGGTGTCATAAACCAGTGTTTTCATATGACTCCAGAAATCAAGACATGATAGGTCGGGTGACCGATATATTTTTTATATCGGTCGGTATATTCGGGCCACATAATTTTTTCGATGTATTATTATAGCGATTTTTCACTTACGGTCTCTTTTCTTTATGGTGCTTCTGTGTTCGTCACCGCTTCAGAAAAGCAATTACGACCCCACATTGCTATATAATTCCGAGTCGTCAGGATGCCCCCTACCCCTCTTAGAAGTTCTGAAACGCTTAACTGAGACANTATAATAATATTGTCGGAGGATATAATATGAAGTGTCATTTAAGCAACAAACAGATTTTAGAAATGGGTGGGTTCTCCAACTTGTTTTCGAAGACGATTGTTCCCCCCCCACCGTCTCCAACGCTTCCCTTTAAACAATTTACTGTTACATTGAATACCCAAGTTAATTTTTTAATGGTTTTCCATTGATGGACCAACTTAATCTTGATGGTAACCATAAACATCATGAACCATTATATTTTTTGATGGTAACCAACATAAGTGACCCCAAAGTAGGAATTCGGGCTGATTTATGATGGTCCAACATAAGAATAACAACTTGGTTTTGATGGTTTGCTCATGTTAAATCATCAGAAATTCTTAGAAATCCAATGTTGGAACGATCATGAACAACCATCACCCCAATGTAGGAATTCGAACTGATTTATAATGGGCCAATGTAAAAAAAACAAATTGTTTTGATGGTATATTCCTGAGAACCAACAAGAATTAAACCATCATGGAAATGTATAGTTGGAACCATCATGGATTATTGGTCCATGAGAATCAAACTGCTCTTGATGGTTAACCATCATAGTATTGAAGAAGCATTTTTCATGATGGAATGATGGAAGTTTTCTGGCATATAAAAAACCATGAATGAAAAATGTTAGATGATGGGAACCATCGTGTATCACACTGAAACCAACTTAAACCATCAAAAATTTTGTCCTGGCTAGGGTCTTAACTAAGAAAGTTTCATATCAAAATTTAATTTAAGTCACAAGGCTTATACACCGAAGAGCCATTACATTATGAACACCCTCCATCTATAACAATGGGTTCGCCCAGGTTTTCATGGTTTCTCGCCCAGAAACAATGTTTTCATGGGGCACATTAAGACCCATAATCCTCATAGAACAATCCCTGACGTCTGTAAGCTACCTGAACATAGTTGCAGACCAGGTTCACCCATTCATGGGAGCAGTTTTTCCTGCGGGGGATGGTGTTTACCAACAGGATAATGCACCATGTCATAAGAGTCGAATCGTCATGGATTGGTTCGAAGAACATTCCAGTGACTTTCAAGTCATGTCTTGGCCCCCAAATTTACCTGACCTTAATCCAATAGAGCATTTGTGGTCTTACTTGGAAAACAAAATTCGTGCTGCCACGCTACCCCCTCGCAATGTGAGGGAATTGCAGGACTAGTTGGTGAGCTCTTGGTACCAGATACCTCACCTTGTAGAATCAATGCCACGGTGGGTGCTAGCAGTTTTGAGGGCTAAAGGTGGTCCTACATGTTGTTAGCAGGGTGATTATAATGTAATAGCTCTTCGGTGTATATTTTATAGAAATGTCTTGTTGAAAAAATATAATGAATGTAGGGAACTTAAATACTAAAGCATAATTTTTGAAGCTTTAAATCCGTTTTGATACGGAAACTCCATAGCATAATAAAGCCCTTGTGGTGATGTTAAGTGCTTAAAAAAAATTGTCATTTCACTAAGAAAAATCTTAAGTAAAAAGTTCGCAACTTCTTTAATTTTAATGAAGCAATAATATGAATTCTATTTGGTTTCTAGTGTCAACTATTACTTAAGTCTAAAAAAATACAATTCTATGATTAAAAATCCAAATAGGTGTAATCGACAATGTCAACCTTCATCTATGAAAACATACCACACCATAGAATCGAGTTAACATACTTAGTGAATTCGAATTGTATTTTTGTAGTGGTATAGACACAATACAGTACTCCTCCACCAGAATTCAATCTGTGATAGAATTCGGTAAACGGATACCACTAGTTGATCCATTGTTGTGTTGTGAGAAGCCGGAAGAGCTGTATTAAGATCACCGTACTTTTTGAGTGCTGGACGTGAGAGCTGTATTAAGTATGAAGCACGGTCGTGGTCACTCCTGTGTTGCCTTTTTGCAGTCGAGTGTATACGTTGTACTTTGTGTGTGATCGAAACTGAGAAGCAACAGCGTGAGGATGTCACAAGTAGGAAGTCAACTATTCATCTAAGTAAGCGTGTTCAAATCATAATGGGTGTTTCTGTCAAGGCAGGGTTGTTCACAGCACGTCCAAAGGAGACATGTGGGGACAGTGTCAACCGTCATCTATGAAAAGGTACCCCACCATGCCTTATATGCTTAGAATTATATTTTTGTCGTGGTAGACACACTTCAGTTGCTAATATTATAGTTCCTAATATCTAACTTTGTCAGAGATTATAAAAAAAAAAAAAACCCGGACTATGAAGCTTGAATTTTGTATAATTTTTTATTTTTTTTTCAAATACCACATTTGTCTTTTTATTAGGGGATTAGGCTTAGGATCTTGTATGTTATGCAGCAAAATAGCATCTCTTTTTGTTCCTCATCTCTCAGAAATGGTAAGTTCAAACAAATTGTTTAACTTATTAATTGACGTTACTTTTGAGAGAGTGGCACGATGAACGACATCGTTTTGTTGCTTGATTCTTTTAGTTAAAAATATCTACTTTATGAAGAAGAGATGTTTAAATGCTGTGATTGTACCATTCGTTAGTATGTATATCTAAGCTAATCTCTTCTGCAACCATTTTTAAAACCTGTAGCGGCATATTCGGCAACTTATAATGTCCTGTCGGGGATGCCCATATTTATTTAGCGTACTATCAGAAAACAATTGCTGACTTATTACACATAAAAAAAAAAGTGCGCTATCTAAAAAAGTACGCTAAGTCCAAAAAGCTTCGAAATATTTCTTAGTCAAAAAAACCTCAAAATATTACAAAGTTCAAAAACCTTCTGAATTTTTCTATGTACATTCAGTCTAAAAATATTTCAAAGACCAAAAAGCTTCAAAATATTTCTAAGTAAAAAAAACATCAAAATATTTCAAAGTTCAATAATCTTCTGAATTTTTCAAAGTTCAAGCACTTCAACATTTCCTAAGTACAAGCACCTTCAATATATTTCTAAGTGCGAAAACCTTCTGAATTTTTCTACGTACATTCAGTCTGAAAAAATTTCAAAGCCCAAAAAACATCAGCATATTTCAAAGTACAAACACCTTCTGATTTTTTTCAAAGTTCGATCACCTCCGATTTCTCAGAGTACTAGGAACTTCAAATTATTTCTGATTGCAAACACTTTCTGAATTTTTCAAAGTTCAATCGCCTCCAATTTTTGCATGTACTAGCAACTTCAAAACATTTCTAAGTGCGAAAACCTTCTGAATTTTTCTACGTATATTCAGTCTGAAAAAATTTCAAAGCCCAAAAAACATCAGCATATTTCAAAGTACAAACACCTTCTGATTTTTTTCAAAGTTCGATCACCTCCGATTTCTCAGAGTACTAGCAACTTCAAATTATTTCTGATTGCAAACACTTTCTGAATTCTTCAAAGTTCAATCGCCTCCAATTTTTGCATGTACTAGCAACTTCAAAACATATCTATGTGCAAATGCCTTCTGAATTTTTCTAAGTACATTCAGTCTGAAAATATTTCTAATTTAAACTTGAAATATTTTTAAAGTTGAAATAGCTTCAAAAACTTACGAGGTACCAACACCACACATTTAATGAACACGTTTCGCGTAGACACACCGGCTCTTTTATAACCACCAGATTCGAACTCGCCACCTGGAGATCTCCAACCAAGTCTCACGTCTTAACCGACTGCGCTACCGAAGCGGCAGAAGTTTTGAGAGTGTAGTGCATCACTCCTGTTTTTAAATATATTTAAGAAAAATTGCACTCTATTTCAAACTGACCTCAATTAACATTTGACTAAAGGTTAAAGAGGAACATTGTTGAAGCTTAAATATCCATATAGTTTAAAATCGTTAGAAATGATCCAAAAACAAGGAAGTTGGGTTCCAGACGAATTGAAATCAAGAGAACGTCGATTTCGCATGAAAACTGATTTTGCTATTTTTTTAATGCATTTTTTTTATAACCGTCGTTGAACAGTCGACCCAATTTTATGGACTACTCAACTTTAACTCCGTAGCCTTGTCATTTTGAACCTAATCCAGAAGACAAGGAAACTCCTGGATGGAGCACTGGAACAAATATGCCTTCGTGGAGGACTTTTTGGTGGAACTAACCCACATTTGCATTACATGGAGAGGAAGAGCACGAGAACTTCCCACGGTTAACCTGACGGTACAGGGACCCATGATCCGTCACCCACGGAGGATATTTTTCGTCAGCACAGTGGTAGGTGCACGCCGGATGCGGAATTCGTATCGACTGGGATTCGAACCAGGTTCGCCGCATTGAAAGGCAAATGCTCTATCCGCTGAGCCATCGCGGCTCTGGTTTTGCTATTTAGAAACACTTCAATGGAAAGTCTTACAACACCCGCTGTATTCGCCAGATCTTGCCCCTTCAGATTATCACCTATTCCGGTCGATGGCACGTGGTCTGTCTGAGCAGAATTTGACATCATTTGAGGAAACCAAGGAATGATTTGTGGATATACCTTGAAAGACGACGTGGCTACTAGAAAGATGGGAAAAAGTTGTGTTTAGTTATACTTTGAATCAACGATAATGTACTCATTTTTCACAATAAATTGCTAATTTTTGATAGAAAACGGATTATTTGCACTCGCAATATATTTATATTGAAGATTAATAGCTCGAATTAAAAATAATTCCAATAGCAAATTTTCTTTTTTTAAAAAAAATATATGTAAAATGTAACGCGTATTAAAAAACTAAACTTATAAATATTCACCCGTAAATGTTGGAGTTATGACTGTTGGAAATAAATTGGTTCTTTTCACAAGAATCCCTGGGTTCTAAATATAGTCACTGGGTCCTCAATGAGTCCAAGTAATAATGATCATTGTCTACGGTAAGAACTCCCCTCGCCACGAAGTCTGTTACTATGGAAACAAGAGTAGCGTGCTTCAGGTAGAGTAGATTCTCTTTAACGCGATACTAGACTAACACGATAGGCGAAGAAAAAGATTCCTTTTGTTTCACCGACTCGAACCAAAACCTGTTCAAACCATTGACCCCTACTTGAAATAGTTATACTTCGTTACCATAGTCACTGCCACGTCTCCAGACGAAAGGCTAAGGGAGTCATTACTTTCGACAAACTATACTCAGTTTCCAAAGAAGCAGAGAAAAAAAGCAATATTGGTTTTCTATACAGTATATCTTCGAATTAAACTGAAAATAGGGAAAAAAAATTCTTATGATTTATAACTAAAACCTTTTTCACCTATATACAATTCGATTATAATTCATCCAACATACATTATAATTTTTTCAGCTTCTGTAATGTCTTGTAGCTAAATATCATTTAAAATTCGAAAATTTTCGTATGTATAAAACTGTATATATATATATTGACCAACACTAACATTGACCCATATCATAACTGGACCACGAATTATGTTTGTTGAGAAATCCCGGATCTGAAGCTTGTAATACTTCCTTGTGTAATCACCATATATGGCAGTACTTTTACTTTCGTTACTTGTACCGCCGGTACAAGTAAAAAGTACGTACTTTTACTTGTACTTCGTTACTTTTTAAATTTAGTACTTTTACTTGTACTTTCGTTACTTTTTTAGGGAAAAAGTANTTACACCCACTATCTCTTGCGTCGGTACGCAAACACACACTGCCTTAATCGGTTCTTGAACCAATTATCAATTGATCAATTTTTATAGGTCAATCTCTATTGAGTTTTGATTCGAACAAACTATCTTTACATCGGTACTCGATCTGTGCTTGTACCCACTATCTTTTAATCACTTTTTATAATCCGCGCCCTTTTGTTACAAACTAGAACCCACTATCCTTTAATCATTGCTTGAACCCACTAACATTTGATCAATTTTTGTAATCCACTATCTTTTTTTAAAACTAGAACCCCACTATCCTTATATCGGTACTCGAATCCACTCTCCTTTAATCAGTGCTTCTACCTACCATAATTTAATCAATTTTCATTATACCCTCTATTTTGTTTAAAACTTGAACCCACTGTCTTTAAATTGGTTTTTGAACCCACTATCCTTTAAACGGTGCATAAACACACTATCATTTGATCACCGAAGTCAAGCATCACTGGCTGTGGACAGTGTGCGGGTGGGTGACCACTTGGATCAGTCTGTGTAGGGACCGAGGGTGTGCGGTATTGGTCCTCGTTAAATTGTTCTACCGTAAAGTGCTCGACTTCGCGTGCAGGTCGTCGGGCTACCGAAGTGGAGGTGCCATCCCCTCTGCAGAGGATCAAAATTGTGATGGCATGTCTTCGGATCATCCACAGGGATGTTTCCCAGACCGTCGCCAATAGCCCATTGTGCAGCTCTAGTGCGACGTAAATTAACAACAACAACAATAATACACTTTCTTTTTTTTTTGAAATTTAAACCCAGAATCTTTACACGAGGACTCGAACCCACAATAATTTAATCAATTTTTATTATTCCTTCTCTTTTGCTTAAAACTTGAACACAGTATCTTTACAACTGTATTCGAACCCACTCACCCACTTATTTGAACCCCTTATGATTTGATCAATTTTTATAATCCGATCTCTATTGTTTTAAACTTGAACCCACCACTTTGACATCAGTACTTGAACCCTTTCTCCTTTCATTGTAGCTTGGACTCACTATCATTTGGTCAATTTTCAGACTCCACTCTCTTTTGTGTAGAACTTGTACCTCTATCCTAACATCGATACTCGAGCCCACTATCCTTTAATCGGTCCTTGAACCCACTATCATTCAATCAATAAATTTAATCCTCTCTCTTTTGCTTAAAACCTTTACCCACTCTCTTTAAATCGGTACTCGAACCCACTCGCCTTAATTCGGTGCTTTAATCCACTATCATTTGATCAATTTTTATAATCCACTCTTTTTTGCTTAAAACTTGAACCCACTATCTTAAATTTTGTAATCGAACCCACTATCCTTTAATTGGTCCATGAACACATTACCACTATATTAATTTTTATGATACACTTTCTTCTTTTAAACTTAAACCCAGAACTTCACATCAGTACTCGAACCCACTATAATTTAATCGGTATTTGAACTCACAATTGTTTAATTAATTTTTATTATCCACTCTATTTTGTTTAAAACTTGAACCAACGATTTTTAAATCGGTTTTTAAGCACACGATCTTTTATTCGGTGCCTGAACCCACTATCATTTGATCGATTTTTACAATCCATTTTCTTTTGCTTAAAACTTGAACCCAGTATCTTTACATCAGTACGCGAACCCACTATCTTTACATTGGTATGCGGACAAACTATCTTTAAGTATGCAATCGAAGCCACTGTAATTTAATCTGTGCGTGAACCTACAATCATTTTATCAATTTTTGTAATCGACTCTCTTTTGTTTAAACTTGAACCCACTATGCTAACTTCGGTACTCGAACCCACTATCCTTTAATCGGTCCTTGAACCCACTATAATTTGACGATTTTTTATAATCCACTCTCTTTTGCTTAAAACTTGAACCCAGTATCTTTACATCGGTAGTCACTCTCCTTTAATCGATGCTCTAACCCACAAGGTGTTACCATAAAACTGAATAATTTAAAATCAACGGTAATTGGAAAAAAAATTTCAAATTTTGTACTGAAAATCAAACTTAATGGAGAAATCGTAATAATTCGCTAAGAAGAAAAGTAAAAAATTCCAATATTGTTATTGATTTCAAAGATAAAAGGAAAGAAAGAAAAAGAATAATTAGTACAGTGTTTAAAAAGTTTTCCTTTTTGAGAATATACATTATGCTATACATTTGTTAAAATTAAACATGTAATTAACAATAAAAATATATATAAATGCATATTTAAATCTGTTAACACTCTGAAAGAAACGAAACGCATTCTTGAAAATAGTTATTTTATTTTATATCCGTCGTTGAACAGCCTAACCAGTTTTGTAAGACCGATGTATGTCGGCTAAAAAAAGTTTGTTCATCTTCTGAGAAGGATTTTAATTCAAAATGTTAGTAAAGTAAATCCCCCTAAAAATGAAATAATGTTTTTGAACAATGTCAAACAAATTGAGTTGATTGAAGGCATTCATTACAGGAATCACATTTTCCGTTTATTCGTGGGAAATCGAACGGTATTCAATTCCCAGAACATAACTTTATAGTTTGTCTAAAGTAAGAACTCCCCTAGACATTCGTCTGGAGCCGTGGCGGTGAGTATGATAACGATGCATTATTATTTCAATTAGGGGTGTGAGGTCACTGTGTAGGCTCGGCTCGGCGAGCGTTCTTCGGTCTTAGCCCTAGAGTGGTAGGTAGGTACTTTATTTGCGTCGCACTAGATCTGCCCAATGGGCTATTGGCGACGGTCTGGGAAACATCCCTGAGGATGATCCGAAGACATGCCATCATAATTTAGATCCTCTGCAGAGGAGAGGGGATGGCTCCTCTGCTTTAGTAGCCCGACGACCTGCGGGTGAAGTCGGGCACTTTACGGCAGAACAGTTTAACGAGGACCGATGCCGTGCACCCTTGGACCCTACGCAGGGTTATCAAAAGGTGACCCACCTGCTTACTGACAGCAGCCAGTGATGCTTGACTTCGGTGTTCTACTTGGGTACCGTGTCTTTACGATTAGTCCAAGGCGGGACTAGTCCTAGACCTAGAGTGAAGAGAAGCTACTGTCCCTGAAATGTGCTCTTCTTGTTTCCACAGCAAAAGATCGCCTCAGACTTAGTTGCAGGGGGAGTTCTTACCGTAGAGAAACTATACATACTTTTTAAATGTAAATAGGAAATGCAACTACCCTGGCAGCAAAATAACTTGGGCCAATATTCATGAATCTTGGCTCAATAAGGGTTCAAAGGGCCTTTATTTTCCGATATAGAATCGCCCGATATTTTACAACCAATATTAGTCCCATATGGAATTGTCAGATTCACACACCCGATGTTTTATATCCATTATTTAGCCAATGTAGGTTCTAAATTTGCCAGCCATTCTAGGACCAATATTGGTCACGCGGTGCGCTTGTTCTTATAGGACTTAAATTGAGCCAATTTTGAACCCAACCTTGGGCCAAGGTAAAATTGTTGCTAGGATAACCTTATTTTAATGAATATATTTAAATATCATGAAATGTTGCATTATATGATTGAACAACATTTTTGTCTTTCAGAAAACGCACTCCCAGTTCATTGTTTTGGCCTTCAGCGGTGCCCTGTGCATAGCAGGGGGTCTTCTCACCTACACACTGCTTCCCGATTGCACGAATCGTCCTCTAGCCACCATCGCCGAAGAAGTCGAGATCGGCAGGACGAAGATCATCAACGACAGCGATTTACAGGATGAGGAGGAGGCAGGATGCGTGTTGGCCATCCAAGACGAAACCATCTGCAGGCGGATTTCCAATTTATTCTACAAAAAGCCCCCCTTCTTGCCGAAGACCCTCGATGATGAGGGCAGGGGAGACATTTTCGAACCCGTCACCGGTTTCATTTTTAAATGGGACGCAGACTGTCCAGTCAAGATCAATGACTTAGAAAAGAAACATTCCGCTTTCTGGAACAATAATGAAACATTCGAAAAGAAAATGAACAACACGTTAAATATGTTGTATAATATAAGTGAGGATAATGTTGAATTCCAGAATAATACGCCCAGTGATTCATCTCTTTAGTCTGATCATGAATTGGAGAAGAAGGAAAAAAAAACAGTTTTTTTTTTCATTTCTATTTAATCTACCAACAGTGTAAATTGGAATCATTTTACAGAATCCTTTCTCCAAGAGTTGAAACTCTTATGTTGACATGATTCTTTTTTTTAATAAAATTTATCTTTTTCTTAGTAACCACAAACTATTTTGAGTTGATCAGGGTGCGTAGCCAAATCTTTGAATCCAAAATAAGCACTTTTTAAAAAATTTTCAAGCACTCAAAATATTCATATCGAATCAATTGAAAAACAAAAACTTTTTATGAACAGTTTTAGCCTTAAAAAAACCCCAAAAGGAAACGGACGTAAATCGAAACAATCAGTACTTTCCCACATCACAGAGTGAATTCAACTTAACTCTGAACAAAAGTACCCTTACCCCCAATATCAAAAAAGTGTTAAAAGTAAAATAAAATAAACAAGAATAAAATTAAAATAAATTAAAAAGAAAAACATTTAAAAAGGATCTGACTATCCGAATTGGAGCACTCAGGTTTCAGTTTCGAGTGTGCGCGCATGCGCAAGTCATAACGTGGGTACGACATGAAGTCCGTGTGAATGATTACGTAGCAAACACCCCATTTTTCGTGAAATGCAGGGGATCCGCCAGATATCACTGAAGGAAAAAAAAAGTATTCGTGAAAAAAAGCACTTTTTAAAAACGCCAGCTTAAAAAAGCACCTTTAAAAGCTTTTAAAAATGAAATCCCTCAAAAAGCACCTTTAAGTACTTTTTACAAACGCTACGCACCCTGTTGATTTTCAAAATTCCATTCAGTGATTGTTTTGATATAAAGCTAAAAATACTGCACGATTATTTAAGCGAATTTAAGAAGACGCCATAACACGAAAGAAAACTTTCATCGCAAATTCTCTTAATCCTTCATTTAATTATTAAACGAAAGAAAAATTTCAATGGCTGAAAAAAGAATACTTCAAAATAATAGAATGCAAACAAATCATCAGAAGAGAACTTCTTAGTTGTGTCATCCTAAGTTGACATCTCATCATTTGCATATTTTAAAATGTTCTTTTCAGTATTTGAAACTTCCATGGCTTACTCTAGGTTTGTCTGAACTCACTTTAAATAAAGGAGAATTTGGGAGACTTAATTTTCTTTCACGGTATGGCGTCCTCTTAAGAAAGGGAATAATGAGTCAAAATGCATACACAAAATAAAATTGCTGTTTAAATACTTTTGACATTAGCGCTGTTGTATTGCATATATTAATTTCTAAGTTCATATTGAATAGAGGCCAGTTTTGTTTAGCTTCAAAAACTTAATTAAAGTTTATATTATCTTATTCTCCAAAACTCAAATTTTTTTTCAAAATCTTGCTGTTGTTACTTTACGTCGCACTAGAGCTGCACAATGGGCTATTGGCGACTCTACTCTACTTTTATCATAACTTAACAAAAACATGAAAAAAAAAATCTTATATTAAAAATCAAAACAGAAATCACAAAAAAATAGTTTGTCCAAAGTAAGAACTCCCCTAGTCGTTCGTCTGAACCCCTGACGGAGACTATGGTAACGAGGCATAACTATTTTAAGTAGGTTTTGGCTCATGTCGGCGAGAAAGGGAATCTATCTTCACTCTACTGTGAAGAGATCGACCCTCCCTGAAATGCGCTATTCATGTTTCCATAGCAGCAGACTGCCTCAGACATAGTGGCGGGTGTTCTTACCATAGACAAACTATATTTACTCAAATGCTCATTTTAATAGACACTATTGTGACCGAAATGACTGGTAATAAGGAATAATTATTTGATCATCCATATTAGATTGTCCAAAAATTAACTGAAATAGGCATTTTGCTCCTGAAAAGAAATTATCACTCTCAGATGAAAACAAAACTTAACTTTTCTTTATGTGCACACAGCAAAAGACGTTGTTCTAAAGTTGCATTAATTTTTATGTCACCTTGGCGATGATTTCAATCTCCACTGACACAACGTAATTAAAATATTAGTGGCATAATTCACATTAAAAATAAAAATTCACCTAGTTGCTCTTACAGATCCAAGTATAATAAGTTGCTTTCAAAAATCTCTTTTATAGGATTAAAAGAGAAGATCAAAGCACACTCGATTATTTCAGACGCTTGTAAATTTTTATTCAATAAACTTAATTCCTGCAGCTCTAGTACATAATGCAAATAAAGTAAGCAATTTGTGATTAAGGGACTGTTCTTACTGTGTGCTAAGGGGGAAGAACACGATTGGTGAAACAGATTTAAAACAATCCAATCAGGTTCGTCTCCGAATTAGCATGCAAAAGAATGGCACTTCAACTGTGAAAGTAACGCTGCCCTATGTATTTGAATTTCAAAAACAAAAAAAAAGAACTTTCATGGGGCATAAGCACACCTTCTATTGTTTCGTTACATATCGGCTACATTTTAGATTTTCAAATTCATGACTCATTCCAAGAATGACTTAACGAAGTTGCTATTTTCTCCCACAAAAACGCAACCATAAATTTAAATAAGCATCATAATAACATTCATTGAAATGATAGGTATAACTGTTATACTCTTCATATTTATAGATTTTAAATTAAAAAAAAAAGGAGTAAAGAAAGAGTTGAAGGAATAAAATGGCTAAAAAAAATACAAAAGCAAATAATTTTTTTCTGCAGAATTACATTCTAAAGATACTTTTCTTGTTCATCAGAATGGGAAAAAATACTCCAGATTTTTCTGTTCTCATTCCGGAATAAAAAAAATTCACCAATGACTGACTTGTTTCAGCTAGAATTTTAAATTGATAAAATAAAAAATAATAATAAAAATTCTGAAAATCCAGAAGTTTAAAAGATAATTTGCTCTAGAAATGATATTTTTTTTCTTTCATTCTTTAAAAGAACATAATTTTTAAAGTAAAGAAAACGAAAAAAACGTTTTATATTTTAATCAAATAGGACTGTGAGTGGGGATTTTGTTACAAATTCAGATATTCCGAACACCATGAAATGGGGAGAGATAAAATTAGTAAATCCATGACTTTTCATGATTTTTTTTTTTAAATAGTTAAACTCATGACAAATTTTGTTCAATACTGAAATCCAAAACTTTCCAGGTGCGCAGATACGTATGTGAATTTTAAGACTAATATGAGTTATGAAATAAAAGAAAAAACTGCAAGCAAGCGTTTATTGATGCTAATTAATCAAAGACAAGGAAATAAAAACATATTTGAATACAATCAGATCTATGGTTCTACGTATTTGGATACAATCAGATCTCATTTAAAGACACATATAATTTAAAATTTTCTCACAAAACTCCATATAAAATAACCTTTATACAAAGAACTGCTAATTGAATGTACTGTCCAAGTTCAAATATTAACATACATATAAAATTATGATTTTTTATGCATTTTGCAAACGTTCATATCTTTAAATATGAACATTATATCATTTTTATAAATTTCTAATGAAAGATAATTATTTTTTTAAATATAGATGCATATAAAAGAAAGTAATTAAAAAAGTGTTGAGGATCAAATTCAGTAATTACAAATTACACATTTTGATAAGTTTTTACAGTGTTAAGTCCTTTTAAAACTTAAAAGTGTCCTTTTCTGAGAGGCAGCGCCCTTTTTAATTCTAGGGAGAACTCTGCATAGATACTTGTTGCATAATTGCACACCATATCATTTACATTGATAAAAATGAGATTTCATACTTATTATTGATTGGAAAACTCATTCCTTTCAGATCAAAACTGCACATCTAATTTTTTTTACAATTTATTTCAATTGCAGTTGCATTATAAATTTGACATATTGGATACAAAATGCAGTGATATTGTTCATTTATTGTGCAATATCAAGATATTTTCTTTTATATTATAAGATTAAGTGATTTTCGTCAATAACCAACAAAAAATAAGCACCTTTTAAGAACTCAAAAAATATGTTTAATCTTTTTCCAATTTTCTTTTTTTAATTAGAATATGTGCAGTATTAAAAATTATTTGCTATCATTAAAAGTTAACATAAAATCAACAAAAAACAAAAACATTTTCAAAAACTTTACGCAATAATTATAAAATAACCAGTTTTTGATAAATATTGCAGAGAAAATTGTGAAAATCATGATTTTCTTTTTTTGCAATTTATGACGATAATCGACACGGAAAAGAAAAAAATCTCTGAATCGAAAAGAAAAAATCTCTTCTTCCAAAGATAGAAAATTAAGCACATTTTAAAAACACTTCACACCCTGCTAAAATAAGGTAACAATCATGTGATTCTAAGTTTAACAGTTCAATAACAATAATTCAATTTTGTATCTTAATAAAATCAGAGGAACAATTAATAATTGAAAGAAAAAAACAAAAAATTCATTCAAAAGTAAACCAGATCTTTGAGAAAAAAAGCAACACATAAAAATTAAGTGAATAAAAACATGCTTTAATTAAAGACTGGTACAAACGAAAACACGACGGATTGTTTAGAGCCCAGTGGTATGTTATTTAAAGAAACTTTTGGATGTTCGCCATCCGCTAGCAATCCATCCGTTATAGCGGTGCTTTTTATTTCGACACGCGCCATCTCCGGGAGGTGCTTGGATTTTCCACTGAAGTTTATGACAGTAGAGTTTGAACCCAGGTTGATGGCCACTAAATAGCCGGGTGAACCTTTTCGAACCCTCATCATAGAGAAGATTTCTTCAGTGACCAGAGGGTATTCTTCATCTCCAAAACTGAGGGCAGGTTGTCCTCGCAGAGAAAGCAATTTTTGTAATACTTTTAAATGGGATTGCTTGCTGTTTTCTTGACTCTGAAAAAAAAAATTATTTGTTAAAAATAACATTACAATCTATTTTTAGAAATTTTACACAAGAGATTTAAAACAAAACAAAACCAGATATGAAGTTTATGTTTTAAAAGGCTAAGGATAATCCATTTTTTCACAACTCACAAAAGAAAGTAACCAATTTGATAAATGTACAGGATGCATAGCTAAATCTTTCAACAAAAAATAAGCATCTTTTAAGTACTTTTTAAGCACTATATACAACAACAAAATGCAAAATAATTTTCAAAGAATTGACATGATCATTGATAAAATAACTGGTTTCTGACAAAGAACTCTTTTCATTACATTAGCCACCATGAAATAATTAAAACTTTCTCGGCTCAATTTGAAAGGGTGGAAAATGAAGCTTGAAATTGGGAATATCTTTCAAAATGCAGCAGAATTGCATATGAGAGTGCTAAAATCTCACAGAACCCATCTCACAAATATTTTATCAAACATGTAAAATGATTGGCGCTCGCATAAGCTACGAGCCAAGGGTACTCCGAAATGGATTGTGGTTGATTAAGTTGGGAAAACGTTGAATAGAATGTTAAAAAACACACTTTTGCATAATAAGTGGAGAAAATAGACATACAGTACAGAACCCGTTATCCGGAAATCAGAAAACCCGAAAACCAAAAAACCGGAACGAAATTCGATAAATTTTCCCGCAATTTAAAAAAATTTTTTTTTTTTTACACATAAGATTTTAGGATTTTTTCTTTCTTTTTTGAAAGATGTTTACCTTACCATCATTTCGGAAATAATCATTAGTGTATTACCTCATCGTTTTTTCTTATTTTTAAGATTATTTCCAANTTTTTTTTTTTTTTAGTTGGGTTTAACACTAAAAAAACGTCTTTTTCTAGCGATTCAGAAAACCGGAAAAATCAGTTATCCGGAATAGCAATAGTACCGATCGTTCCGGGTAATCGGTTCTCTACTGTAGTAAAAAAAAAAAACTAATTTTTCGAAAAGGGAATATTAAGCACTTCTTACAGGGATGAGAGCAGTCAGAAAGTAAAAAAGAGGAAATCCAAGATTGAATGAATAATTTTATATATATATATACACACACAAATTTGACAAAAAAAGAGAGCGATTTTTAAACTTGTAAACCATGTGATTATAAATCCCGATAATTAATTTTATAATTGTATGAATATGAATCACATGCATGATTTTAAATTGAGAGAATATGAATCCCGATATGAGGATTTTAAATCACGTGAATATGAAACTCTATATCGAATTTAAAAAATGCGAAAATACAAATCATGATTCGTAATTTTTAGATCTCGTAAATACGAATCACGATGCATAACTTTTAAGGCACGTATAAATAAAATCAATGTTTGATATTACAACCGCAAAAACGAATCACGACATTGGATTTTAAGCTCGCGTGAATACGAATCGCTACATAAGGTTTTAAAAGCGCGTAAATACAAATAGCGATATTGGATTTTTAAATCTCGTAAATAAGAATCATAATGTACGATATTTAAATAGCGTAAATAAGAATCAAAATGCGCAACTTTGAAATCAGGTAAATACGAAAATCGATGATTTATATTAGAATCTCATGAATATGAATCGAGATATTTGCAGAGTCTGGATTTGGGATTTCTAAAAGGCTTGTTTGTAATGTTTAGACATAATAAATAAAAATTTACAAGATTAATTATATGAGCAAATATTTTCATCGCAATTCCACCTAAATTTTTTTTCCTCGTTTGCTCACACCAGGAAGCAGCAACGTCTGAATTACAAAAATACGAGCTATCCGGCGGACAGATAAAAATACGGAAAATCTTATTTTCTGTTTGTAAAAGCGGAGAAAATAGCTAAAATAAGTAAAAATGTGGAAGGGTTAGCAGCTAGGACGTAGTTTAAATTTTCTGTTTATCTTTGAAAACCAGAAAAAAAAAACGAAACTTTTAGAGAATCGGAGTTTTTGATAAAAAGGCTGGAATCCAAGAGGCAAAAGCGATAAAAGCAAAGATCCGCTGAAAAATCTCATCCCTGTATTCATCCCGGTCAACCAGTTTTATCCCAAGGATATGATTTTTAGAGAAACTTCAAAGGGAGGAAGGGAGACTTGAATACTTTCGCTCCGAAGAAAATTAAATTCCTCAGAAAATATTTAAACTTGCGCAAAAAAAATTTCCGCTGTAATTAGCGGGAAAAATTGAAAAATCTGAAGAGAAAAAAAAGCGGAAATCCGCAAGAGAATCACATCCTTGTTCTTAAAAACCTCCAATGAAAAATGCACCTTTAAGGGCTATCAAAAAAGGAAAATAAGCACATTTTAAAAATGCTGTGCACCATGATGTATACACAATTCCAAATTAATCAACTTTTAATTGCTCCATACCATTTCACTGATCAGTTTTAATTTTTTCAATGTGGGTGAGAAATTTAATTAGGGTCCTCGTTGTTTAAACTTTTCATGTCAACAAATTCTTGTGTTTATAAAGACAAACATTTAAAATTGCACCCATCACTTACCGTAAGAAATTCTTAATAGCATAAGTAGTCTATTTTATCATGATAAACAAGCATTGTTTAAAGATGCTAATGTAATTACATTTTGCGTTTATCTTACTATCTATATTAAGTTAAATCATAGAGTTAGCACTTTACTTTTGAATCCAAACACACTCCACAAAAAGCTTGAATCAGGTCTATATCCAACCAAAAATAAAAATAAATTACTACAAAAGACTATAATTATGATACAAATGACTAAAAATTAACTTTTTTTAGAATAATCACGTGTTACCTTTCCCAAAAATAATAAAGAATAAAATGTAAACTTCAGGTTCCAATATGTAAAAAAATCCTAACTCTCTTCCATGGAAAGTAATATATCTATTTGCCGACCTCGTAGAGAAAAAAAAAATCAGGTCAATTTTTAGAACAGTATGCATACACCAGATTACTTAAAAAAATAACCAGTACCAATTATATAATATTCCTCAAAACCAGTATTTATTTACAATTTGAAATGTCAACACAGTGTCTATACTTTCACATTCAAGCAGTTTATTAGATGATCCCAACATAAAATACATGGGTTTTTATAATTTCTGTAATAAGCTGTTTCTGTTCTGTCATAAAAAAGAGATTTTTATAATATCCGTAAATAGTGGAGAGGATCACTAAATGTAATCGAACATTGAATGATAATGTTTCCCTTTAGGTTTTATCAGTTTATTCTATTTCTGAAACACAAATAAGTTTAAGTTACATTGGCAATAATTAATCTATTATCATTAAGAAAAAAAACATATTCAATTAAACTTAAATACTAGCTACTGAACTACAGGGCTAAATAGAATAGAAGGGCTGCTTCACTCCTTTGAAGAAACTCTCGCCGAGTCAATCCTCCAATTTTCTCTAGTGAAGTCACTTTGGCGCAAAGCTCGCACTTTTACTTCAAGAACAGAGCGTTCGGCCATACTAGCTCCAACTAATATTGAAGCATTTCTTTTAGTGACATATTCTAAAACTCTTGTTATTTTCTATAATGACTTTCCTCAGTTTTTGCCGTGAATTTACAATATTTTAAAACTATTAACGAAATACCAGTTTGCGCGATTGTAACTTGCAAAAATTCTGATAGAAGAACAAAAGGAAAAAATATAATTTTTTGCGCGTTCCCTAAAGTAAATGAACAACTATGTAAAGAATGGATTCTGAAATGGCACAGTTAATATAAAACAGCAATACGTTTTTTCTATCGTTAAGAACTTTCATAAAAATTCATTATCTAAATAGAAAAATAAAAAAAATTTCTCCCCCATAAAACTCAAATTAATTCATTCAATTTAATGAAAAAATTAATACAGTGAACCTTCAAGAGACACACTATTCACTATGAATAATATATTCACAGGCAATTTAACTAATGGTTCCCAAACTCCCCCCTTTTATTACACATTGTTCAAATAAATGACTGAAAAATATTACTTAGTAGCGAAAAATGTGTTATTTTTCATTACTCTTTGTCTTACATACAAAAAAAAAAAATAGTAATCTTTAGCTGATGAACAGTCCTGAACATCAGATATGGAAAAACTTCCAGACTCTTAGATAATTTTCCTGAATTTCTGTTATTCCGCTTTTTAAATCTGTCTAACCTTCCATTCGAGCACATAAAAGTAGTCTCATAAAATAGCTTTGCAAATTCGTCGACATTTGTCCAGATACTTCGATTGGTGAACCACTTAGTAATGCAATTTTGCATAAGTTATTTAAAAAATTATTAACTAATTAACAGATAATAAAGCAAAAATTGTTGAAAAAAGTAATTACGTCGCTAAATATTAGTTTTATTTTCACTTTTTATGAAAAAAATTTGTGATTTTTGATTGAACACAATTTGATTTTAAATTGAGTTCATCAATTTTCTTATCTACAATGTGCAAAGAATGCAAGATTTTTACATTTTGAACAAGATTTCGAACCATCTTAACAAAGCATCTTCTACGTTTTCTCTTTCAGCTCCACGCAGTTTTTTCGATGAAACCATGTTTTTGTCGTATGCCGCAAGAATTGCACTTCGATTTTTCCAAATGTTTGAAACTGTAGATTTTGACAAGGAAAATTCCTTACACAGTGTCGATTGATTGGTTCCATCATCAATACGCTTTACAATTTTAACTTTGTCCTCTATCGAAAACGCTTTTCTCTTTAGAGAATTTGCCATTTTCACTGCTTTTGAAATAAAAATCTTGTCTCAAATAGATAATGTAAGAATATGAAGAGAGCAGCTGTAGAATGAGTTAAATTGTTCCCCTTCTTGATTGTCAAGGGGTGATTTGTAAAGAATATGGTTTGAACAGATAAGAAAATTCCAAAAATTCAGCAGGTGGCCAAGTTAACTAGTTGTAGAGCAAGCTTGGGGAAAAGAGATAAAGCGAGGCTTGTCAGGGAGGGGGGAGTATAAGATAAATGATCTGTTTGACATTTATTACAGTATAGTTAAAAGTGATAAGCATAAAGGAGAGTAATATGACACATTTTATAGGAATGCATTCATTTTCAGTCCCAACACCTACAAGTTTAAAGATGGAGGACTGAAAAAGATATTTAAAGAAATGAAATTTGAGTCCACTATAACCGAGTTTCCAAGTTCTAAGCTGTTCACTATAAGCGTTAAAAATAACATTATTTAAATAGGAATACGGACGGGACCGCTAAAAAAGTTCACTACATCCGAGTGTTCACTATATCCCAGGTTCACTATAGCGGGGTTCGACTGTATTTAGTTTATCTGAAGAAAACATACTATTACATAAAATTAATCAGACCAGAAATTTGTGTGTTTATAACATCTATTTCAACTTCATAAGGAAATAATTTTAGTTTGCTTCATTGTTAAAAGCAAATAATAGAGTCACCTAAATAAATCTGATTTTAAGGTATTTATAAGAAATTTCCCTTATAAACTTATTTCTTAAACTAATCAGTACTACACTATCATGTGCTGTAGTAGCAGATAAATGAGAAGAGGGATGATAAATACACAGAAAGCAAAAGTTTTGAATTCCAGGAACAAATGAACAGGCAGAAAAAAATATTGTTTTTTAAAAAAGAGTTACTTACATCAATGTTCATCGTTTCGTAATTTACATGCACCGGATATTTTGGAGTTACGGAAGAAAATCCAGCATACGTTTGATTATTCCACAACATGACAGTTTGTGAAGTAGAGAGCTGTAAATAATAAATAATTATTTTCAAGCAAAAACACTAGAAAGACTGAAACTTACCAATATATTGCCCAAAAGCAGTCAAAATGACTGGATTGTAAGAAAATAACTAATGCGTAAAAAATTTGTTTAAAATTTTTAATAGTTTTTATATTATTTACAGTTATATAACAAGTTAATAAATATTAACAATAAAAAAAATTTATATGTTGTACAAAAAATCACAAAATTCTAAGAAATTGCGTCATTAAAAAGCTGTCAAAATGACTTCTTTGAGCAACCTACTGTTAAGAATGACTCAAGATAAGGAAAAACAGTTATAATTTTCATTTAAAAAAAAAAAAAAAAAACTTTTAGATCAATAAAAGCTTCATTTATTTTGACACTTGATTGATTTTCTGGCAGTGCTCCAAAGGAAACATTTAGGCAAGATGAGTCATAACAAGCATGCAAATCTTGAATAATAAATACAAACTTCACCACAGGACAATCAGGTAAACATAATAAAATTCACGACATATTTTACGACTATCGACAAAAAACAAAATACTTTTTTAAAAAAGAAAAGAAAGCTTTTATTATACTGCAGTAAGGCAAATTAAATTTCATCCTGAAAGAATAATTCTACTATCTTTAATTTCAGAATTACTTTGTTTAGAACAGAATATTAACAGAATTCAGCATAACTTTATTTAAGAAACACTGGACTCACAGTAGTTCGTAATCAATATATAGAAAATTTATATAGTTATATCAGAATGAAAATAATTAGTAACTATATATATTCCCTCATACCAAAATTTATAATAAAGTTCAAGACTCTTTTCTTAGTAAATAGTTTTAAAGTAGGAATTCAGTAATCGTGAAGCGAAAACAAAGTGAATATGCAGCTTCATGTTTTTGTACAAACTTAACTTAGTGGATGACGCCTCAATACTCCATCGTATTTTACAAATGGCGTTGAACAGTCGATCCAACTTTAGGCTTTACGACTACTGATGTACCGACTCCAAAGCGTTGTCATTTTGAACCCAATCCAGAAGACAAGGGAACTTCTGGATCAAGTATCAGGCGAAATTTTGTCTTCTTGGAGGACATTTTGGTGGAACTAACCCGCATTTGTGTTACATGGAGAGGAAAACCATGAAAACCTAGCACAGTTAGCCTGATGGCAAAAGAACTCTTAACTCACGATCAGTGAGGATACTTAAGTCAGCTCCGTGGTCGCAGCGAGCCGAGGGGGATTCCAACACGGTTCACCTCATTGGAAGGCAAACGCTGTATCCCCTGAGTCACTACGACTCAATTCACCATTTAAAAATTCCTTACAATTACTGTATTAATAGGAACAATCATTTCACAATCAGATGAAATAGTGGAACTATAAAAATTCCGCCCCACAAAATGTGTAACTGGATCTGGCTAAAAAATAATTAACAAGTTAACGACCCCCGAACTCGCCAGTATAAAAAATTTCATAATGTAAAAAAAAAAAAATTTCTCCATAAAATGACTGAATTTCCAAACAGTTTCAAACAATCCAGTAAAGTTATATGTTTCGACCGTGTTCCTAAGGTAGAACTATTAAATTTAGACATTTTTGCAAGCATAAATGAATACGAAAAAATATGTTGCATCAAGCATTTACCCAATATTTCCGATCCCTATATTAGTTGAAAAGTATTCTCTTTTACTTGGAAATTCCCAAAATTGAAGAAACTCTTGCATAAGCCAATGTAAAATCAAGGCATGCAAATAAAAATGTCTTCTAATAATGATAAATCTGTTGAACAGTGGGGAGTTCATAATCAAAAGTTCAAAAAAATACATTCCTTATAAATTATTCTTTTTATGTGTTTCAATTCGTATATTTCGACATTTAATTTTCAACTTTTATTTTATTGTCTTGTTTCATGACATTCATTAATTATTGCTAATGCTTGACAATAAGAGAAGTATTAGGATTTTAAGAAATTATAAGCAGACTTTAGCTTCCAAACAATTTCTAAAAGTAAGAAATTTACAGTACATCTTTTGATCATTCAAAGATAATTGGATGTTATAACACACACAAAGTGAAAAAACCTGAAACATTTACAAACAAAAACTCAGAATCATTTTATATACCGTACATAATTTAATTTTTTGAACTAAGATTTGTAATTAAATTGACTACCCAGAAGAATATCACACTTTTGCAGTAACTAATTTAATAAAAAACTTAGTTCCCACAAGAATGGAGATAACTTATAAATTATGCAGAAATGTGAAAACCTATGTTACAAAAGCAGGAATGTAAATCACAATATTGGATTTTAAAAACCTGTGAATCAGAATCGTGACATTGGATTTCTAAACTCTTGAATATGAATAGCAAAATTAGTTTTTAAAAACGCACAAATAAGAATCAAGATATTGATTGGAAAATGTAAACATAAAAAAACAAATCGTTGTGTTAGATTTTTAAATGGTGTAAATACAAATTGTGATAAGTTTTTTAAATGGTGTGAATACACTTTGAGAAGTGTAACTTTTAATAAATATGAAAAATCTATGTCTGATATTAAATAATGTGAACATGAATCTCTATATTAGCAGATTCCAGCAAAGTTTAAATATTCTACAGGGTGAAAAGAACACTCAAAAAGAAATTGTTTCCCAGACTTTTCCCAGTTTTTCTGGTACACGTAAAATGCATGATTTAAAAAAAATTCAAAATTTATATTCAATAAGAATGTGAACTAAAAATCTAAATAAAATAGCAACTCTAAGAAAGATTAATAATTAATTTTTACTAAAAAAAAAATCTGAAGATTTAAATGGTGTCAACTCTGATTAGAAATAATGAATTGTCAAAAAATGTGATTAGGAAAAATAACACCAAAGAAATTTACTCGGCAATATTTGACAGAAAGAATTGATAAATACAAAGCTTTTGGCAAAAAAATACCAATAAGAATGTAGAAATTATCTGTGTACAAGTGAAGCTAAAACGCATTTAATCAACATAAGAACATTTTTTAAAACAAAAATGCAGCAAAAATTTAAAATCTAATACAGTACAAAACCCGTTATCCGGAAATCAGAAAACCGGAATGAAATTCGATAAATTTTCCCGCCATTTTTTTCAAAAAAAATTTTTTTTTTCCTCATAAGATTTTTGTATTTTTCTTTCTTTTTTGAAAGATGTTTACCTTACCATCATTTCGGAAATAATCATTAGTGTATTACTTCATCGTTTTTTCTTCTTTTTAAGATTATTTCCAAAAAGTTTTTTTTTTAGTTGGGTTTAACAATAAAAAAAACTGCTTTTTACAGCGATTCAGAAAACCGGAAAAATCAGTTATCCGGAATAGCGATGGTCCCGATCGTTCCGGATAATCGGTTCCCTACTGTATATTAGCATCTATTAAAACATTGATTAAGGGAAAAATAAGCACCCATTAAATAGCAAACCATAATTGAGTGATACAAATATAAAAAGAAAATTTTACAAAAAAAAAAAAACATTAACACCACTATATTATAAAACCATTCTAAAAAGAAAGTAATAAGTAAACAATTCATATTTAATTAAAATTAATCCATATTTATTAAAATATTTCAAATAGAACATAAAACAAAAATATGTTTTTTATCATCAAAAGACAAGCATAAAAATAAACGATTAAAATTTAATATTTTTAATCCTTCGCCATGAAAAAAAAAAAAAAAAAATTCTTAAAATAAGAAACTCATCCTCAAGAAAACTAAAGATAAAACTCATTAATTAAATAAAAGAACTATAACTCATCCTAAAAGAAATAAAAAAAAGATTTAAATAATCTGTATTCAATTAAAATGAAACCACAATTAATCTGACAAACGCTTTTAAGAATAGAAGGAAATGAAAGTCTTGCCTCAAAATTCACTGAAAAAGATAGTTTTTAAACCAGAAAGGGTGATAAGGCAAATAAGGACAAAAAATCAGGAAAATTAGAAAGATCAGGACAACTACGAATCCTGATAATAGAGTCAAAAAGTTATATTGAAGTGGAATGTTTTGAGTCATCCTCGTGTAAAGATTTTAAGATCATCTCAAGTCACACATAAGAAAATTCCCAAGTTCTTTAAACCTGTGTCTTTTTGGCAATGTGTTGAAAAGTATATATCCTTTCATGCTATTTTAACAAATATACGGGTAGACAGACGGGATTTGAGAAATATACGGGTAGACAGGGGATAGTAGTAAAATACAAGAGTCTTTGTTAAAAAAACAGGAGACTTGGCAGGTATACATATATATCAAAATACATTGTATATCTATATAACTAATTTTAAAGCTTAACAGCAAGTTTTTCTTTTTTTTTTAATTTGACTACAAATTTCTCCAGGTTTGCCAGAATTTCTTCTTAAAACCACACACGATCAACAAATCAAATATGCAAGCAAGGTTTCAAAACCCTTGCTTGCATATTGACCAGTGTATCATAACTTAAAAAATTTTTTATAAAAATGACACACATCAGAAATGTTTCAAGATACTTACCTCACCCCCTTTAGGGACATAATTTGGTATTCCTAATTCATCACCATTATAAAATATAGGAGTGCCTAGAGCAATAGTAGCAATCATATGCATTGCATCCACTAATTCATCACCAATTCTAGAGGCCAAACGTTTCACATCTTTACCTCCAACCTAAAAAAAAAAACAATTTTCATTTTTATTGCTCCAAATGGTCTTTTTTTTTACAAAAAGTAATTGAAAGAAAGATGGTAATAAAAATGAAAGGATTTCACAAAATGCATATATTTGAGGTGACTTACTAGTTAATATTAAATCAAACTTATCAAAAATTAACATTCATTATATAGATGAATCTTTTATTTATTACCAGCACTAACACTTTTTTCCAATTTCTAATCTACAGGGTAGCCACAGAGGAAAAAAAATAACAATATAGCTACTTTCAGTAACCTGAAGTAAGGAAATAGTAACCGAAAACTATGAAAATAGTAGCCTAAATAAGAAGAAAAATATGACTAAAATTTAAATAAATGTCTTAATTGTCATATACCATGATCTATTTAAAGTAGGTGGTAAATATGATCATATTTATATAAATAATAGTGTCCTATCACTAAAGTTTTACATCAAAAAATTAGTATATTTGCAGAAAATCAAATACTTATAATTACTAGAAATCATTAAAAAAAAAATTTTATTAAAAAAAAAACTCTCAAAAATTTTCAGTTTAAATAATTAATTTTGCATATATATATATAGGGAAAAGTGATAATTCAAATTCGAAATTCACGCATCGTAATATTAATCTTATTAAAAACTGGATTTTCCAAAATCGTGCAGAATTTCGTAGTAATAACCGTTGAAAAAGAGATAAAGAAACAAAATAGATTTATAATGGAATCTGTTCAAATTGAGTGCATTTAAAAGTAATGATTAAAATTTGCAATTTAAAATTTTTTGATTATTAAGAAGAAAAAAATTTACTGCGTTTAGAAGCTGCCGTGGGCCGCAGGTTGTCAACCCAATTTATGCTTAACAAAAAAACTTAACTAGAAGCACAGAAAAGTCATTAAATAGTCTTTTTTCCTGAAAATAATTGCTTTTTTAGCTTTTCAGGGGAAAAAAAGGTGCCATAGTCACATCAGGTTGAAAATAGTTGCAAATGGACGCATTGCCTGTGACAACCCTGAATTTATTGCGTAATTGCCTAGGATCAGGTTTACTTCTAGCTAGTAAAAATTACTGAGCTGATTGAAATTTTAAAAACTCATTTTGCTAGAGCAAATGCAGTTAATAAGTAGTCCATTTTGAAACCTTTCAAGCCATTATATTTGCTTTAGGAAAAAAAATTTTATGAACACTATATTAATATTTTTGTTTAGAATGCATAATACATAGAGATGATTGAAGACTCTCGTAGAATATCCTACAATTATCGAATTGAACAAAAATTCAAGTAGATTCAACAGTTTTTGACTTAAACTTATTGTACAGAACAGAGCTGCATAAAGCTGTAGCTGGGGAATTGCTATTTGAAAAATAAATAAAAATTTAAGAAAAAAGTCAAAAAAGTAATCAAGCAACAACATTAAGTAAGAATGCATGCTTGCTTAGCAATAAACTATGTGAGAATTTCAATTTAAAATCTTAGAGGGCAAAAGCTAAAACGGATGCCTTAAATAACGATAAATATTAAAAAAAATTCTTAGGTTATAATAAAAATAGCAATTGTAGTGAAGAGAATAATTGTAGTGAAGAAAATAATTGTAGAATTAGATTTCATAAACTGCATGAATTAAGTCCTTTTAAAAAAATTCATCATCTATTCGATTTAGCATGTGAAAATAAACATTGAATACCTGTTAGGAGAATTACAGCTGTCACTAGTTAAATAGGGGGATCCATTTTTCATTTCAGGATAAAGGCATATTAAGTGGTTAGTATTATTTTTGAAAAATCAATTTCTAAATTAATGCTAGGTCCAGTAGAATATATGTATAAATAAACCCATTTTCAGCAGGTATGATTAAAAATAAGCAGCTCTCACTTGTTAACTTATTCTCATTGATGAATAATTTTGATACAAATAAAGTAATATAAGAAAAAATTTCAATTCCTACTTAAGGTCAACAAAGAAAAATTTTTATTTAATTTCAGTTATTTTTTTTATTAAATAATTAAAAAATTTTCTCCCATATAAAACTAAAATTAATGAATTAATATTTGCAAAAACTGTATTAAGATCGAGTGTCAGACACTATAAGTTTAATAAAAAATGTATTTGAACTTGAATGGATAAATAAAAAGTATTTTATCAACGATCGAAAATTTGAACAAGATATAGGGAGAGCGTGAACTAATTGTAGGAAATGGAAGGAAGAAAAATGAAGGAGAAAAAAAAAGGTGTGTGGTATCAGCCAACTATAAAATTATAAATTTGGGGGCATGGACCACACATGCTACCATGTAGTGTTCTTTATTGAATTTATCTGACACAGTGAATATAAAATAACTAAATATTTAAATGTGAGCAATAAACTTTTTTTTTGTTCTTCAAATAGAGCTATAAATTTGAAATTATAACTGATGTTAATTTTAAAATATGTGAAAATAAAATTTAAAGCAATGACTAACACTTAACCAGGGTGCGTAGCCAAATCTTTGAATCAAAAATAAGCACTTTAAAAACTTTTCAAGCACTCAAAAAATTCATATTCAATCAATGACATTATTGAAAAACAAAAACTTTAAAAAAAAAACCCAAAAAGAAACGGGCGTAAATCGAAACAATCAGTACTTTCCCACATCACTGAGTGAATTCAACTTGACCGTCTTGACCCTGAACTCAGAACAAAAGTACCCTTACCCCTTACATCAAAAAAAGTGTTAGAAGTAAAATAAAACAAAATAAACAAGAATAACATTAAAATAAATTAAAAAGAAAAGCATTTCATAAGGATCTGATATTCTCTATCGGAATTGGAGCACTCTGGTTTCGGTCTGAAGTGTGTGCGCATGCGCAAGTCATAACGTGGGTACGACATGAAGTCCGCGTGAATGATTACTGTTGAAAAATAGGAGCCAGCTTACTAAGTATAATATATTGAAGACATCTATTACTACTCAAAAATTCACTTCATGGAAAAGGTACAACTATATTTATTGAATATAAATCTTTAAATATAAAGTAAGAAAAACTACATTCAAATAAACTAAACATAACTCTTTAACATCACATAGCTCTTTCTAAACATAACATAAGAGAAGGAACATCCTCTAACCAAAGCAAAGATATAACTAACTAAAAACAGAAACACCCACTTCCTTCTAGCTGAGATAACAGAAAGTGACCCAACTTCTCCTAGAAAGTGACCCAACTTCCCACAGGAAGTGACCCAACTTCCCACAGGAAGTGACACAGCCAAGAGGAAAATACTGTTTACATTTCTATTTGTTTACATTTTCCCCAACAATTACGTAGGCAACTCCCCATTTTTCGTGAAATGCATGGGATCCACCAGATATCACTGAAGGGAAGAAAAAAATTATTCGGAAAAAAGCACTTTTTAACTGAAAAAAGCACCTTTAAAAGCTTTTAAAAACGAAATCCCCCAAAAAAGCACCTTTAAGCACTTTTTACAAACGCTACGCACCCTGTTAACCTATCAGAAAATTCCATTTCATTTTACACTCATCCCTATTTAATGAATGAGTTAATATTTTTTTTAAAAATACTGTATTAACATCCATCCACAACAAGTTTTAAACAAAAATTGTATTTGAAGTTGAGTGGATGAATAAAAAGTATTTTATTAACAATTTGAACAAGATATTAGGTGGAGTTGAAATTGAGAAAATGGAGAACCTTATATGAGTGAAATGAAATAGTAAGTCTGATTACCAATGATGCAGGCCAAGCCCATGCTGGTATTTTTCCATTTTCATCAAGATGTTTCTTCAATTCAATTCCAGTTGGATTCTGGGAGATCTCTGTAAAGTGCTTATTGTACGAGAGATCCACTATACGGTGAGTCTCATTCCCATAGTATGCAACAGCGGATGACAAAGAGCCAGAAATTTCAGCAAACAGAACTCTGAAAGAACCATATTAATTAAGAAAAAATTTCAATAAATTATAACGACCACATGTCATTTTTCAATTTCTCCCTTTCGAATTAATTTTTAACTTTGAAATCTTATGGAACAATGATTTTAAATTTTATTTATAACTTAAAATAAATTTTTTAATGCAGCAAATAATAAAAATCATACTCATTTATTATATTAGAAACTTTCCCACTTTGTAACAAGTACCTTGTTTTTTTAATTTTTTTTAAAACATTTGCATACCTTTTATTTAATATATATATATACGAGGCATGTTTTTTTTTAAGTAAGTACCGTTTTGCCACACCGCGGTAGCAGCGCTGCGGTCGTCGTTCTGCGCATGCACACTGGGTACCTACATCTCTTGCCTACGCACTGACGCCATTAGTCAGATTCTTCCTTGTTTACGTTGTTTACTGAGTGTTTAAGATGCCTCCCATAATCGTGAGTCCCGCCGACTGTGAAGTACAGGCTGTTATAAGATTTCTTAGTGCTAAAGGCCTAAAACCGATCGATATTCATTGTGAGATCTGTGCAGTTTATGGACAAAACATTATGAGTGATGGTATGGTAAGAAAGTGGGTGAGAGCATTTAAAGAAGGCCGCATAAATGTGCATGATGAACAACGGAGTGGGCGTCCTTCAGTCGTTAATGAAAGTTTGGTGCAGGACGTGAACAATAAGGCGACAGAAATCAAACGCTTTACGATTGTGTTTTGACTTTCCTAATGTTTCTCGTAGCGTTTTGTATAGCACTGTGACCGAGCACTTGAATTACTGAAAATTGTGCTCACGTTGGGTACAGAAAATGTTGATGGATGTACACAAAACCAAACGTTTAGGCAGTGCATTGACTTTCCTTGAGAGGTACCACAACGACGGTGATGATTTCTTAAGCCAAATTGTTACTGGCGATGAAACATGGGTGCCCTACGTCACACCAGAATCAAAGCAACAGTCCATGGAATGGCGGCATTCAGATTCAGCCAAAAAAGTTAAGTTTAAGCAAATAATTTCTGCTCGGAAAGTCATGTGCACAGTTTTTTGGGACAGAAAAGGAGTATTGCTTGTGGAATTTCTGCCTCGTAATGAGACAATCAATGCAGCAGCTTATTGTGAGACATTGAACAATCTGCACCGTTCACTCCTTAACAAAAGACGTGGCAAGTTGAGGAAGGGCACCGTTTTACTGCATAACAATGCCCGTCCACATGTGGCTAATAAGACCAAAGCTCTCATCACATCTTTTCAATGGAAAACTCTAGATCATCCTCCGTACAGCCCCGATCTGGCGCACAGTGACTACCATCTGTTCCTGCACTGGGCGGCTAGCGTCTTCAAGACGATAAACAGTTTTGATACAGTGGTTAAGAAGTCAGGCGGCAGACTACTGTGAGGAGGGTATTCAAAAACTGGTACAGCATTATGACAAGAGCCTCAATGTTGAAGAAAATTACATAGAAAAGTAGATTAAAGTACACGCTTTTATGTAAAAATAAAATTATTGAGATATCTTTGCACGTCTTTTTTTTAATTTCAAAACTGTACTTACTTAAAGAACATGCCTTTATATATATATATATATATATCAGAATTTTCCTCTTATTTTATAACCCATGTCAAACAGCTGACCAAATTTTGAGATTATGAATATCATTATTCAACTCTGTAACCCAGTATTTTGAACCCAACCACGAAGACAAACAAACTCCTGTATCAAGCACTGGGACAAACTAACTTTTTATGGAGGACTTTTAGATGGAATCAACTCATACTGGCATAACATGGTGAGGAAAACCACCCACGTTTTCTGACAGCAAAGGTATTCTAATCTATGATCCCTCAAACAAAGAGGATATTTTACATCAGCACTGTGGTGAATGCAAGCCAGAGGCAGCATTTGCAACAACTAGCCACTGCTGGTATTCGAATCTAGGTGACCTCAATGGAAGGCAAACCATCTATCCTAGGCAATTGCGACTCATCTAAGCATTTGCAAATCCCAGGGATGCGGAGAAAAAAATTTTTGATGCTCCGGTTTCGTTCCTAGATAATAAGCTAAGCCCCAGTTTTTCTCATTTTAATATACATTTATGCACACTTTTATTCATTGGGAAACCCTAAATCTTATAATTTGCAAATATAATTCTTTCCTTCAAAGATTAGTGGTGGGTATAACATTAACAGTGACATATATTTCAAAATAATTGACCAAAATTGGGAAAAAAAACTGTTTAATTTTGTTCTTTATATTATTATAAAAGTTGGAAAATGGTTTTTAATGCAAAAATAACATTTTAAATGCAATAACTCCTGTATTTATAACTTTTACATAAACATGAAAAAGTAAGGGATTACACACACATCTTATACAATTAGAGCAAATGACACAAAATTTTGAAGCCAGATATAATATTACTAGACTAATATAATATAAAAACACAACATGATTTTCAATACATACTTTTTACAAATCTTTTACAGTATAGGATATCCCAAAAACCCCACCCACATTTCCCACCCTCGACTGAAGTTGTAATTGGTAGGAAACTAGGACCCGTAATGCCATCTATTAGGAAAATAGTGAATTAAGTATCCCAAAGTAGAAACAAACTCAGCTCGGGCTCCTCAAAAAAGAAACTTTTCTAGTGAACAAAGTCAGTTCCAGAACCACAAATACTGCACATAATAGTTGCCTGAACTGCATTCACTGGCAAGAGGTTTAAATAATTTAATATGATCTTATGAATATAGCTGGCCAATTCAGATGCGCTGCAATAAATTTAAAAATCAATTTCCTAAAAAAAAAAACATGCTCTACTAACTTAAAAATTCCAGAGGAGGTTGCAAAATCACTGATGATCTCTTTCCATTCTGCCAAATATCCAACATTTTCAGGTTGATTAAGAGTGTAGACATGATTGAAATCTTTATACTCTACCTACAACATAAAACAGAAAAATACTAAATATAGTGGCTATTGACATAGGAGTAACATGAAAATTTTTGAGGGGGCATGCAGTATTTTTTTTTTACTTATTTTTTTATTCATTAAAATATATATATTAAAATTATTTTGCGGTAGATGATGGATTTAAGGGGTAATTATGAGTCGAACTCAAAAATCCTGAAAATTTCATTAATGAATAAAATCATTAATGACTCATTTCAAAAAATTAATGTCTTTATAAATTCGAATCATTGTTATTGTTGTAATTGTTGTTTTCAAAACATGAAATTCTAAATAAATCCTATGCAGCATGATTTAAATGAATAATTATGTATAAGTTTACTTTAATATTTAATCACATTTATAATTCTAAAAGAAAAAATATTTACAATGAAAGAGATGCCAAGTATAAATTCTAGTTCTAATATTTTAAAATAAAATCGACAAGAATTTTTATTTATAAATGTGATCGATGATTTCTTGAAACTACTGGACCTTGGATTTCCGGATCACGGTTAGCGAAAAATTCGGAAATCCAGATTTTTTTCCAGAGCACAATCATCTCTGGGATTCTGAATATGTATTCCGGTAATATTATGAAACCAGGGCATCTTAATTTTTTAACCTTTATTATCTTAAAAATAAAAATACCAAGACAAAAAATCTTTTTAATAACCACTTATTATAAAAGGTTAAGATTCGTGTACAATGCACAAGAAAAGGATGATTTTTAATCTAATGATTACATCTTCACATTCTAGGACTCAAACTTAATGGTTTGAGGGGGGTGACATCAAACATGAGAAATAACTAGTAGAGACGACACTGTAAGTTACGAAATCAGACACAAAAACTTACTTTCTCAGAAAACATACCTTTTTTGGCGGATTCAGATTTCTGATCCCCAAAATACAAGGTATGGACACAAATTTCATTCTAACAATTCAAACAGAAGAGAGGTCTAAAATTCGGATAATAAATTGTCACTAAAAGTTTTTTTTTGCATCGAATATCTTTGGATAAACCAATTTTATAAATAAAAGAAAACATTTGTTTAACAATTTGAAATATGCAAAATAATCAAGGAATAAATAATCTTGTGTCTGCTTTATGTGTTGTTGTAACTGGTTTGACAAAAAAATTGGCAAGTGGTCCAACAGTAATCAAATCAGTTATTTATTTTTTGAATGTTTCCTTTTTATTTATTTCCTATCCACTTGAATTCTAATGCTGTTTACACATGGTAAAAAAAAAACATTGGTTCAGCTATTTTATTATTTGAATTATCAAAATTAATATTTGTATTAGAATTAATATAAATATTTAAATAGGTTAAGCATCAAAATATTTTTCATTGTAGACATACATAGGATAAAAAAAGAATTAATCAAAAAGAGTAAAACACACAAATCAGGCCCAAAAGCTAAAACAGGGTGCATAACGAAATCTTTCAACAAAAATTAAATACCTATTAAGCACTCAAAAAATATTTATATGTGACAAAATAACTAGCTTCTGACAAAGAACGCTCTTGTTTAGATTGTAGTGATCGAGACATCGTAAAATGATCGAGAGATTTTTCGGTTCCATATCAGAAGGTGGAAAATGAACCTTGAAATTAAGAATATCTTGCAAATGCAGCAGAGTTGCACATCAGAGAGAGCAATAAACTCAACGAACCCAGCTCAGTATATGCACATGCGGACTCTCTAGATTGTGGTTGAATAAATTGTGCATAACATTGAATAAAACAATGTGAAAACCATGCTTTTTCATAATACACAGCGAAAATAGACACTACAAGGAAAAAAATCTCATTTTTGAAAAGAGAAAATTAAGCCCTTTTTAAAAACGCCACATGAAAAAAGTACCTTAAAGAGCTTTTAAAAAACTAAATAAGCACCTTTAAGCACTTTTTAAAAACGCAAATAAAGAAATATTTTTTTTAAAAAAGGAATGTTAAGAGATACATTAAAACTGAAATGGGCATCTTAATAAAACTAGATAAAAAGAAATACATGGAAAAGCAACAATTTCCACAGTGTTATATGGATAGTTAGAATTCTACAATAATGTGAGGATTTTTAAAAAAAGGTTTTGAGTAATTGGGGAGGGGGTGCAGTATATGGAAGCAACAACTTACATTAGGAGGAGGGTTTTCAACACCCATGGCTTCATCACGCAGACTGGAGTCTTCAACGAGGTGACTTGCTGCAACAACTTTGAGGCCATCAATACCTTTTCCCAACCAGAATTTCACAATTTCCTTTAATAATGAATGCATTAAAATATTGTCATACATTTCACTTGAATTGTTGGAGTGGATCACAACTTACCTTTAACTCCTGTTGCACTAATGGACTTCTCAAATTGAGGTCAGGCTTGTCTTTTCCAAATGTATGAAGATAGAACTGTTGCCTGTTATCATTCCATTCCCAAGCGGAACCACCTTCAACGCTGGGCTATTAAAAAAAAGATTTATCAACTGAATTTATAACCTAAAAATGACAGGGTGTGTAGTTGAATCTTTCGACAAAAAATAAAAAAATCTTTCACTCAAAATATATTTTTAACCACTACATACATTAACAAAATGTTAAGTAATTATCAAAAACTTGGCGTGATCATCATAAAATAACTAGTTTCTGACAAAGAATTATTTTTCTTGATTATATTGACCATTATAAAATGACGGAGAGATTTTTCGATTCGATATCAGACAGAGGAAAATGACACAGAGAATATCTTGCAACATATAGAAGAAATGCACATAAGAGTGCTAAAATCTTACCTACCTCAGCTCAGAAAACGCACATTTGGACTAGCAAGTATTTCATCAAACATCCTTTTATACGCTATAGACAGACGGTACGCAGAAATGTATCGCAGATCTGTCAACTTTTAATTCTTTCGTCGACAATTTTCCATAGTCGTCGTAAAGTGGAATTTGAATCAAAAATTTAAGCAGAAACATACGTTGCACTTTGAAAAAGTTTTAAAGGGCAACTATGATTCTATTACATATTAATATACATACACTTAATTTTGTTAAAAATAGTGGTGGTCAAAAAAATTATTGATCAATTTTGCAAATTCAAGTAACGTATGGAAAGTGTACATTTAACTACCACTTTAAATATAAAAATAAAATTTTGCCCCAAATGCGTGAAAGTTTGCAGGTATGGCATTCTATTCGAATGAATTGTGAAAACGTTGAATAGAAAAATGTGAAAAATCGCGCTTTTGCATATTATGAGGTGAAAATAGACACGGTTAAGAAAAAAAAATCTAATCTTTGAAAAAAGAAAGCAAAGCACTTTTGATAAACACCCAATGAAAAGGGCTATTAAAAAAATGAAAATAAGCACCTTTAAGCACTTTTCAAAAACACTACGCACCCTGTACTACGGTAACAAGCGAGAGCGCATCTTTAATTTGGGTAACATGGAGGAAAAGGAAATTGGCTTAGGCCAAGATAAAGACAAAACTATGCACAAACACCCGTATTCCTAGTCTTTTCCTCGTAACCATATTACTCACCACGACTAGGAATTCTCCCGAAATTTAATGATCGTGATACTAATCTATAAATACAACAGTGCACTAACAATGTGAATGATGAGAGTAACTGGAACAATTGTTTAAAAGAAAACTGAGAGGATTGAAAAAAAAAAAAGTTTTGTTACCCAGTTGTTGGGAAGTTTGTTCTTATCTGCCACTTCAGATGGAGAATCAGCCCAAATGTAGAAGTCAGAGTAAGGCTCTTGATTTTCAACACTGGCAACAAACCACGGATGCTTATCACTTGAATGATTGGGAATGAAGTCCACAACTAAACGGATATCTGGAAAAGCAGTTTTAATACATCAGTAATGACTAAAATAGCAGAGAGCACTTTCAATAACATGTCATTTAAATACATACATTTTTTAATGCTTAAACAGGGTGCATAACCAAATTTTAACAAAAATAAGCACCTTTTAAGTACTAAAAAAATATTTTTATTCACTTTCCAAAAAAATCATAAGGGTCTTACATGAAAATTTGAACGTCTTACATGAAAAAAAACCTTACCTACGGTAAACACGTGGTTGCAGAGGGGTTGTGTTCTGTTGTTCGAAAAGGTTCTGAACAATACTGGTAAATAGGGAAGCTAGATACCGGGGCAAATGTTGAAAATAATGGAAGATCCAGGAAGAAAAGTGAAACTGATTTTATTCTAAATGACGTAATTTGAAGCTTTTTCCAAATTCGCGAATTTTGNAATGTGTTCTGAAAGGGGTTCCATGGTTCGGAGGGGTTGTGTTTTGTTGTTCGAAAAGATTCTGAACAATACTGGTAAATAGGGAAGCCAGATAACGGGGCAAATGTTGAAAATAATGGAAGATCCAGGAAGAAAAGTGAAACTGATTTTATTCTAAATGACGTAATTTGAAGCTTTTTCCAAAATGCGAGAAATTCACGAATTTTGAAATTGATTTATAGTATACACAAATTTTTCGAGGTAATCATTTTTTAATGCGAGAAAAGAAAAAATATGTGAGACTCTCGGTATGTAGTGAAAACACTGATGAGGGATGGTGGTTTCAGAAGTGTTCCACTGTGAACATTTTTATGTAACAGACAAATTATTTTCTTATTTCTTGTTCAAACATTTTTTATAATAATTTTTAACAATATACAATGATGTATTAATACGATGTATCTAAGGAAATAATATAATTTAAAAATGTGAAAATAAGTTTATGCTACTTACTTCTAACAACTAGTAAATATCAAAAGCTAGCATTATTTGCTGTATTAAATAATATTGTGTGGTTATTTTTCAGTATTTTATACAATTGCAGCGTTTTCACTACAGTACGAGAATCGCCTATTTTTTTCTTTTCTCGCAATAAATAACGATTAACGCGAGAAGTTCGTGCACTCTATTAATCATTTTTCAGAATGCACGAATTTTGGAAAAAATTTTGTCTTTTGCCATTTTGAATAAAATCTGTTTCACTTTTCTTCCTTGATCTTTCATTATTTTGAACATCAGTCCTTGTTATCTAGCTTCCCTATTTATCAGTATTGTTCAAAACCAGTGCGAACGGCAGAGCACCGGTAAAAAATTTAAGATGCCCAGCCTTATGATGTGTAAAATATATAGATGTCCAGCCTTGTCATATATTTCAATAAAGAGACTGTTCATTTATAAATCCTCATCTCACAATTATCTATCACTGTATAAAATTTAAGTTTCAGGAATTAAATGAAAGGAGGCATCAGTCAGGAACCAAAATTTATGAGGGGAAAAATTTTAATTATTTTATTTGGTATATAAAATTATATGTTCATTTTAAAATAATGCTCATATAAAATGAATATAATCAAATTATTGAAAAAATGCATTGAAAAAGTTTTATTTTTCTCAATGAAAGATATAATTTAAGTGTAGTGCTGCCTACCATCTGTTAATTATTATTAAGGATTAAATTTCACTTTGGAAGCTTTGGTTTCACAAATTGAGCTCTGTGTGTTAAGTAAGATTGTTTTTAAAAAAAGAACAGTGTTTCCTAATGTGCCACCATGGGGGTTAAACAAGCTTTTTTTATGAAAAAATCAATTCAATTGATTCAAATCAAATATTTCTCTTTAGATATATTTGAAAGATTTAAATTTGTTACAACATACAAGTAATAAATCTATTAATTTTTAAAAATATAAATATAAAAATTTAGCAGCACTAATAACTATTTGAAAATATTTACACAAAGATAACGAATCAAATATTTACTTACAAGATAAATCAAGACTTACCAGAAGATATATTTTAAAAGACATTTCAATTCAAGCAATTAATCATTTACTTCATTAAAAATTTGTTTCCATAATTTACTCCTTATATTTATAAATAAAATGTACTCTTTTCCTTTTGAAAAACAAATTAGTATTTTTTTTTTTAAAGTAAAAAGATACTTTTACTCTTTCAACAATAAACATTTTACACAAAAAATATTAAACCCCTGATGCTTTTTTCTTTTTTACTTTAATATTAATATATATGTATTATAAAAATGCCATAAAAACAAAAATACTTATGTATTTTAACAAAAAAAATATTAAAATATGCAGTTTAGTTTAAATTTAGATAAGACAGATTATGAATATCTGCCTTTTTTTCTTCGAAAATATGTTAAAAGAAAACAAAACGCGAAACAATATTTTATTTTACAGTAATCAAGTTAACACATAAATATTTTGAAACGATAAAATTTTATTTTTTTATTAAAATCTCGAAATTTATAACATCACTGAGATGAATTTCTTTATTGCATTCATACGAATAATTGATCTTCTCTGATTCAAATCTGAAATCGTATTTGCATTTAAAATAAACAGATTTTTATTTAAAANAAATTTAGATAAGACAGATTATGAATATTTGCCTTTTTTTCTTTGAAAATATGTTAAAAAAAAACAAAATGCAATACAATATTTTATTTCACAGTAATCAAATTGTTAACACATAAATATTTTAAATCGATAAAATTTTATTTTTTTTATTAAAATCTCGAAATTTATAACATCACTGAGATGAATTTTTTTATTGCATTCATACGAATAATTGATCTTCTCTGATTCAAATCTGAAATCGTATTTGCATTTAAAATAAACAGATTTTTTTTTAAAAATGATGTTTGTAAAAAACGTCTTGGCCAGAAATAAATTTGTTCCAGAGTGGTATAATTAAAACAATGAATATAATAAAAATAAAAAAAATTTAGAGTCGATTCCTACTAAGGTCAACACAGAAAAAAAATTTTTAATTACTTTTTATTAAATAATTAAAATTTTTTCTCCCATATGAAACTAAAATTAAATAAATTTAATTGATGAATTAATATTTGACAAAACTGTATTAACATCATCCACCACAAGTTAAAAAAATGTATTTGAACTTTACAGGACGAACAAAAAGTATTTTATGAACGATCGAAAATTTGAACAAGATATAGGGAGAGAGAGAGAGAGTGAACTGATAGTAGGAATTTAATATATGCACAAATATGATTAATTAAATTTTCTCAAAACATATACGAATTAAAAGCATTATTATAAGATGAAGAAAAATTCAAAATAGACATTTTTGAAACATAAGGATTACCGTTTTCTTTCAATTTGGTTACCAATTCTTCAAACTCAGCCAGAGTTCCGAAGTTACTGTCAACTTCTGTGTGATTTACAACTCCTCCGTTAGTATCACCTTTATAAAACGCACTCAACATCAGGGCAGAAATTTTTTGCTTTTTAAAGTAGTCTAATTTCTCAATAATGCCTGCAATGGAAAGACAAATCACGTTTCAAGAACAGTTACAAAACAAATTATATATTCTAGTAACGGGGATGTTACACAGGCTTAGACAAAATGAAATACTTTTCTGCCAACATAAAATCTCAATTAAAAAACTTTCTGCACACATTACCCTAGTAGCAATATAACTTGGACCCTTTCTAGACCAATATTCACGAATCTAGGCTCAACAAGGGTTTTAGACAGTGGGGGAGGAGTTATTGACCATGCCAACCTTCATCTATCAAAAGGTACCTTGTGATTGAATCAAGTTAGCATGTCTTATATACCAGTGAATTGATGTTTAATATTCGTAGAGGTAGTTACGCTACAAGACCAATATTCACGAATCTAGGCTCAACAAGGGTTTAGACAGTGGGGATTTTCTGATATTAGTCCTCCATATAGAATAGTCTGATTCATTTCATATTTTACAGCCACTTTACTACCTATATCAGTTGACAGATTCATGCAATATTTTATAGTCATTATTCAGCCTACCTGCAAACTTTTAATCCTTTTGAGGACGATTTACCCCAGAGGTAGTAAAATGGTATTTAAATTACAATTTTAGGCAGAAACATATGCTGCATTTTGAAAATGCTTATGCAGACTATCATAACAGTGTTACATATTATGCTTAATACAGAGCTCATTCTAGGCAAAAAAACAGGCAGGGTGCAAGAGTTTAAAAAAAGGGCATTATTATTCTAAAAAGGCAATAATTTCTTTCTATGGGCTTAACACGTTCGATTAAAAAACATTGTCAATTAGTAAAAGAATTTTTTTTTTACTTTACTAAAAGTAGCAAAGCAATCATATTAATTACTAATTTTTATTAATAAATTAAAGTATATCAATTTAATGAGCTAATTAGCTTAGTAATTTATTTAAATGCATGCACATATTATAATAATAAATGTATGTTTTTAAGTGTCTGTTGTTATGATTTAATAATTAAAATGATTAATAATAATTATGATTTAATGATAGTGGAAGTAACTGCAAACTTTCAAAGACAAGTACAACAAGAGGGTATGATGGCTATTTTTCCTTTTCCATATAAATCTATGTATTGACAGCAATGACAAACTAAATAAAAAGAGTGGAAAATAACAAAAGCTTAAGAAATCCATCGTAGAGTTTGGGGGAAAAAAAGGTTTGAGGAAAGAAAGGGTATGGAGTCTATTACATCAGGGCACTAATTTACTTCAGGGGCAACAGGGTGGATTCTTTTGACTAAAAGGGCAGCAGGGAGCTGCACCCTGTTTACCCTACCTAGAATGAGCTTTGTACACGCTGTAGAAATTTTTACTCTTTAAGGGTTGATTTATACACACTTAAAGTATTAATTCTTAGTTTAAATGAATAGTACTTTGAATCGGACTATAAAAGTAACAAAAGCATTTTCTTTCAAGCATTTATCTACCTACATCTATGATGATAGTACAGCAAAAAGTATCAATCTGAATATGTTTTGTTGTTTTAAATTCGAATAATCGAATTTCCACGTATTATAAACCGATTTTAATGGTTTAAAGGAGTAAACTTAAATATGCTTATTAATTAGTGTTAACTATTAAGTTACGAAATCAGACAAAAAACAAAAACGCACTTTCTTCGAATAAATGAAACTTCTTTTGTTGTTGTTGACTGATATGGATTTTTTCCCACCAAAGCAGGTGGGATTGTGGAAAATAGAGTCCAGATAATTTAGTCTTATGTTTGGGTCCCTTAATGTTAATTTTACTTTTTGCTTATTTCGTGGACTTTTCAAGCAAACCAAAACATTTTTGCACACAATTATAAAATTTGTTTTTCCAAAGAAGAAAGTAATTCCTTTTTTATTATTATTTCGTTAAGTAACTGTCGAAAACTTCTTTAATTGTATAAAATCGTCTTAAAGCATGCACAACCTTAAATGACGAAATCGGTTTCTGAGTTATCCAATTTAAAAGAGTCGTATATTTAAAATTTAATTTCTTGTAAACTACTCTGCAGATTTCATTCTAATTTTGTACTTTGCCATTTTAAATAATTTTGTAATTTAAATTTTGCCATAAATAATAGAAAATAATTANTATTACATCAGGGCACTAATTTACTTCAGGGGCAACAGGGTGGATTCTTTAGTCAAATCCTTTAGGATTTGACTAAAAGGGCAGCAGGGAGCTGCGCCCTGTTTACCCTACCTGGAATGAGCTTTGCTTAATATTTTTTTTAAAAAGCGGTGGTCAAAAAGATTAAGTTTATAAATGCATATAGAAAGCATACATTTTACTACCACTTTAAAATATAGAAAAAAAATCGCGTCAAATGCGTTAAAGTTGGCAGGTATGTATGTATAAAGGACCAATATCGAAAAATCCAGGCATCTCAATGACAGGTCCCTCGATGCATGTTCAATTAGGACACATATTGATCCAATTTTGAATCCAACTAGGGCTTAAGGCAGAAATGTAGCTAGTAACTAGTTTCAACTCTATATATTTTTTTGGCAAAATTTGTTTGAAAATCACACATTATTTTTTTTAAATGCTAAATTGTTATACACTATATTAATTCATACTACAGTGATGAGTTTGGTAACAAACGTAAAAAGCTGAAAATAGAAATACAAAAATATCAGGAGCAAAAAAACTTTCATGTTGTAAATCTCGTTTGGCTTGGTAATGTTAATTTTTTTCTTCTTATTTTAATTACAGAAGTCAGAAATTTTTTGAAAACACCATTCGAGTGTACACTATCAGGGGTCTGTCCAGGCAGAATTTACTACCATTTAGCGGTACCTTCACAAATTCAACTTTAGAAAAAATGGTAGTTTCACAAATTCAAATTTAGGAAAAACGGTAGTTTCACAAAATACTTTTTCTTAAAACCCATAAGGAACAATAAATCCATATTTTTGTGTTGATTTTTTAATTTTTCACAAATTATGTCTAAATTTTCACAAAATAGGTAGGTACCTCTCAAAAAAACCTAGACAGACCCCTGATTATACAGATCAGATATTATAGGATTGCTATTGCATTATAAAACTGTTACGATTTCTTTGGTTTTGGTTTAGTGTTTTTATACTAGGTTTTTTCCACCAAATAACACATCACATTTAATCAAAATTGTGAACAGGGTCGGAATTTCGATCGGAAGCAGCCTATTTCCTCCAAGACTAGAACAGGGCGATAAATCAATCTATCAAGAATCATCGATTTAATACCAGGGGTCTGTCTAGGTTTTTCTGAGAAGTACCTATTTTGTGAAAATTTAGACACAATATGTGAAAAATTAAAAATAATATTAAAAAATCAACACAAAAACATAGTAAAAATATAGATTTATCGTTTCTTAAGGATACAAAAATAAAATCTTAAGAAAAAGTACTTTGTGAAACTACCGTTTTTCCTAAAGTTGAATTTGTGAAACTACCGTTTTTCCTAAAATTGAATTTGTGAAGGTACCGCTAAACGGTAGTAAATTCAACGTGGACAGACCCCTGAATACCATTCTAAAATTTGTCAAATGTTGTTAAAACAAATCAACACTTAATTTCAAGCAAAAGAAGTTAATAAAGTGTTGAAGATTTACTGTGCTACCCCACTCAAAAATCTGATACCACTACACTGGTTTTGACAGGACGGTTTCATCCTCGGTTTTAACTAACTAACCCTGATTTAAACAAAATATGTAGAGTGGCTCAGGGGACAGCGCCTTCAAACGGGTTCAAATCTCAGCAATAGCTGGTCAATGCGAATTATGCATCCGGCTTGCACCGACCACAGTGCTAACTTAAAGTTTGGTAGATGGACCCTACCAAACTTTAGTGGTAGATGGACCATAGGTTAGAGTCCCTTTGCCGTGGGAGGTCTTCGTGGTTTTCCTCTCCATGTAAAGCAAATGCGGTTTAGTTCTATCAAAAAGTCTCCCAGAAGACAAATTTCTCCCAATACTAGATCCACGAGTTCCCTTGGATTGGGTTCAAAATGACAAGGCTACGGGATTAAACATTAGTAGCCGTAAAACCTAAATTATGTCGGCTGTTCAACGGTTTGAAAATAATATACTTGATCCAGGAGTTTTCTCGTCTTCTGGATTAGGTTTAAAATTACAAGGCTGGAACATTAGTAGCAATAAACCCAACATTTTGGGTCGGCTGTTCAATGACGGGTTGCTTTAGAGACTAAATCTAAAAAGGCAGTATTTTGAAACAGTATATCCAAAAAGGAAAAAAATTACATTAATAAAAGGTACACTAGAAATACCCCCTTGAAATAAATTGCTCAAGAGAACAATATTTTCAAAATATACCTTTGAAATCACCGATTCCGTTTCCATCCGAATCTTTGAAAGTTTCGACTTCCACTTGGTAGAGAGCATCTTTTTGGAACCATTCGACCTTTGGAGGTGGTGGACATCGAGGGGCCATAATAATAATGACCACAGCACCCACCAGCATCACAAACCAGGCGATCCAGAAAAGGATGAAGAGTATGAGACGGAGCCTCACCCAGAAGGGCTCATTTGCATATTTCATCAACTCATCTTTACCCATTCCAACAGCGCTTTGAGACATCTGAATATCCACCTTAGCTTCTCCATTCTTTCCTGTATCCAAATTCACCGAAGTGAACTTCACTTTATCTCCTGTTAATTTTTCTTTGGCCGAACTCTCTTCGTCCATAGTGTCGACTACTTCCGTATCGTGCTGGTCGCCATTGCAGGCACCTTCTTCGTTACTTTTATCCATTCGATTAATTCAAAGATGATTCGGTATACAGACCGAAATGAAATCGATAATGTGTTGTTTAATTCTCTAGCTCAAATGCAAAGAGCGTACAATATGGAAATAGTAGTTATATAATAAGTGACGAAACGATCTGGTATTTTAGCGTCACTTGATAGAAGTGTTGAGTTCGATCTATTTTTCGACCAGGGGGAAGGGCGCTGCCACTCTGGCGTAATGATGACGTCACGTCGTAAAGTAGAGCACGCATGCGTTACAATGACTTTATTTTCTTAAGAATGATAGAACTGTTTTTATCCAAGGTTTTTTCCTGTTTGATTTTTAAGATAGGTGAAGTGAAAAATTTTTTATCTATAAAATAAATTTAGATCAAGTTCAGATTAACGTATAAGCTGGATAGGGCCTCCCTACATTAGAATTTTTTTTAAAGCTTTGTTTGAAACTTAAAAATTTGATATTAGATTTCAAAAAAAAAAATTCGCATTACTCGGCGCTTGTCAAAATTTGCAAGTCAACAAAGAGGCTTTCTTCCCAATTTCCTGCAAATTGTTTCTCTAATTGCCTCTTTTTTTGTGTCAAATTTCTAGGAGTTTACTAAATTCGAGGGGGTTTTGGTATTAACCACAAATTGTGCATCAATTACCGCACAATAAGAATGTTTTAATTAAATGTTTCAGTCCGCTTTTCTGCGTACTATTTATTTATCAATTTTTTGCAGTTGCCCAATTTCTTAAAATAATACCATATGGAGGCACTGCTTATTTCCTTCCCCCCACAATTGCTTCTCATTCATCACTTTTTTTTCCCCTTCTTCTATTGATCTAAAACGTTCTTTACAAACACATTTTATTTGCTAAACATACAATTATTGTAGTTTCATAAAGGAGAATTTTGTTAATATGTTTATGGTAACGAAATGAACGATTCAAAAATATTCATGAACTTGAAGAAGAAAATTCAATTGAAATTATCATTTCTTTTTTTAAATTTAGTTGAAAACAACCAGTACTTATTAAAATAGCCATTTTTAATTAATAATAATTGGATTAATTGCGATAATGAAGCAGAAATGTTTGTTTGATTTACACTTGTCCGGAATTTCTTACAGGAATTATTTTTTTTAAGTAACAAGACTATTTTCATGTATACATTTGGTTGGTATTCCTTAAAGAAAGTGTTTCTCGCATGAGAGCTTTTTAAGATTAAGTGTCACAGTCGGATTAGCAATTTTCCAATCCAGCGGCGTTTAACAACCCGCTTCATTTTTAGTATTCTCTAAATAAAATTTAAAAAGAACTTGATTCTTGCTTTGGTTCAGGTGACAAATTTTAATGGAAATAAAAGCTTATATTTCAATTGCTTGCATTTAATTTACAGCCAAGATTAGAATCTCCAAAAAAAAAAGAAAATGTCCCGCAGTGGATTGATCGTTAAGACACGGTTCCCAGCAGATCACCGAAATCAAGCATCACTGGCTACGGTCAGTGTGCGGGTGGGTGACCACTTGGATCAGTCTGCGTAGGGACCGAGGGTGTGCGGTATTGGTCCTCGTTAAACTGTGCTACCGTAAAGTGACTTCGCGTGCAGGTCGTCGGGCTACCGAAGCGGGGGTACCATCCCCTCTGCAGAGGATCAAAATTGTGATGGCATGTCTTCGGATCTTCCTCAGGGATGTTTCCCAGACCGTCGCTAATAGCCCATTGTGCATCTCTAGTGCGCCGTAAATGAACTACAACAACAACAACAAAAAACCAGCCAGGTGGCCGAGCGGTTAGCATGCCTGACTGCGAAGCCACTGGCTGCGGGTTCGAATTCCGCTCTGGACATGGAAGTTTCTCTTTATGCGTTGTTGTGTGTGAATGTGGCCCACCCTATGGTATGTGTGGCGTGAGTAATGTTGCTCACTTCCGTGACTTAGGTTCACAGCTGCCCACTAGGTAACGTTAAATGAGCAACACTTCCGGCATCTTCCCAGGTGAAGAACATAAAAGTTCAGTACCTGCCGTTTGAAAGGGAAAAAAAGGAATCTCCAAAAAAGATAGCGAGTCGTTGTTTAAGGTTGCTGGATTGTAAATTAGCTCCAGTTATTACTTACATTAATGCTTTATAAAGGTTATGTGCCATTGCTTGGTATACTTTTACCCTGTATTCCCAACACTGTTTCAAAATGTAAATTGCCACATTCCCTACATTGAGTTTCCTTTTTTTTTTAATTAAGTGCCCGATATTCACTGAAGTTTTTCTGTTAGAGTAAAATTTGCTTGTCATAAAAAATTTGATTTATAGAAAAATGAAAATTAATTTTTTTTATACTAGATAATCAACTTAGTAACATAAAAAAAGAGAGAGAAACTAATACAATGTTTCTTTCTCTATGATTTAAATTTCTTTGGATTTATTTAAGTAGTTTAACTTAAGCAATCGAGATTTATTAAAACTGGTGGATAAATAGTCAATACTGAAAGCAAAAAGAAGAAAAAAATTAGTTTATTTGCTGAAGTAAGTGATGTTTTTTTTTGTAGTTTTCAGATTTACTGATGATATCCCAGGGCCCGATTGAGCTAGGCTACTGAAAATGATGGGGCTCTTATAGGTTCAATTCTATTTATATACACCTAAAGTAAATTGTCATTATTTTTTGTTGTTGAGTATTAACATTAAATTATCAAAAAAATTTGATAATATTTCTTGATTACTTGAGACTTGGAGACTTGAAATTATGAAAATGTGTAGAAATTATGCAAGGAGTTTGAAAGAATACAAGAAAATACAATTCGATTATTAATTTTATTTCATTTTATAACTATCGTTTAACAGCAGACCCCATTTTGAGTCTACGACTGCCATTGCTTAACTCCGTAGCCTTGTAGTTTCGAACCCAAACCAGAAGACAAGGGAACTACTGGCTCAGTACCCAAAGGTATTTATTAGTTATGGGAACTTGGATGACTTTGTGACCCCGATAGACTCAACGTGCCACAGTCGCCATTTTATAGACGGGTATTTTTCGGCCAGCTAGATTCGAACTCCAATTCTCACGATCAAGAGTCCAGCGCCCTACCAACTAGACTATGAAGGCCCAAGTATTCATTTATTTTATTACCATCATTAAACAGACGATCCAATTTTGAGTTTACAACTACTAATGTTCAACCCCATAGTCAAGCAGAAAAGTTTAGAAACTTCACTTCCAAACAATGTAATTGGAAGTTTTTAAACTATTTTTAGGTGACTAAAATTACTCCCTTTTTTTTGACGAGGTGAAATTTTCAGGTTGCTGATAATTCAGTTTCATTTAATAACTTAAAAATCTTTGTAAATTAGGCGCAAAGCTCTAGTTTCAATTTAAGCATTCTAAGCTAATGTGGTAAAAATAGAGATTCACCATAATTATATCTGTTGATAAAATGGTGCCATAGTTTCACGATTGGTTTTGAAGTTACGAAACACTATTTAGCTATCCCTTGGCCACTATGGCATTAGAACAATAGTCACTGTTGGGGCAATGAGCTTTCCTTTATCCTTTTATTTGCTTTCAAACCGAGCGTATAACTCATTTTTTGAATTTTTCGTTACGTTCAATTTTAATTTCCTGTTCACTATTGAGGTTAGGTTTCTATACCTTTCATAGGATCTTTTTTTTTTCTAGTGTCGCTAAAATAATTTTGCGCTTCATTTAGAAGAATTATCATATTAATTAAAACTTTGTAATTAGAGCAATTCTTGTGTCGGAGAGGTGGAATCTTAAATGCATAAAAAATTGGCCTTAAACTTTTGTAGCTGATAAATAAGTTTATGAATTCTACGCTCGAAACTACAAATAAACTGGATGAAAAATAACAAAATGAAGTGACGCAGCAACGAAAATAGTCCTTCCACTGTTGGGTCCCCCCTTTCTGACCACACGCTAACCTTTATTGATAACTACATTTCAATAAAACACTTCATTGGTAATTTTTTTTGTTTTGTATTTTCTGTAGGCATTATGAGGTAGCTACACAGATAATAGGTTCCGATTTGAAAATGCTGTCAAAAGTAGGATACGACACCTTCCCCCACTGCGTACATCAGTTTAGTCGTATTATACACTGAGAAATAAGAGCATTTCGAGAACAAATTAAGGAAAGCCAAATTTCCTTAAATTTGATTTATTTGCTCAAGTAATTTTAAATTAAGTTTTGTTTGACATAATATATAAAAGCCGTGCGTTGTCTTGTAAGGGAAGGTGTTCCTGCAGTATGCGATTTCGGATGAATAAATTCGAAGTAAATAGACTACATTTGTTATTTACTAGTTAATATCTAGTTAAAAACATAATTGATTCCAGTTATTAAATACATTATTAATGAGGTAAAATATTTACATCCATTATTACTTTTTATATCCNCATGAAGAAACCTTACCTACGGTAAACACGTGGTTGCAGAGCAATGTGTTCTGAAAGGGGTTCCGTGGTTGTGTTCTGTTGTTCGAAAAGGTTCTGAACAATACTGGTAATTCGGGAAGTTAGATAACGGGGCAGATGTTGAAAATAATGAAAGATCCAGGAAGAAAAGTGAAACGGATTTTATTCTAAAGAGCGTAATTCGAAGCCTTTTCCAAAATGCGAGAAATTCGCGAATTTTGAAATTGATTTATAGAATGCGCGAATTTCTCGCGGTGATAATTTTTTAATGCGAGAAAAGAGAAAATATGCGAGATTCTCGCGTTCTCGCGCTCTAGTGAAAACACTGCGCGGCGCCTTAAACTTTTGTAGCTGATAAATAAGTTTATGAATTCTACGCTTGAAACTACAAATAAACTGGATGAAAAATAACAAAATGAAGTGACGGAGCAACGAAAATAGTCCTTCCATTGTTGGGTCCCCCCTTTTTGACCACACGCTAACCTTTATTGATAACTACATTTCAATAAAACACTTCATTGGTATTTTTTTGTTTTTTTTTTGTTTTGTATTTTCTGTAGGCATCATGAGGTAGCCTCACGGATAATAGGTTCCCTATATAGGCATTTGAAAATGTTGTCAAAAGTAGGATACGACACCTTCCCCCACTGCGTACATCAGTTTAGTTGTATTATACACTAAGAGATAAGAGCATTTTAAGAATAAATTAAGGAAAGCCAATTTTCCTTAAATTTGATTTATTTGCTCAAGTAATTTTAAGTTTTGTTTGACATAATATATAAAAACCATGCGTTGTCTTGTAAGGGAAGGTGTTCCTGCAGTATGCGATTTCGGATGAATAAATGCGAAGTAAATAGACTACATTTGTTATTTACTAGTTAATATCTAGTTAAAAACATAATTGATTCCAGTTATTAAATACATTATTAATGAGGTAAAATATTTACATCCACTATTACTTTTTATATCCAAATATATAGAGCGTCAGGATTGTAATTATAATTGCGTTGACCTAAGTAGCATGCGCTGTTACATTTATATAAAATGAAATTTTGATGCGTATTACTTCATTGACCTTGAGTACCAAGTTACTTATGAAAACAACCAAATGTTATAGAAGTGGCTCAAAATTAATTATCATAAAAATATTCATAAATACATATTAGTTTAATACGAATTCACCACGATTAAAATAAAACTGCTTTATTAAATAAAAAAAACTTAAGCAAATTCGTGCAAAAATGTTAACTTTTAACAGAACAAAATAATTTTAATTTGGCAGAGCATTAAGGAAATCTCTTTTAGCGAGAAGTTAAACAACAGTTTTTAATTGGATTTCTCAGTAAATCATGAGAAGGATGAAACACTTCCGGAAAAGATTCTTACTGTACTTGGAATTCCGAATTAGCTTCGAGATAATAAGCAATATTTCTGATTCAGCTTCATAAGCTTCATTTTTATGAAAGACAAATTCTTTTTTCCTAACAGCTTCCTTTACCAATTTTTTTGGAAAAAAATTTAAAAAAGCTACATATTTATTTCATTAATACATACAAAGAACTAAAACAAAACATAATACAGAAGTTCTAAGTTGAAATTTTACTCTTTTTTTGTGTTTTCACTACAGCGCGAGAACGCGAGAATCTCGCATATTTTTTTCTTTTCTCGCATTAAAAAATGATTACCGCCAGAAATTCGCGCACTCTATAAATCAATATCAAAATTCGCGAAATTCTCGCATTTTGGAAAAAGCTTCGAACTACGTCATTTAGAATAAAATCAGTTTCACTTTTCTTCCTGGATCTTCATTATTTTCAACACTTGCCCCGTTATCTAGCTTCCCTATTTACCAGTAGGTATTGTTCAGAACCTTTTTGAACAACAGAAAACAACCCCTCCGAACCACGGAACCCCTTTCAGAACACATTTCTCAGCAACCACGTGTTTACTGTAGGTATGGTTTTTCATATAAGACGTTCAAATTTTTTTATGCACTAATGTAAGATGGACAAATACCTAGTAAAGGCAAGATCTTCTATGATGATGCAGCAAAAATATTCAATGCTTTAAAAAATAGAAGACGTTAAAAATGTATTATAATAAAAGAAATGATTTTTTTTTCCAAGTCTATTTGTATTTTTTCAGTTTTTAGAAATCTCACTTAACTTTCTGAAATCTCACCCTGTTTTTGAGAAAGGGTGAGAAATTGTCACCCTTTTTTTTTCTATGATGAAAACAGTGTATGTCTAAAAAAAATATTTAATTTACCATCAGTTTACTATCCCAAATTATCTCGGGCAAATTAAAAAAGATAAATATTAAATCTTTCTATCTATTCACATCTTCATAATCTGAAAAATCATCTGCTTTACTTTCATGTACGCTCTGCGAAAGCCATTTTTTTTTCTTCCCCTATGTAAATTCATCCACCAATCGTATATACAATTGTACAAAACACGTCTGCAGTCCAACAAATATTTGCAAACTTTCAATCACAGCAGATTATTATTTTTTGTATTGTTTCCGGGCCGAATAAAAACAAAACGTATTGACGAAGAATTCTGGCTGACTCGTGATATTTGAAACCAGAGATAATCCAGGGAGGCGGTAAAAAGGGAAGTTTAAAACTAATCTGTATGATTTTAGAATTTTAACACAATGTCAAACTACTCTTTGTAAGACTTCTAAAATAACTCCCACACCAGTTTTCAAAAGTTAAAAAAAAAAAAGAAGAAAATATTTATACTCTATGAACGTTCTGAGAAAATTCATCGGTTTGAAAGGTTTTCCAAAATTTTGTAGAATTTATCGAAAACATAGGTAAACAGGAGTGAAATAAGGTTTTGAAATGGTTGGGTGAGCTCGACTAGGTAGCGGTAGACGGCCGTTCTGCTCCCTCTTCGAACTTATTCAGCCTTTTCGGGACCTTTCGTAAGAATCGAACAGTAAGGTTACTTCTAAAGACTGGGCTGTGACACTAGGTCGCAAGCTCGTGACCTGAAGTCTCTGAAGGAATCAAGTGACAAACAATGAAACTACAAACGATGAAACTTCTTAAAATTAACTTAAAATTCTCTCCATAGCAATAATGAAACATCTTAAAGGGGTGGGTGGTAGAGTAAGAACCTGTACTGAGACATAAGGTTGAAAGTGCGTGCCCCGAAAAACCCCTAGCGCTTTAAATGTCTGTACAGCTTGAACGTTCATAGTGCTTCTTAGCGCGATGAATTCCATTGTCTACAATAGTTTTAACAATATTAAGCTTGAAAAGTGAGGTATAATTTGTTGGGGGAAAAAATAGTTCAATATTTGTTAAATTAAACTGATATTAGTGACTTTTTTATTCGGTTTCAAAAGTTCAAAGTATTTGAATAAAATATTTATTCCACAAATTTGAATAAGTGGCCAAACATTATGTAGTAATATTCGGAAATAAAAGTGGTAGAAATATATCAGAAGCAGTTGCCAGATTTAAGTTGGAAAATTTTATTTTGTATTGCTGTACCTTTTAATGAGTAACATGCTTAAGAGAATTATAAGCTCATCTAGAATAACTGTTCTACTTAGTTACAATAATTGGGGTCCTTGAAACTATGCGTACTTTAAATTTACGAAAAGTGTTAAATTTTTTTTTAGTGGGGATAAAATTTATTGAACTTGTAATATCAAATAGAAAACTTAAATTTTGTAAATAAGTCTTTTGGTTCTGTGTTATGTTAGGCAATTAACTAATAAGCAATAACTTCATTTTTTAACACTGAGAATTTAACGTGCTTACAATTAAATAATCCGTGAAAAATATTCGTCGAAAAAAACTTTTTTTGAACAATTGTTTTACAATCATTTGAACATTAATTTTAAAATTTGCAATTAAATAAACATGAAATTTTATAACTGTAGAATATAATTGCTTGTAACGAAATTTTGGAACGTAAATTATAGTAAGAGTTATTGCAAATTCTTTAAAGTTGTTAAACCAGTAAAGTTTGGAGAAGTTTCAATTTTACTGAGAAATCAATCCATGAAGGTACTGAAACAGATATTTCATACTTGTATATACTGTGGGGAGAGTAGATATCGACCATGTCAACCTTCATCTATGAAAAGGTACCCCGACATAGAGTCGAGTTAGCATGTCTTATATAATAGTGAATTGTAGTTGCAAATTTGTAGTGGTAGATACGCTACAGTACTCCCCCACTAGAATTATGTCTGTGATAGAATTCGATGAACGAATACCACTAGTTGATTCATTGCTGTTTTGTGAGAAGCNTTAAGTTCACGGTCGTGGTCGCTTCTGTGTTGCCTTTAGCAGTCGAGTGAATACGTTGCGTGTGATCGAGACTGAGTAGCAAAAGTGTGAGGAGGTGAATAATGTCTTAGTCACACGTGGACCATCCATCGAAGTGGGCGTTACTGTCAAGATAAGTGCGTTAATTTTGAAGTGGGAGTTTCTGTCAAGGTAAGCAAGTTCACATCACGTCTGGGTCACCAATGTGGGGAGAGTTGTTATCGACAATGTCAACCTTCATCTGTGAAAAGGTCCCCCTCCATAGAGTCGAGTTAACATGCCTTATATACTAGTGAATTGTAGTTGTAATTTTGTTGTGGTAGATACGCTACAGTACTCCCCCACTAGAATTATATCTGTGATAGAATTCGATGAACGAATACCACTAGTTGATTCATTGCTGTTTTGTGAGAAGTCGGGAGAGCTATATTAAGATCACCGTATTTTTTGAGTGCTGAATGTGAGGGGTGTATTAACTCCACGGTCGTAGTCGCTCCTGTGTTGCCGTTAGCAGTCGAGTGTACGAATGCAAGCCGACGTTGTNGTAGCAACAGTGCGAGGAGGTGGATAATGTCGCAGTCACAAGTAGCAAGTCAACTGTTTTAATGTTCCATCGAAGTAAGCGTTACTGCCTAGGTAGGCGCATTCACATCACGTCTGAAGGTCACCAATTGTGGGGCTAGTCGTTACAGACAATGTCAACCGTCATCTATGAAAAGGTACCCCGTTCTAGAGTCGAGTTAACATGTCTTATATACTAGTGAATTGTAGTTGTAATTTTGTAGTGATAGATACGCTACAATACATTAACAGCTTCACTTAACAATTTTTTTTTAAAGAGAAACAAGTGCAAAAAATCAACGTATTTTTTATTGCATGGAACTAAAAACAAAACATAATAACGTAAGTTTTCAGTTGAAATTTAAAATTTGTTTATGTGTGAAATTACTTAAAGTTACCTATACCATCATAGTTAAATTGAGAAAATGAGAAATATTAGTCGTTGTCTGATAGTTTTTAAAACTACACGAAGTGATATATATTTTCTTTTCTTCTATGTAAATTCAGCAACCATCGTATATATGCAGCGCAATCAAACAAACTTCCAATAAGAGTAAAAACGTGATAAAAACGAAACTAATTTCTCCACGCCCGAGTTTTCACGGGATGCATGTATTCTGCCTTTTTCATAATGGATTTATGAAAAAAGGATTTACAGTTGTGGCTGGAGATTCCATAAATTTAATTTTATCTTCGTTGATGGTAAGGCCCATATTTGTGGCAGTCCCAAATTCGGCCATTGCTTCCAGTAGCTTATCTCTCTTTACGCTGTCGTAAGCAGCTTTAAAGTCTATAAATAAATGAAAAGTTTTGATATTATATTCCTTACTTCTTTTAAAAAAATTGTTTTAGGATGTGAATTTGATCTATAGTAGATCTTTGTGATCTAAAACCACATTGGTAGTCTCCAGTTATTTTGTCGGTAAAAGGGAGAAGTCTTGTAAAAAGCAAGTTGGAGAATATTTTATGTGCCGTATTGAGGAGTGCAATGCCCCTATAGTTACGACATTCGAGTTGGTCTCCTTTCTTAAATATGGGGAAAATGGAGCCTTCTTCCCATTCAATGGGCAATTTCTCCGTATCCCAAATTTTAACCATGATATTATAGATGGCGTTAAGAAGCTCTGGTTCTTCAGTTTTTAGTAGCTCAGATGGTATACATTCGGGACCAGCCGACCTATTGTTGTTAAGTTTTTTAATAGCTAGGACAACCTCACCTAGAGATGGTGGGGGGGAGGTGTCTACGTGCTGAACTGGGTTCAGTTCTTCAGGGCTGTTCTGTAAGTTGTTGTTGTTGTTGTTAATTTACGTCGCACTAGAGCTGCACAATGGGCTATTGGCGACGGTCTCGGAAACATTCCGGAGGATGATCCGAAGAC
>NC_092204.1:1134068-1203878 GCF_043381705.1 Parasteatoda tepidariorum
ACTTCGGTAGCCCGACGACCTGCACGCGAGTTTAACGAGGACCCATACCGTACACCCTCGGTCCCTATGCAGACTAATCCAACCAGTGATGCTTGACTTCGGTGATCTGCTGGGAACCGCGTCTTAACGATCAGCTCACTGCGGGACTTTTACCATAGAGACACCTATGGTTATCTATGGCAACCTACGGTCACCATAGAAATTTGTATGGCAAGATATGGTAACCGTAGAGATCTGTATGGCATTTATATGGCATGACACTATAGGCCTATGGCAACCGTAGAAATTAGTATGGCAGGAATATTATTGATTTCGATTGGCTGCTCAATGTCTATCCAGTCAATAGATTCTATGTCTGATCAGTCGATGGTTGTTGTCCAAAAAATAGACAACAGCCATTTTGCAAATGGGTAAACTGTGAAATTTTTTCTTTTATTGAGCTTGTCTTAAAGGTTCTTATTTGTCTTGTTTCCCACTTCTTCCGTTATACTTAGTTGTAATGTTGCCATTTGCCAGAAAGAAACACAGTATCATATAACTTTTACTGTCTTAGAATAATTCAGACTTATGATAGTTATTATAATTCAAAAATAATCCATTAAGTTTATCAACTAAAATTTAGTTTATTCAGTTTATTAAATAAACTGAAAGCTTTTCATATAGCAGGGCCCGAGCTAAGTATTTCGAATTATTAACCATTCAATTACCCAAATATTAAAAGTATTCATCAATTTTCGAAAGTCTTCTCCAAAAGCAAATCTTAACAATTTTTTATGATTAATTTTTTCCCATAGAAAACTATTTTACTGTAGTTTGTTTCAGGCTTATATAGTTTGGACCCAATTCGATTTACCGAAAATTACTGTAATCGAATAAAAAACAATGATTTGTTTGGAAAAATTCATTCTGCCGTGATTTTGATGATCGGGTTAAATGTATATATATATATATTTCTTTCCAGTGGAATCACTCACCAATACTTACGCCAAAACACAATTTCATTCGCCGAATTTACGATTTAAACGCGTTTGGCAAGGTGGTGGGAGTTGTTATAGGTATACTTACAACAAAACTATCCACTATTAAAATGATTTCTATTAAAATAATGTGTTTGAAGAAAAAATTACTTGGGTAAAAAATTATTTAAAAAAAAAAACATCTGTAGACAGATAATAAATTGTATTACCTTATTTTGGTATTAAATTAATTAGAAACAAAGTTAAATTTAAGAAAATGTGATCGCCTAATTAGGATCACTGGTTACTCATTGGTTAAATGCTTTTTCTTTTCTGGATTGACTCCGTTAAACATTTCAATATCATGGATTGCTGTCTCCATTGATGTTTGTCGTCGGATTGATTTTTCATATTCTATCCTGGCTATATACATGTTTTAAGACGTCACAAAATACTTCTTCAGTATTCAAATTTATATTAAAATCACCGTCAAGACAGTCATTATTTTCATTATGTAAATACATTAAAAATGCCTGTTAGTGAAAAGAAAAAGAAAAACAGAACATGTCACCATAGCAACGCATGCAAAGAGGGCGCATGCGCACTGCTTACTATGACTCTTGAACACAGTTGAAAAGTGTGTGGACGCCATCAAATCCAAAACAAGACCCATCTTGTCAATAGGTAATATTTTTCCTCTTGAAAACTCATTGTATATCTTTAATATCACTTTTATTTATGACAAGAAATGGCTGAATGAAGAACAATAGTTCAAGTTGACTCCATGGCTACGAAACATTTAGAATAGAAGAGATTCCGCGTGTTTAAAAATGTATAGCTAACACAGTTGTTATATTGATTTCAACTGATTAATTATAATTGTATTCTTGGTGAATAAGGATTACATTGATGCAGCGTGGAAATCGGCCGAGAGAGGGTGGTGTTATCAGAATTAGAACGTAGAATGGACGACTTTGTGATCCGACAGATTTAACGTGCACCAGTCACCATTTACAACGAGGGGAGTCTTTCGCCGGCTGCATTCGAACTCTCGTTCACACGAACATGAGTCCAGCGCCCTGCCAATTAGTAGGCTATCCAAGTCAGGTTTTATAACTACTACATCCGAATACAAGACGTTCTTTAGGTGAAAAAAGTTTGATGGCAAATACTATAGCAATTTTTTTAATAAATGTTTTATGTAATGTATAATGCCCTTTCAATAATTTATTCAATACAATTTTATTTGTTTAAAAAATCCTATTTCTTTTATAGTGGCATTTCACTTTCAATAATTTCGTTTTGGTTTACCGAAACATTAATAGATTGCTGATGGAATCCAAATACAATTACAGGTTTAAAAATCTTTTTAAAAAAACTGTTAAGAAAAAACCGTTAACAAAAAAAAGGCCCTCGAAAGCTATAACCTTTTCACGGACCGTTGGTACATCATAACATATAAATTATTCTATTATTAAATGAGATAATTTTAATCAAAATTAAACAGCATTAAAAAAAACGAGCTATCTTTTTTTATTTTAAAAATATTTTGGTTGTAAAATTTATTTAGTTGAGAGTTAAACAGTATTGAAATTTTTTGCATACCTAAGCCTTTTCAATAAAATTTGAAATGACAACGGAGTCCCTCGATAATTAAATCAACTGGTTCCAGTTAAAAAGTTTGTTACATGAAGCTATTTAAGAATAGATTGTCCAGCAAAACGTAATTTTTCTCTTTTGGCTTGTATTTTCTGTTATAATAGATTTTTTTTATTAACAAAAAAAAAAAAAGAATTTCTTATAGTCCGCGGTTTTAACTTAAAGTTATTTCCTTTGCGAAGAGTACAAATAACTGTACTGCTTCGTGTCAATTTGACGAAGACGAAAATTGATTCAATTGAAAATTCATCAATTTAGAGAATAAGTTATAGCATCTTTTACACTAAAAACTCCATGTCTTTGTCGCTCTACATTTTATGTTAAATATTCAAACTTTAAAAGAAAGAGTTTTCAATTCAAAACCTTTTTAAATGGTTTTGAATGATAGTCATTCAGTTTTGAAGTGAAATATCACAAATAATAGAAGTGAAAGAAGCATGTGTGAGAGAAAATGGGTTATGTAGAGACCCGGCAACAGAATTTATGGAGTGAATCTGCAGCAATATCTTCTTAAATCCAAATTTATTTTCAACCTCAACGATTCATCATCACCATTAGTGGCACAACAGCCCACAGTGGGCCTTTCATGGAAGATTTCCCCATTCTTTTGCAGGCTCTCCAGTTCCTTACAATTACAGAAAAGTCTTATCAAATGGTTAAGGGCGGAATAAAAGAAACTGAAATTATTCTAGTTTCATTGGTTTATGTTTTTCAGTTTTGTATAAGATTGTTGTTGATTTTATTGCTTATTTAATCCCACTCTGTTCGAGGAAGGGTAATAAATATTTGACAATTATTTACTTAGGTTATGGATAGAAAATGATTTTTAAGTACTTCAGATTGATTGTTTACAGAGAAGGATATTTTGAAGAAAGTTTTCAACCAATTTGATTCAAATTTAATGCAATTGTTTCTTTTTTTTTTTGCTTAAAAAAAAAAAAAAACTTTATTTACGTTGCTGTACAGGCTACTGGTGACGATCTGGGAAACATTCCTGAGGATGATACGAAGACATGTCGCAATTTTGATCATCTCCCCTTAATTTTGTGTGGCCCGACGACTTTGTGTGAAATTGAGAACTTTACGGTAGAACAGTTTAAGGAGTGCACCCCCGTCAAAGAATGAATACTGTAAGAACTTCCACCACTCTGTGGCCATCTGCTGTTATGGAAATAAGAATAGCGCATTTCAGGGAGGGTAGTTTCTCTTCACTCAATGGGCTAACACAATAGACCGAAGAAAAAGAGCAGTTACCTTAATCACCGCCACGGTTCCAGACAAACTATAGAAGAAGGCTAGCTGTATTCATAATGTAAACCAGTCCACCAAGGTTTAATGTGGTTCCTGTGCTCTTCCCTCCACCACTACAGGGGTTGGTGAGGAGAAGATAAATGTTCTCTTTTTATTGGTTTATTCTGCATTTTACACTATCGGTAAACGGTACTGTCAATAAAGATATTTCTTTAAGAATGCATTCTTCATATTGATTAAATCTGTTAACACATTTTAACAAAGAATAAGAAGGGAGGGGGGTGAGTAGTAGCGTCCCCAACCGTACATGTAGAGTTGCCTAACCCTAAGTTAATTTTATTTTTCTGTACTGCTATTATTGCGCTTTTAATTCAATAGTTTAAAACCATGAGAATTGTTTTTTTTTAATATTATTATAAGGCAAATTCTGTGCTACACTTTAAGATAAAGTTATTTAGAAAGGTGGTCTAATGTTATAAAACCATTTTACAATTACCACTTTTGTGCAAATAACATTAATATACTATTACAAATAACAGTTAAAGAGATCTGCTAAAAGGCTTAACTATCAGTTTCATGCACAATGAGATGCAAGCAAAAATAGTATTTAATATATCCCCCCTTTTAGTAGGGGCAGATATATTAAATTTCGGTTGTGAACTCATCAAATTAGTTAACAATATTAATGTTATAACAATATAAATGCCATTTAAAAGAAATATTTACTTTAAAAAAAATTACTGTTCACCAATAGTTTTATATATTTATATGTAATACTAAAAAGATAATAATATTTCGGCGTGTGAAGTGGAGGCAAAAGCTGACAAGAAATATCCTTTTATTGCATATATGTAAAGTGAATAATTTTAAATTTATCCTTTATAACAGTTGTTGAACAGCTGACCCAATTTTTGAGTTTACGATTACTGATGTTCAACTCCGTTGCCTTTTCATTTTGAACCCAATACAGAAGACAAGGGAACTACTGGATCAAGTTTTGGGAGAATGTTTCCTTCGTGGAGGACTTTTTTGGATAGAACTAACCCGCATTTGTTTTACAAGGAGAGGAAGACCACGAGAGCCTCCCAAAGCTAACCTGACGGCAAAAGGACTCTAACCCAAGATTCGTCTACCTCTGAGGATATTTCACGTCAGCACTGTGGTCGGTGCAAGCCGGATGCGGAATTCATATCGAGCAATCATCGCTGGGATTAACCTCATTGGGAGGCGAACGCACTATCCCCTGAACCATCGCGGCTCTATTAATCATGATTGGAAAAGTTTTTTTTACACAAAATTACATCAGTACGAGTCGTTTTTATTCAAGCTAAATTTTGTCAATCAATCTGGTTTTAATGACCCCAACACAAGTGGACCAAGTAAATGACTAAAATTGAAATCACTTGTGAAAAACATTCGATAACATTTTGGAGTCAAAGGGGTTCTGAAGTTAATGTGTAAATGATATACATGTTTGTTTTGATGATATCATTGATTCCAATGCTAAATTAATATTGGTAATTTTTTATTAATTGAAATAAATAAAATAAGCTACATGATGAGAAACAAAATTGAGAAAATGTTAAGGGGAAATTCGTTTAGGGGAATCATAGGAAATTGTCATACGCAGAGGAAGCTTAATAAATTTTGGAAATACTGAATACCGGTATTGTGGTGATTTGGTGCAGTTTTAATAAGAATTTACAATGAATTTAAGGAAATATTTTATCAGTGGTAGCAAATGCACAGTACGTGGCCAAATTATTATATGCACTATAAGATTATGTGTAAAATCTCAATTATCAGGTAATACTATACAGCTTGATTGTTTTTACTCGACTGAAATCGGTTTGCACTTGTTTACAATCGTGTATCAATGGGTTAAATGAGACGATATATCATAAATTCTACGATTGGATAAATGAGACGATATATTACATAAATATTGAATATTTAAAATATATTAGAATATTAAAATAATTAGACCCAATGATTAGATGCCCTTTAATGTTTTAATAGTGACAAGTTTCGCACGATTTTCTAGGCAATACTTTTATATTTAAACAAACATGTAATGAGTTTTTTTATATACTTCCTATTTGTATTTTTTTTACATATTGCATTACAATGTTAACCCATTGATACCTGAACCAGTGTTTTCATCTCAGAAAAAAAGTACNACCTCTGATAATTAAGATTTTACATAGAATCTAATAATTCAGCCAGGGATTATAGTATATGAATGAATTAGAATTAACAGAACTTTTTTGTACTCATGAGTATTTTAAACAGTAAATTGAAGAAATGGTCTTGTAAGAATTTAATACAAAATCTTGTAAGAAGTCAGGCTTTGATTTGCTGCCGCTGATAAATGTATTTTGCACAAAGTTTAGTAAGAAAAAACGAACAGCAGTACAGATATTCAGATGAAGATAACATTAAAAAACATTAAACATGAGAAAATCAATCCATATTAATAATAAAAAATATTATTAAATAAGGAAAATTTTTTCATGAAAACATTCATAATTTAAATCAAAACAAAACCTGTCAGGAAATGTTTTTTTTTGTCTTTTACAAACATTAATATTTTTTTTCCTTCCTGAAATGTGTTTTTCTTTACTTGCTTTTATCTTTTTAACAATTCTTTAAGAGTGCTTATTGAAGTGTAAATATAAAAACCACTTCATGATTGTTTCTAAAATTTCGCAAGTTAAAAAACCCTTTGTCACCTAAGCGATGATTGTTGATACACACAGGAGCGGAAATATTCTCATGGCACTAGAATAAGAAATATACACAAGATTTGTTTTCTCTTTAACAGCATCTTCAACAAACACTACAATAATGCATCTAAAACTGTGAAACAAACAAAAATTGGCTTATCAAAAAAGTTTAAAGATTTCAGAATTAATATTTAACAACGTTTCTGATCTTAAACGGCTTCTTAAGTTCATTTTCGCTTAAAAACTTTATCAAGAAATTTTATTTTCCTTAACAAAGCAGTCTGAACTTTAAGCATTCGTTTTTGAAAACAAGTAAATATTTCAAAGAAATATAAACAAAATATAAATATTATTGAATAAAATTAATTATCTCGAGTTATTTCTTTTTTGGTCATCTTACCTAACGTTACTCTTTCTAGACTTAAAAAGCCAAATAAATGTGAAATATACTTTTTATCGAGCATTGCAGTTATTTTTTACAACCTAGTTGTGTTTATGACCATTATTAATGCTTATTAGCAGTGTGAATTAATCTTAATAGTTTTAGGAGGATAAAAAAACCAATTAAGGGTCTACAAATAAACTTCTTTACTTTAATTGTTTGTTTACATTTAACCTTATTCGTCACATTTCCGCCTATCTATTTCTTTTAAAAAGCAGACATCAAAATTAAGAAAATATAAGTCTCTGTTGATACATTTTTATTGTTGGTAAGTCTCTGGAGCCGCTGTTAATAATCAGGAGCTTGCACTTCAAAAAAATGAGAACCAATACCCACGCTTGTGACCTATGACGTCTGTGACAACTAATCCAGTGTTGCCAGATTGGGCTACAAGTAACGGATTTGGCTAATTTAAAAGTCGCCGCTACACAAAATCGAATTTGGGCTACCCACTACATTTTGGGCTACTCATTATTTTTCAAGCGCTACAAATCATAAAAGTGCGTTACTTTCTTACAGAAATACTTAATAATAATACTTTTTTTCAAAAAAATTTCCTTTCCTATTATAAAATGATTCTGAAAAGTTTGCAGTTTCTTTATCTACTTTCAAAAATAAATTTTTTTTTTCTTCCTGAAAACGCATCAGCTTTAGTTTTGGTTTCTTGATTTGTTGACTGCGCAGAGTCAAGAACATTGTTTTTCACGGGGGACGGCAGGAGCATACTGAGAAGCTGTGGACTTGTTTTGGGCGGTAGGATGTGTTGGGTATGTTTTGGGCGGTAAGGGGACGATGAGTGTGAGGCCACAATTGGCATTACATATTTATTTCCCATCTTTAAAAAGTATCTTTGATTACTTAAGCTTATTTTTATTAATAGAATTACATTTAAAATAAGTCAAAGACTTAAGCTTTTAAAACGAGAATAAAATAATTTATTTCTTCTCGTATAGATCAATGTAACGGTTTCTTTTTATTTCATTACTAATACAGATTATTAATTCCCTGTCGCGCCTAATCAAAAACAAAAATCTATTTATTACTTTTTATTCTACATTTCTAACCGAAAATTTTTTTCAGTTACATGGCTATAATAATTTTCATAAATTTGGTGGCTCCTCAAGATCGCCAAGGCATTCTTTTAAACCCAATATTGATATGCTTTTTGGCTATGTTATATTTTAATAAATCGTAAAATTTTGATTTCCTATCCATGGTTCTCCTGTGTCCGTTGTGAATAAAATTACATGTACTTTTAATTTGGCTTTAGTTTTGGTAGGTGTGGGGGAATTGTCTCCCATGGCCTGTCCTTATTAATATTACCATGCAAAATTTATTTAACTTTGAATTTATCATGGATAAAATATATATTTATATTTTGTATCTCGAGCTCTGCAAATATATTAAATAAAAGCTTTTTATTAAATATGATCCGGTTCAAGTGTCATTTTCCTTTTCTGTTTTCATCACAATCTTCATTTGGTTCAGTATACCCTATAACTTTCAACCTCACCTGAACTTCAACCTACCCACCAACTTCAACCATCTATATATATATNCTTGTACATCTTTCCTTCAACAACTTCCAGAGCATCTGCGTGATAATTCAAAACAAACTTAATTCTGTATTTCCAAATTGCCCAATCACTTTTACCACTTAATGGTTTCACTTGGATTTTTCCTTGATCCATTACTTAAACTAACTGCAATTGCTGACTTTCGGAATATGAATTAACTTAGCACTAACACTTCCGCTTAACTATCGCCAAACTCAATTATTTCATTATTTTAACTTCGCGTAAATAGCTTGCTGGAGTCCATAACCTGTAGAAATTATTGAGTTATGCAAGTAATAACTGAACATAACATCTCAAAGTTAAACTAATGGTTTATTGAGTATACTACAAAAAGAAACAAAATGGAACGATGATCGTAATATATATAAAAATAATAAAGAGCACGGGCTTCATAGGTGAAAGTTAAATTAGTAGTGCTGATGTGCTCCCAGATTTTCTAAATATGTAAATACCAATGTTTTTTCTTTCTTATTAACACATCTACATCAATATATTCTACATTTTTAACCGAAAATTTTTTTCAGTTACATGGCTATAATAATTTTCATAAATTTGGTGGCTCCTCGAGATCGCCAAGGTATTCTTTTAAACCCAATATTGATATGCTTTTTGGCTATGTTATATTTTAATAAAACGCCAAATTTTGATTTCCTATCCATGCTTCTCCTGTGTGCGTTGTGAACAAAATTACATGTACTTTTAATTTGACTTTAGTTTTGGCAGGTCGTGGGGGAGTTGTCTCCCATGGCCTGTCCTTATTAATATTACTATGCAAAATTTATTTAACTTTGAACATTATCATGGATAATATATATTTATATTTTGTATCTCGAGCTCTGCAAATATATTAAATAAAAGATTTTTATTAAATATGATCCAGTTCAAGTGTCATTTTCCTCTTCTGTTTTCATCACAATCTTCATTTGGTTCAGTCTACCCTACAACTTCCAACCTCACCTGATATTCCATCTCAACAAAATTGGCGCACTGACTTTCTATCACTATAATGAGAATGTTTTGTCATTCAAATTTATTTTTAAACTCCCGAATAAAATTTATCCAAAAGTGATATTAAAGAAAAGAAGAGTAAATTAATGTAATAAATTAAGATTATATGATACACCATTTGTGCCAGCAATAATATATATATATAACATAGTTTTTGGGCTACAAAATGTTCCAATCCGCTACTTTTGGAGCTCCATTCTCTACTTTTTAATCTTAAGTTCTGGCAACACTGAACTAATCTTTATCAGTGGAGCCCCTGAGTTAAGTTAAGTGACTCAAAATTTTAATTAAAGTTGAGTTAATTAAATACACAGCTGTATAGCACATCGAATATGTTGAAATAAATTCTTCCTAGACAACTTCTTGGTACTGGATTGGAGATCGATCGTTCTCTGATTATCAGGTCAAAATTACGATCTGTGGATGAATGAATGGCTGTATGAATGGATCCGTCTTATAAACAGGCGTGACGTATGATGTGGCAGAAGTCGAATTCTTGGCCATAGATGGCGCCACTAAAAAACAAGAATCGCCCACTCTGCATAAATTTGCTCGGTTTCACCAAGCAGGCTTGCCCGTGTGGCAAGCGGCATTAGAACCAACCAGCAATGTGGGGATAGTTGTGTAATGTATCTACCACTAAAAATTATAATTCCAATTCACTAGTATATAAGACATGTTAACTCGATTCTATGGTGGGGTATTTTTTCATAGATGAAGGTTAACATTGTCGATATCTACACTCCCACAGTTGCTATCGATAATGTCAACCTTCATCTATGAAAATGTACCCCAAGATTGACTCAAGTTACATGTCTCATATACTAGTAAATTGATGTTTAACAATCTAGTGGTAGTTACGCCACAATACTCCTCCACCAGAATTTTATCAGGGCAAGAATTCGATGAATGGATACCACTAGTTGCTGTATTTGTGAAAGACAGGGAGATCTGGATTAAGGTCACCGGATTTTTGAGCTTTAGCCATAAGAGCTGTATTAAGTTCATGGTTGTGTGTGATCTCATCTTGTGTTGCTCTTAGCAGTTGAGTGCGTGCTGGAACCTTATATGTGTAAATGAAACTAAGAAGCAACCGTGCGAAAAGGACGATGATACAATCACAAATAGCAAGTCAACTGTTCAATGTGTGAACCCTACATCGAAGTAAACGTGATCATATCACGTCCGCAGCTCACCAATGTGGGGATAGTTGTTATCGACAATGTCAACCTTCATCTATGAAAAGATACCCCAAGATTGACTCCAGTTAGCATGTCTTATATACTAGTGAATTGCTGTTTAATAATTGTAGTGGTAGCCACGCAGCACCCATATCCCATTACAAAATGACCATTGCTTTTTCTTGGCAGACGACCACCTAGATAGTCGGATATTAGCCGAGATCTAAAATACAATACTCTGCAGGGAAGAAGCTTAGTGTAAGCAAATGTAGCGAATTTATTTTTCCACAAAAACGTGCCAAAGCATCTTTTTTCTCTCTGAAACTTCTTGGGGACCACTAACCTGTACTTTTGCCTTTTTTTCAGCGAAAAATAATACACCTCTATGCGTGCTGAAGATAAGACAAACTTAAAACTTTTCAATGGTCCTTCTTTGTGGGAACTTCTGTTACAAAAAATTGAGCTGGGAGATACAAATGAAAGAGAGGTTCCTTGATTAAAATATATGTTTTAAACAAACTACATGATTAGGAGCGTACACTTGAAAATTGAACATATAAACAGATTTTAGAGTGTGACTTAATCTTGACTCATTTTTTTTCACTTCATGTTCAAGGAGACTTAGCTTTATAAATGAAGTGCTCAAAATAAAAAGCGAACGCTCAGAATAAATTTTGATATAATATAATGAATTCACATACCCAATCTTAATAGTTCGAGGACTTCGTATTTTAATGAATAGTGCTAAATATATTTTAAGTCGTGAAATCAGACACAAAAAAGTACTTCTCTCAGAATAAACTCACTTCTTTTCAAAACAAAAATTCGTGGAAATTTCGCCTCACGTTCTCGTGGTCTTCCTACCCATGTAACACAAATGAGGCTAGTTGCATCAAAAAGTACTCCACGAAGGCAAATTTCTCCCAAAACTTGCTCCAGGAGTTCACTTGTTTTTTGGATTGGGTTCAAAATTAAAAGGCTATGGAGTTGAACATAGTAGTCGTAGACCCAAAAATTGGATCGGCTGTTCAATGGCTTCCCACACGTGACTGGCGTTGCTGTTCTAATTGATGCTGGATTGTACCTGGTTGAGGGTAGCCTTAATTTAATTTAATTTTAAGGTAGAACTGAGACAAAAGGAGACAGCTGCTAAATTGTCGCTACCATCATTAAGGTAGCTGTTTATTAATGAAGTTGAATAATTTCTGAATGAGAAATTTGTGTGATTTGCAAATTTCCCTGCATTCTGACTGCTCAATCCATACGCATTGCATTATAAAGATTTTAAATTCTCTTCATTCCTTGGATGAGTCTGTTTTATTTTGCAGGATTGAAATACGCGCACTTATGGAGATCGTGGAGTACCTTGACATTTCCATTTAATATATTCGTCAGCGTTCAGATGCGGGCGGCAACTTGTATGAATGGTGTTCTCGATATAAATGTAAACAATAACAATCTCGAGTTCGATACCTGCTCTAGTTCCGGTTAGAAAAGCTCAAATTTGCCGTATTTCATAAGATATTGATATTATTAAGTAATCCTGGTGAGTGTGAAGTGAAAATCTTCTTTAGTTATTTATAGATATATTGTTAAGAAAGGTGTCATGGTTGCTAGATTTTGAATAACTCGCTTTTTTGGCAGTCCTGATTTGGCCTCTTTCCATTTGTTTTTTACTGTTTGTTCTTGTTGCAAGCTGTGCACCATCTAACATCAGTGTTAGCACCTTTATCATTGTAAACACAAGTAATATGTAATCAAATATCACGTTTGCAAGAATTTCAAAACACAATGATCACGTTGTGAGCCAAATGGCTTTAAAATACACCAGAAACAGTAACCCGGAAGTATAGGCGGTATAGAGCTTGCAGCGTTCTCTAGTGTAGAAAACGCCATCCATATGCATGTTCAATTATGCTGTAAATTTCAAGTACAGCTCTAAGCTTATACAGTAAATAATATCTTTTTAAAGAAGAAAAAAAAAGAAATAAGAAAAATAGAATAGATTTTTTTCCGAAGTGAACTGCATAAATCGATTAACAAAAAAGAGTTTATTAAAATATCGATTCGGTCATTTTTTCGCACATTAATATCCGCTATTGGCAATCGAAATTCGCTATTGGCGTAGAGCAGAACTTTCTATCTATGGCAAAACATTGCATGCTTTCCATATTAGCGTGCTGAGAGTCATAGAAGAATATTCTTGATTTTCAAATAGATGAAAATCTTTTAAGTTTGGAAACTATATGGAACTACTACATGAAGCATAGTTCAAATAGAAATCATCATGGAAATATAAAAAAATATTTTCAACAATTCAATACGAAAAATATTAAGAAAAGGACCAAAGGTATGGAACCTGTCTTCTCCCCAAATGTCGTACTCAAGAGCTGCGATAGCCTATATTACCGTTTATCTTATTGGTTAATTTTTAATGATAAACAATTACTTTTGAAAAAATATTCCGATACGAAAACCTTAAGTTATCAAAACCTTTCCTCCTCAGCAATTTTTTCAAACAATTACTTAAAAAGTTATACTAAGGTGCTCTTGCTTAATTAATTGATTTAACGCCTATAATGAATAATTTTTTGGTAGAGTTAAAAATAAATTACAAAATTTATTCCCTGAGAAAAATGGCACGTGAATGGACTTCAACCTTTATGGAACGGAATATATTAACATTTATACGGTATTTTCGAAATTAATAAGCTAGAAGTAAATATAACGATTATGTAAGATTAATAAATTAAAAATTGAAACTTACCTCCTCAGATTAGATATCTATTCCATGTTGTAAATTTTCAGCACCTGCATTAAACCAACCATAAAAAAAATATTTACGAAGACTGGCGATGTGGCGATTTCACAAACAGAAAAAGTCGCCATAACAATTGAAAAGGTAACCCATTTTTGTTGCCATTGAAAAGATAAAACTTTCATTTCCCTTCTCGGTTTCCTATTATCTGTAAAACTCTGTCTCTGGATAATTTCGTCATACGTTGTCATCCTGGTTGTCATGAGTCAGGTTGATTGAATTTCTGATGTTTGGCATTACTGACCTCATTCATGTTTAAGCTTGTGTGTTCTACGCTTTGTATGCGAAGTTTCTTAGCAAGTATAGAGTTCCAAGGAAAATTTCATTTGTTCATCTAAAAATTTGAAAGATCTAAAAAATCAATTAACAACATTCCAACTAGTATTATGAGTACTGGTAAGTCTAAACATTGTGCTTTTCTATTAATTGCTTACAATATAAAAATTCTCTTATCCATAGTTCAAGCTATTAAACCGATCTGAAACTGCTATTTTATTCAATTGTAAACAATATTTTTATGATCGGTATTATTTCCGTATCGTGATTTATGATTACAATCAAAGAATTTATTATTACAAAAGAAAGAAGCTATTAATTGGTTTTTCTAATGGTACTCTTATTACTGAAAGACTCATACTTATTCAGTTTGTATTACAGGAAGTAACTGTGAGTTGTTAATTATTATCTATCTAAATATTGATTTTAATTCCTTTCTGTTAAAATTTAGTCAGATTTTTTTTAGATGAAGTAAAATTTAAGTGTTCCCCAATAATTGTCTGATCTCAATGTTTTTTTTTTTTCCCTCGCAATATTTGTTATTTATTATACTCAAAGAAGAAGAGTATGTCTGACCATGTAAAAAAGAGTTTGGAAGAAATTCAGGCAGCCTTGGGAAAGTTCTTGTTCTAGAAAAATTTCTACAAAAAATTTTGTTAAGTAATTTGAAAAATTTATCACACTGTAGTAAAAGGCTAAAATTTTTAGAGAAATTTTAATGGTAAAACAAACTTTGTTCTTATGAAATATCACCCTCCAAAAATTTTCTACACTCATGCTTATAGCTGTTCTTCAAATTATGAAATAATCATTTTTGTGAATGATATGGAATTTTTATAACTGCTGTGAGTTTGCAACTGTTACTTATGACTCTAAGGCTTGTTTTGAAAGTGGCTCAAAATGTCAATATAGAGAAAAGCAACAGTTTTGTAAAAAGTGAAAAGCATTTGTGGTTTAATTTTTTAATATTTAATAACTTACTCCAATGCTGCATTATTGGGAATCATGAAAATTTGTTAAAACTGAGAATAAGGCAGTGATTTTGATATTTTTTATCTTGGAAGGAAAAATGTTGACAAATTTAAGAAAGTTTAACTTTGGAAATATTTAATTTGTCTGTTCCAAAGCGCAGATTACAACGACCAGATTACGATTTGATTTATGGCCAGATTATATATAGTTAAAAATTATGTCATTGCTTCAAGTTAAGTTATAACTTTTATTTTTCTTGGCAGCAGAACTTCGAAAAGTTGAGTTATGTGCAAAATAAAAAATGGCATCATAACCTTTGATCTAATAATTCGATCTTCATGTTTTAATACTCAATCTTAATGGTTATAAGAAGTGATCTCAAATATGCCAGTAATTAGTGCAGGTGCTACAAAACCAGACTCAAAAATGTTTTTTCTTTGAATAAATAATAATTTTTTGTGTGAGTTAATAAATTTTTTGTGACAAACTGTGATTTTTAAACTCCTAAGATATTGGAGTTGCCACAATCTGGGAAATACTGTCCTAAACAGTTTACTCTGGAGAGCGCTTTAAGGTTTAGATCCCATTATGTTAACTTGACTTTTTGCATATTTCACCATTTCTCAGGGACTTTTTAAGGGAATCAAAACATTTTTGCCCACAATTATAAAATTCGTTCATCTAAAGATAATTGCATACAAAATATGACTTTACATAAATATTTATTATTTTTTAATATTTCATTTAATAACAGTCTGAAATATTTTGAAATATATAAGGTATAAAAATTTTTACATTATTTTGTCAAATAATTTACAAAGATGCCAAATTTGAACAAAATCGATCAAATAGTTCTTGGGAAATCAAATTTAAAAAATACAACTTTTTAAAAATCCTTTGTTTTTTTGTTTGTTTTTTAATTTTGTTCACTGTGCATGAATATTTCCAATATAAGTGAACTGATAGTTAATTATAATTTAGAAAAAAATATAAATGTTTGTTTAAAGGATTTACTTAAATTACTATTAATATTTTGTAGTTATTAGAATAAATTTTCTAGTTATATGTTATTTTGCTATGTTATAATGGCATTAGCATGTCTATATTCTAGCCTATGCAATTCAGCATCAATCGAAAGAATAGTTACAAATTTCGGTCTTTACAAAACTGCAAAATGAATTTGAAGACTACAGAGTCCTTAAGCTTTCTTCTTTTTTTTTTTTCTTTTTTTTTTGTAATCACATATTTCAGGGAAAGGAGAAGTTAAAGTGGGAGTAAATTAAAATTGATTTTATATAGGTACCTTTTCCCGTGGCAAAATCACGGTGATATTGTCACAGATCGTTCCAGAGTTCTTGCTGAAATATTTTTCTTTTACAAAGTTAGAAACGATTACTTTTATTTTCTTCAGAAATTTACACCTGATATTTAAATCATGCATTTAGATAATCACTTTTTGAGGCGCTCAATTTACGCCGATAGTATCATAAATCAATGTAATGTTTCGATTGTATTTTAGGCAGTTATTGATATTGATTTTCACGTGGTTTTTAAATATCCCGATATATTTCAAACAATATGGAAAATTCAAATCATGCATTTGAGTTTTTACTTTTTAAGGTAATAATTCTATTGAATTTTCTGCAGTTATTGCTATTGATTTCTCCATAGTTTTTAAATCAGATATTTTTTGTACAATGTTATTTATTACAACACCTCAATCTCGAAACGAAACACGCAATTATGGGTAACCCCTTTTTGAGGAGTCTGATTTGCATGATTTTGTCATCTATATTTTTTCGGCAAATACTACTACAGATTTCATGATTTTAAAAAAAAAATTTTTTGTGATACTTATTTACAAAAAATGCGAAGAAGAAAGTAATTATTGCCCCCCACCCCTCAACGAAATGCGAGAATATCACCCATAATACAGTACGACCTCGAAAATTCAGACTTCTGAAATCCGGAAATCTCATACGTCTAGTTTGTCAGAAAATTTTTTTAAAAGAAAAATCACTTAAAATAAAAATTTAAATGCAAAAGCACAAAACCGCAACTCTTCTCCAACAATGAAGCAGTAGATGAAGAGGTAGGGGTGGGGAGTGAATGAAAGCTCATAGCTGATAAGGAAATTCCAGTCATTTTTATCAGCTCTGTATAGATAACAAAGAATATGAAGGGGAATCCCCTCAGGAGGAGGAATTCTTCTACCACCTTGTTTTTCCCCCTTGTGAAGAAAGAAAACTGTCTCTTTCTTAACCTAGAAACTTAGGAGGCGGGGACAAGTTCTTTCATCCCCCAACAAAAAAAGGATTAGTATCAGCTGGTACAGTCTTTTCTAAAGGTATCTGTTTTAGTTTATAGTTAAGTTGAAATTCAGCTCGCGTTTTAAGCCTATATTTTTAGTTTTAATTGCTAATATGTATTATGTTATCTAAACGATCGATTACGGGGGGAAATGACGAAAGTTTGATTTTTAATGTCTCTAATTTATTATTTAAAGAGTGTATTTATATTAAAATTGTCGTTGGAGATCTACACACACGCGTTTAATCGCAAAATTGGCCTGGCGAATTCGAAACTTCAATATTTCTATTCAAACCCCCCAGCATTCCGTATTTTCGAGGTTGCACTGTATTAGACTAAAAAATTGTTACATGTTTCATTTTAAAAGTTATCTGGTTTATTTTTTTTAACACAGCACGTTTGTTATTTTAAATTAATAACATAAATGTTTGTTATTAATAAAAATATCTTGCAGAAAGATATTACTGCTAGCGAGTTATGTCGCAGATGGCTCGAAAAAATTCTGCCACAGGGATGAAAACCAATATTTGTGTTGCCTGAAATACCTGAGTTTATGGTGCCATGTAAGCAAAATATATAGATTATTTTATTTCTTTTCTGTATTATTATTTTACTTGTAGGTAGAGGAAGAGGGAGAGGTCGAGGAAGACAGCGTCCTGAAACTGTTCCTGGATCAAGCTGTAGTAGTAACTTTCCGTCGCCGTCTGTAGATCTTATCCAGAGAGAGTCTTCTGCAGGTAGATCCTAATTTATTACTCCCTGCCTCTAATCATGTATTAGCTATACTTCATAGCATAATTTGGGAAGGAACTTCACAATTATGTGTAGTGTACAAAATAAATTTTTGAAAATAAAAAAGACCACGCTGGTAATTTTCCTATCAAGTGATCAAAGGTTGCGTATTTTTGATTTACATATTTTAAAAGCCCTTAACCCTTTCGCGACGCAAAGCGCGAAAGCGCGCTTACCGCTGAGGCCGGCAGTCTCTCTAGCGTGTGTCTCCCCAGGGCCGGAGGGTTCTTTGATGTTAAGCCTAATTCCATGAAATTACCGAAATATCAGCGCGTTGTTTAATATTGTTCTGTAGAGTATTTAAGTGACATATGCTTTATATATATTTCTATTGATACTTTATTTACTTAAGTTATTTCTTGTTTAAATGTAATATAAATATTAATAAGTTTAAATATTTTGCATAATTTCCTCTATTTCCAGCTCAGTTAAAAATTTTCGACGCTTCGACATTCTAACGGTAAAAAGAAAAAAAATTCAAGCCTACAAGATCTAATTATCCACTAAAAACTAATCCGAAAATCGAAAGTAGCGAGAGATAAAAAAAAACTCCCTTACTNAGTCACTGGACGTCATGGATTTTGGCCTTGTTTGAAATTTATTATGGAAAATCATTATTTTCACTGATAAATGCTAAAAAATCATGGAAACTCACAATTCATCTTGGACTTTCAATATTTGAGTTCTTTCTCAAGATTTGAAGATCTCGCTACCCTGCGATTTGCATTCACCTGATTTAAAATCACACAACGTGATCCGCAGTGATTTAAAAAAATCTCATATCATGATCTGTATTTGTGCCATTTTAAAATCACACATTGCGATTTGTATTCACGTGATTTAAAAATCCCTCATCATGATCTGCATTTATGTTGTTTAAAAAATCACACATGGGGATCCGTATTTGTGTGATTTAAAAATCACACATCGCCCTTTATATTCTTGTTATTTAAAAATTACACATAGCAATTCGTATTTTCGATTTAGAAATTACGCATCTCTATCTGCATTCATTGGGTTTAAAAAATCACATATAGTAATCTATATTTATGCAATTTAAAAAATCACACATCGTGATTTGTACTCCTATGATTTTTAAATCTCAGAGTGCTTTCTGAATCCGTGCAATTTAATATCGCAGATGTGACTTATGAGTCACACATTGTCATCTGCGCATGATTTAAAAAGTCTCACAATGAAATCCATATTTGTGTTAATTACACGTCATAATCTCTCTTAATGCTATTTAAAAATCGCAGAGTGTGATTTTCCTATTCTGGTCAATTAAAAAATCACATTTCGAAATATCAAAAATCACACAAATCTGGTTCCATACTTGTGCAATTTAAAAATTACTACTCATGAAACTCATTCGTGTGATTTTAAAGAATTCGACATCATAATCTGTATTATTGCAATTTAAAAACCGCATACTGTGATCCCTATTTGAGCCAATTTTCACTTGACTCCCCGATCTTCATTTGTTTTTAAAAAGATCCAAATTCATGTAATTTCAAAATCATGTGATGTGTTTTATATTTTGGTATGATTTAGATATCAAACAAAATGTAGAGAAAACATGGAAAAAAATTACAGAGCAATTAGAAAAGAGAAAAATAATAAAAATACGAAAAAGAAGAGATAAAATATTTTCATCAGCTCTCACGATTATATCCGCAAAAGGGAGTGCTATCTAATATTGTATCAATATAGCCAAAGCAAAATATATCAATACAATGGTGTGAAGAGCACATAAAGTAAAATATCACATGAAAACAGAGTATAAAATGCAAAGAAAAAACAAAGCATAAAACGAAATCTGTAGTCGAAAGCACTCCTTTTTTGCCAATATAATCGTGTGAGCTGATGAAAAGATTATCAATACAATACAAAAGTGTGGGGAATAAAAATGAGCTGAAGAAAAGATATCTTTAATTTTCCTGATTTTTTTTAAAAAAAATTCTGAATTTTTTTTCTTTGGATTTTTATTATTTTTCTTTTTCCCTTTTATTATTCAGGGTGGCCACTCACTCTGGAAACCGGGAATTCTCAGGGAATTTTGAAATACCACTGGAAAACCGGGAATTCTCAGGGAATTTCACGTCGATTCTGGAAAATAATTTTGTCGCGCGTCGCCGCTCTTTCCTTCCCATTCCGTTATGTTTAGTTTTTCGGAGCGAAACGCATCTGCTTCATCGCGATCAAGCATCAATGTGATTATCCTCCAATGAACGCTTCGTGTCTTCGCGAAAAAGCGGAAATCCGCTTTTTTTCTCCCAATTTTGAAAATTTCCGACCATGTTCCAAAAACTAAAATTTTTGGGAAGTTCTATTGGAGAAGCCCAAGCCGCGACCGATAGTCGGATTACTGCGACTTCCGCTATAGAGTGGAAAGGAGTCAAAGCGTTTCGTTTCGACAGCCGATATTTGATTTTTTTTTTTGTTTTGTTTAGCTGATTTTCGGAATTTTAAATATTAGGAACTGCACCGGAATCTGCGAAAATCGCGATTTTTAATCAGACGATTTTAATATCAATCATCGATTTTCGTATTTAACTGATCTAAAACTTACGTGTTGCAATTTTTTTACGCGATTTAAAAATTGTACTAGCAATTCCTATTCACTAAATTTAAAAATCCAATATCGCGATTTGTATTTAAGCGTTTTTAAAACCCAATATCGCGATTTGTATTCTCGTGAGTTTAAAATCCAACGTCGCGATTCGTATTCACGCATTTTTAAGTCCAATTTTGCGATTCGTTATCAAGCAGTTGTAATATCAGATATCGTTTTTCGTATTTGTACGCTATTTAGAAATTACTCACTGCAATTCGTATTCACGTGATTTAAAAATTTTGCATTGCGATTCGTATTCACGCATTTTTAAGTCCAATTTTGCGATTCGTTATCAAGCAGTTGTAATATCAGATATCGTTTTTCGTATTTGTACGCTATTTAGAAATTACTCACTGCAATTCGTATTCACGTGATTTAAAAATTTTGCATCGCGATTCTTATTTCCGCGATTTAAAAATTCAATATCGCAATTTGTATTTTCGTGTTTTTAAAATCCAACAGCTCGATTCATATTCACGGGATTTTAAAATCCAAAATCGCGATTCATATTCGCGCGATTTTAAAATCCAACCGCGCGATTCATAATCACGCGATTTTAAAATCCCATATCGTGATTCATATTCACGCGATTTTAAAATCCAATATCGTGATTCATATTCACGCGATTTTAAAATCCAAAATCGCGATTTATGTTCACGCGATTTTAAAATCCAATATCGTGATTTGTATTCACGCGATTTTAAAATCCAATATTGTGATTTGAATTTTCGTCTTTTTAAAATCCAAAATCGCGATTCATATTCACGCGATTTTAAAATCCCATATCGTGATTCATATTCACGCTCTTTTAAAATCCCATATCATGATTCATATTCACGCGATTTTAAAATCCAACCGCATGATTCATAATCACGCGATTTTAAAATCCAATATCGTGATTCATATTCACGCGATTTTAAAATCCATAATCGCGATTCGTGTTCACGCGATTTTAAAATCCAATATCGTGATTTGTATTCACGCGATTTTAAAATCCAATATTGTGATTTGTATTTTCGTGTTTTTAAAATCCCATATCGCGATTCATATTCACGCGATTTTAAAATCCCATATCGTGATTCATATTCACGCGATTTTAAAATCCAAAATCGCCATTCATATTCACGCGATTTTAAAATCCAACAGCACGATTCATATTCACGCGATTTTAATATTCAACAGCACGATTCATATTCACGCGATTTTAATATCCAAAATAGCGATTCATATTCACGTGATTTTGAAATCCAAAATCGCGTTTCATATTCACGCAATTTTGAAATCCAAAATCGCGATTCATATTTATGCGATTTTAAAATCCAATATCAAGATTCTTAAAAGAAGTAGAAGTAAGTTTTCTCTTGTATTAGTTACTGTAAAGATGTGATATATTTTTCCTTAGTAAGTAATTTAATAGTGGGGCCTTCCTATAATTGCTTAAATTTTTTTAAATATATTAGTGGTCAAAATTTTAAAATTATATTTAAGAAAAATTTAAAGTTAACTGTCTAAATGCTTCTGCCACTTTAAATATTGAATAAAAATCTCCCAGCATAGTTAAAAGTTGCTTTTATAAATCTCAGTATCATATAGAGCACTCCCTCCTCCCAGTGACCTGCGTTGTAAAAGTTCAGATTTTTTTATTTTTGTCCACTTTCATGCCTGATTATAGGGAGCAATTACAAAAAACCATAGCTAGTTGTGATTATTTAGTTATGGGCTTTGATGAAAGTCTAAATAAAATCGCTCAGTAACAACAAATGGACGTAAGTGTTCGACTTTGGAATAAAGATACAAATAAAGTCCAGACATCTGGTCTTGATCCTGGTGTAATTTTAAATACAGCAATTGCTGAAAAACTGCTTTCATCTTGCCTTTCAATGTTGGCATCTAGCAATTGGATATCAGGTATCAAGGCTGACAGTGTGAAAGATAGTTATAAAACATTCATTCGGAATCCTCTAGCTAAGAGAGAAATGGAGCAATTTGAGAAGACGGAAAAACGACTGGATAATGTTTTCTTCTCTCTATTTGAAGTTAGCAATGCACCAGAAAATTTACGTTCCTTTGTTAAATTTCTCCTCATATTGTCACACGGAAGTGCTTTTATAGAAAGGGGCTTTTCTATTAATTCAGATTGTTTAATAGAAAATCATCATGAAGATAGTTTAGTTGCTCTAAGGCAAATTCATGATGGTGTTATGGATGCTGGTGATGTTGACAATATAACTGTGACGAAATCCATGATAAACTACGGAAAACAGTCTCAAAATGCTTTCAATTATTCACTTGTTGAGCTATTTATACTGTACAATTTGATTAACTCCACTTTTTAAAACATCTCAAACTTAAGTGTCAAAGAATATATTAATATATATATAGGTATATTTTTTTAATTTATATTTAAAATAAGTTTCCCATATAATATAAATGAACAGCATTATATGACTAAATATTTTTGCTTTTCATTTATTGATAATTTATTTCACAAGTAATTTTGATCTCAATTCTAAATTTTTAGTTTGATAGAGTTGATCAATTTGTGTAATAAGCTATTTATATAACAACTTTTTATTTTATACAAAATAAAGTTTCCAAAATTCCTTGAAATGTAGATTTTTATCTTTATAATTTTTATAAACTATTAATAATTTTTAAGTTTATTTTTATGGTTGAATATACAGCAGTTATTTTTTTATATGTAAATTTTATGGCTGCTATTTCAATAATCTATATTTTTAGCAGAAATATGTGTATGAATATATATTTTTTGGTGCTAGAAATGCCTAACTTTTTACACCTGTTTTATCAGAGAACATTTACACTTTTTTCTCATTTTAATGTGTCATCAAATCTTGTAAATGTGTATCCACATTTGTAAAAGAAATTCATACAACACATTTTAAAAGCAACACAGCTGTATATATATATANGTAAATAGCTGTAATGTTTCGATTGTATTTTCGGTATTTATTGATATTGATTTTTCCATTTGATTTTAAATATCGCGATATAATTCAAACAGTATGGAAAATTCGAATCGTGCATTTGAGTATTTACTTTTTAATGCAATAATTCTATCAAATTGTTGGCAGTTATTGCGATTAATTTCTCTGAATTTTTTAAATTCGATATTTTTAATGCCATATTTTTTATAACCTTATCTTGAAACAAAACACGCATTTGCGAAGTACGATTCTCAAGATTTCGTCATCACTCTTTTTTTCTGCAGTTAACTACTACGAACTTCATGATTTTAAATTTTTATTATGTTGATTGTTTACAAAATGTGAAGATTAAAATTTGTGTGTCCCTCTCCAACAGAATGCGAAAATGAGTCCTTTTTTTTGTAAACAGTGTTTTTGTTATTTTAAATTAGTAACATATATGTTATTATTAAAAGTATCTTGCAGAAAGATCTTATCCTAGAGAGCTTAGTTGCAGATAGCTTGAAAAAAATTCTTGATTACCAGGGCTGATTGTGCTCCGGAAAAAATCCGGATTTTTTGCTAACAGTGATCCGGGAGTTTCCGGAGATCGCAGGTCCAAACGTTTCAAATAATCATTGATCACAGAAGTTTTGAATATTTTTGGTGCATCATTATAGAAGATTTTGCCTTTACAAGGTATTTGTCCATCTCACGTAAGTGCATAAAAAATTTGAACGTCTTACATGAAGAAACCTTACCTCCGGTGAACACGTGATTGTAGAGAAATGTGCTTTGAAAGGGGTTTCGTGGTTGTGCTCTGTTCGAAAAGGTTCTAAACAATACCGGTGAATAGGGAAGCTAGATAATGGGGCAGATGATGAAAATAATGAAAGATTTAGGAAGAAAAGTGAAACGGATTTTTTTCTANGATAGTTTGAAGTTTTTGTGTTTAGTTGTAAGAGTGTTCTTGTGCAATTATTATAAAACACTTCTTACTTTGAACAATGTACCAACTTCAAAATTTAAACCTAAATGATAATTTGTAAAATGAGTTTAATCTCGCTGCTCGAACAATATGCTAACACTAATTCATTTTGGTGCACGGTTTGCAACAAGAACAAACAGCAATAAGCAAATAAAAATGAGACTGAATCGGGACTGCCAAAAAAGTTATTTCTTTCTAAATCTAACAACACCTTTTTTGATGATACATTTATAAATAACCGAAACAACTTTTCACTTGAAACTCGCTAGGATTACTTTATATCATTAATATCTTATGAAATACGGCAGCCCTAAAATTATATAATTTATTTCTTGTATTAAAAGCAAAATTATCTGTTTGGAAATATCGCCTTGTAGAATAAGCTGTAGTAAGCAGCTGTATACTTTCTTAACCGGAAGTAGAGCAAGTCAAAAGCTTGTTGTTGTTTACATTTTTATTGGAAACCCCCATCCATATATATATATATATGCTCTTTCTGATGAATCAATTATTCTTTTAATTATCAAATGAAAAACTTTTTTAGAAAAAGTATTCATTTTTACTTTTCAATATATTCTAATTATTAAAAATAATTGATAACTGTAAATATATTATTGATTTTTTAATTTAAAAAAATTTATTAGAAAACTGACACTTCTATAAAAGCTATGATATTTGCAGCCCTTCACTCAGAAAGGCCCCTATTTTAACTTCTTCCCTCCTAAAAAAAACAACTATTTAAGCCTCGCACACTAAAATAATGCAATATCAATTACCATATTTAACCCCTTGTCACCCAAATCAAGTTCGGGCAACTACTATTGCGATGCCCTTTGGGCTGGAGAAAAATTAACTTTTTTATTTTCTGAAACTCGAGCTGAGTTCGTTTCTACTTTAGGATACTTAATTCACTATTTTCCTAATAGATGGCATTGCTGGTTCCAGTTTTCCACCGATTACGATAGAGGGAAATGTGGGGTGGGTGGTTGGAATACACCATACTGTAAAAGATTAGTAAATTTTATGTATTGAAACTAATAGTGTTGGGTTTTTATATTATACTAGTTATATTATATTTAGCTTCAAAATTTTGTTTAATTTGCTCTAATTGAATAAGATGTGCGTGCAATCCATTACTTTTTTATGTGTGTATAAAAATTAGAAGTACAGTAGTTATTGCATTTAAAATTTTATTTTTGTAATAAAAAACTATTTTCTAAATTTTATAATAATGTAAAGAATAAAATTAAACAGTCAAAAAAAATCCATTTTTGGTCCATTTTTCTGAAATGTATAAAACTGCTAAGGAAGGGGTGCACAAATTTTTTGAGTGAAGGGCCGCTTGCACGACACGTAGACTAAGGAATGGCCGCACTCATTTTTAGTCATGCAATGATAGCGGCAAATATCGGGGGTCTGTCCAGACATTTTGTGAAAGGTCCTGTTTTTGTAAAGTTGTGAAAAAAACCTATTCATAATTTGTGAATATAAAATAAGCGTTAAGTCACATTCTTTCAACCAGGGTCCTGCTTTTGTGAATTTGTGTGCAAATAGGGTCCTGTTATAGCAAAAATTGCTAAAAACCTTTTCAAGAAGTTTTTAAATTGTAAATAGATACAGGATTCTGCTCAACAATTGCTGCTACTAAATGAGAGATGCAACATACAAATATTATTATTTGGTATTTAGCCTATACTGCTCAACACAGAATAGCACTCACATTTTTAATAATTTCAATTGGCATATTTTAAATAACACAATTTAGTAACGTATCACTTTTAATGTGTTACGCATTAAGTAAACTTGAACAATTCTTAAATTTATAATATTTTATTTACAAAATTGCCAGAAATTAATTTTTTATTACGTAATATTCTATTAATTTTATGAATAAATATGAATTGATCAATTACACATTTGTGAAAGGGCCGATTAAAAGATAAATTATTTCGTGAAGGATCCAAATTTCTTTTAAACAGGCCCCTGGGTGCAATAATTATTTTCTTTATCGCATTTTGAAAATCATTATCACCTAATGTTAATTTAATTTTATGAAAAAATTTAAATTGATAAGTTATTTATTTACAAAAAAATAATGATTTAATATTAATAAGAATGTGCAAGCGATGTTTGTAAAAGTAAAAATATTTTCTTAGAATACTACATTAGGAATTTAAACTTAGGGAAACTTGTCTCGAACCATCTTTCTCCCTCCCCCCCCCCTCTCAGGAAGAGTTTATTCGATTAACAAATCAATAATGAAGATAAACAAATTTGTGAAGGGTCCGATTAAAAGATAAATTATTTTGTAAAGGGTCCAATTAAAAGATAAATTATTTTGTAAAGGGTCCATTAAGGAACCTAAATTTTTCTAAACAGACTCCTGAATATGATAATTTTTATCTAAACATTAGTGTTCTAAGCACCAAATATTTTTATCAGTAAATATAATAACATAGTTGCAGAAAACTAAATACTTTTAATCATTTGAATTTCTCTAAAACTAAAAAAAATGGTAAATTTTTTTGAAAACTTTTTCCATTTTTCACAATAATTAATGTATTAAATAGTTATATATATTGTTTGTACATAAATATTGGGAGGAGGGTATAAATTTTAACCTTAAAGAAGCTTACAAAATGGAAGTGTAGAAAAAAATATGCATTTTATAGAGTAATATAAATTTGAATTAAATATTTTAATAAAAGAAAATTTTTCATGTTTAAACAAAAACCAAATTAAAATAAATTTTCATGCCGTTCGGAAGTTCCCGCGGCCAGCACATCGACGGTTGTCGGGCCGCATGTGCCCCGCCGGCTACAAGCTGCGTACCCCTATGTTAAGAGGTTAATATATAATGAATTAATTATAAATGACAGTAAATATTTTGGAAAAAAAAGTAATTTAGGATACTTTTCATCTGTCTGCCTATTATTGATTCATAATATTATTTTTCTTCCAGGTGCAGAAAGAGCACCTACAAGACAAGATACAACTTTAGCTGTAGAGAGACTTTCAATCAGTGAAATCTCCAAAAATGAAAAGAAATTAGTTCCCAGACCCGGCTATGGCACAGTTGGCCGTCCCATTCAATTGATAACCAACTATTTCCAAATGAAGTTGAGCGGAGTTGTTTATCACTATGACATAGAAATAACCTCGCTCGATCAGAGGAAGAAGTATGGCAAGAACGTCGCGTCCAGGCAAATCACCGCGGCAGAGGCTGCGCAAGCCGGCATTTCCAGACTGGAACACGAATTGAACCGTGGAGTCGGCAAGGTGAGGCGGAAGGAAGTTTTTGATCATTTTGTCCGGTCCAATTCTCTCGAAAGCTTTAATCCCGTGTTTGATGGCGTGAAGAATGTTTTCACGTCGAAGCTCTTACCGTATAAGGAGAAAAACGTTTTCACCGTAGAGCTAGAGGTGGAACAAAAAAAACGGGGGTACGAAGTAGTCGTACAGCCCGTGAAAAAAGAGAGCGGGACCAATAAGATATTCTTGGAGGCTCTGCAGAATTCGAGCGAGAGCGAGGCCGAAGTGATCATGGCCTTGAATTCGATCATGAACTACAGGCATGCGGGGAGTCAGCAGATTCAAGTTGGAAGATCGTTTTTCTACCTTAATCAGACCAACAAGATAACTCTCGGTGAGGGACTCGAAATTTGGTTCGGTTGTCACCAGAGCGTGCATTCTACCGAGAAAGGAGCGGCCATCGTCATTAATTTAGCGGCTAAAGCCTTTCACAAAGAGGGACCCGTCCTTGGTTACATAAATGACATCCTTAGAAGGGATGTTACGCGAGGTGAACCCATGAAGCCATACGAAATGAAGAATGTCAACGATGCCCTGAAGGGAATAAGAGTAGAAGTAACCCACCTCCCCTACCCGAGGAGGTTTATAGTGGAAGGCATTTCGAAAAAACCCGCTTCGGACATGAACCTAAACACTGCGGATGGTAAAGATCTGACTGTTGCAAAATATTTTGAAATGAGATACGGACGTTTACGCTATCCCTTCTTACCCTGTCTGTTCATGCGGACCAGCAACAAGCAGACCTACATACCCCTCGAGCATTGTAAAGTCATGAAAGGTCAGCCAAAGTTGGGAAAGTTGAGCCCCGCACTCGGTGCGAAGATGATCAAACAGACGGCGATCAATCCGGATAGGAGATTTCAATCCATTGCAAACAGTTCTCAGGACGTGTCTAAAGAGTGCGGCGAAAAGATGAGGAACTACAACTTGCTGTTGGACCTGCGTAACATCCGGGTCAACGGAAGAGTTTTGAATTTTCCGACCCTCGCTTACTACGAGCAAGGTGTCGTCACCCCCGATCAACGCGGCGTCTGGAATTGTAAGCGGTTTTTCAGATCTCAGAACGAGAATTCGTGGATCATAATAGATTTCGCGGAGTGCAACGGGAAGATGATCGACACCTTCGAACAGTACTTCAAGGCCGCCGGAAACAAAGTGGGACTGAATTTCGGTCCTCCGTGCGACGTGAGGCACTGCGGAAGAAACGTGACTGCCGAGATAGCACTGAGAGAAGCGGAAAAGACGAGAGCCGCCTTCGCGATCATCATCCTTTCCAGGAGGGATCGTTTCCATAGCTACGACGAAATCAAATTCATCGCCGATTATCAGCTGCGGTTTATAAACCAGTGCATAGACTCCAACGTGTTGGGTCGCATCAACGATCAGATAGCCACCAACTTGTGCCTCAAGTTAAACGCCAAATTAGGAGGAGTGAATCATATCCTGAGGAACAAGCTCAGAGTGTTCACGAGACCGGTCATGATTCTGGGCGCTGACGCCGTGCACTCACCCCGCGGTGCCAGATGCCCCTCCATCGCGGCCGTCGTCGGGAGCATGGACGCCTTCCCTTCCAAGTACAAAATAGCGTGCCGAGTGCAGGAGAACCCAGACGGGAACAAGATCTCGCAGGAGTTGATTTTGGAGATGCGGCCGATGGTGGCCAATTTACTGAAGGCGTTCTACGACAACACGAGGGGTAAGCACCCCGATAAAATCATATTCTTCAGAGACGGGGTCAGCGAGGGACAGTTTCAGAAAACGTACGAGTACGAAGTGAGCGAGATACAGAAGGCCTGCCAGGACACATTTCAAATAATCATACCCATCACTTTCATAGTGGTACAGAAGAGGCACCAAACACGGTTCATACCGGCTAATACTAGAGATGGTGTGGGCCGTCACGGTAATATCCCACCCGGCACGACCGTGGATAGGGATATAGTACACCCGCACCGGTTCGACTATTTCCTGAACAGCCACGAGGGGATCCAGGGTACCAGCAAGCCTGCCCACTATACAGTTCTTCACGACGACAACAAGTTCAGCCCTGACGAACTTCAAGAGCTTTCCTACCACTTGTGCTACACGTACAACAAATGCAACAGATCTATATCCATTCCAGCCCCGGTGAAATACGCAGATCTGGCCTGCTACCGTGCTAAGAAATTTGCCGATTTTCATCTGCAGAGGGAACAGGACAGTTCGTCTTGTTCGAGTAGCTCCAGCGTCCACCTGTCTGATTATGCGAGGGATGCCATCAACACGATGGGTGACACGGGAAGAAACTTTTTCTTTGTTTAGTTTGTTTTATTTCGTGATAAAGTTTTATGCCGTCCCGAGTTTATTTATTAAAAATTCATGAATTGTGATACTTTTGTGCCTGAGATGTATGCGTTAATATATAGTTTTTTGTAAATATAAGAAAAAGCCTTTAATAAAGCATTTAAATTGTGAGAATTTTTGTTTACTGAACTTTTCAAATCATGTTATTTATACAGTCCAACTCCTCTAACATTCAAGGGACTTAAATTTCGGTTCACTCTATTAGTTCTGCAAACAACTCAACTCTTCCCTTTTATGACACATTATTTAAATAAAAACAATTTGTAGTGTTCATTTTTTATAACTCTTCGTCTTGCGTACAAAAACTATAGGGATGGGAAACGAAGAAGCAAACAAGAAAAAAAAAATGCTTATGGCTGCATTACCCTCAATAGATGGTTTTAAAAATCGGTAGGGTAAACCAACCAGTGAAGGAACATTTCATATATATTGATCAAAAATAAGAATTCGAAAGTTTTTCCTTAGATTGATTGGAAACAATATCTTACCGCCAAACAATAGGAAGTCATCTAGCAATGTTTTGGATTACCTGGTCAAATAGACTTCTCTGGAAAAATTTTTGAATATTTTATAACCTCTGCAACACCTTGTTTCTTTGAAAAAATTATAAGGTGAGTGTTTGTATTTATATGTTTGAAGTGGAATAATAGTTTTATTTTTCTCACTGTGAAAAGGAGAATTCAAAATAAAGTTATTGAAGTTACGTTTTATTTTTTTTTAAGCATCATAGCATAATAAAGTACTGAGACAGTGGCGTACGCAGAATTTTTTCAAGGGGGGTGTTCATGATTTTCTGAAACTACTAAAAGAAATTCGAGTATGTAATAAAGCACTATTATTTCCCTAATTTAGACAGCTAGATAATTTGACTTTTTATTTAGACAACATTGTTTAGTTAAATTTTGATTTGATTTTTTAAGTTTAAGAACATAATGTAATATCTTCTCGCATGTAATATCTTCTGAAAAAAGTCCAATGTCATATGGGTGGGAAGTAACACTTTGAGGGCCACTTTCACATTCATCAGATTTTGATGTGCTAGAAACGTTTTCTTCAACGGAAGTGTCACATTTCTGTTCAACAGAAAAACTTACATTGGTACTAGATGCTGTCACCTCACTAATTTCAGGTCGTGATTTTTTCTCAAAATAATTATAAATTGTTAAATTCTTGCGTTTTGACATCCTAAAGATCCAAGAACAGCAAATATATATATTGGCACAGAAATATCCGCTATGCTACGATCTTAAAGCTTCGAGCTGGAATGAATAACTTCAACGAGCTCAGTATCTCCAATAGTATTGTTACTGATTTCTTCACTAGTCGAAATAACGACGACGACGGGTTCGGCGATTGAATGAACTTTTTGTTAAGACAAAACAAATCAGATTTAGCAACGAGCTCCGAAAGACAAACGGCAGAGATAACTCTTAGTCTGACTAACTAACTCCACTGTTCTCCGTTCCCTCTTTTATATAAATTTTCACCGCAACTCCAAAATTCTCGAATTGTCTCAAACACGACAGAACGTGTAGGATTCCAGAATCATCGCGTAAAGACCTCGCGAATGAAAGCCAGTCTCGAAAACTATCGCGACTGGCAGGACAGAAAGAAACCAGTCCGTAACAGTAACACGTGAATTTGGTTTCCAAAGTACAACCCTATTATAGTAAATGTTTTTTCAGTGTTCTGAGAAATACCGTGAGAAAAAAAAGTAGGCATAAGGCAAATAAAAATATATAGTCTTAAAACATAATAGCCCGCATAATTTCTACTGAAATTTTCATTTTTACCATTTTGTCTGAGCTCAAGGGGGGAGTTTAAACCCCTCCCTTGCGTACGCCACTGTACTGAGATAAGGGGGTGTTTATTCACTGGATCACCAAACGATGAAAAACCAGTGAAGGAACAAGTGTTCCTTTACTGGGTTTTTTTCTAAGTTAAGGAAAATAAAAGATAAACTAATTTTCTTGTACCTTCAGTGATGTTCCTCATCAAAAGTATGTTAAAAATACGAAAAACAACTTCTAACCAGGGAGGGAACAGGCATGTTCCTTTACTGGGTATAGATTTCACAGTGTACAGTTTAACAGTATGTGTTAATATGTTGACACTTTAATTTTCAATTCATGATTACAAAAAAAAGTTAACATTTTCCAAGCATTTATATGTTATAATTTCAAGAATAGGCTTGTTTTTAAATATTTGTATGGCTTATAAATTCATAAAGAGCATTTAAAAATAACCAAAATTAAGTGTTCCTTTACTGGGTGTTCATTCACTGATAAGAGCTGTTCTTTCACTTGGTCTTCTTACTACTTGTTATTTGAACCTCCAAAACTTTATGTAAGTTCTCTAAAAATTTTTTTACATAATTTGCAACTAGTAACATATATGTTGACACTGTCATTTAACTAAAATTCCGAATTTAGAAATTAATATGATTTTTTAAAAGGCAAGCGAAGCTTAAGTGTTCCTTCACTGGTTAGTTAACCCTATATGTATTTTATGTATAAATTTCACAATGAACAAAAATTGAAGAAGAAAAAAGTTCATTACTATCCGATTTCTTCTCTATTTTCGGTTCACTCTATCTATCCACAAAAAATAATATTATATGTGTGTAGCAAGGCACTGGAACGAACATTTTGTTTACTATTGTGAGGTTTGACTGTATTTCCGAGTTACTTTATTATTATTTTTTTTTTTTCCTAAATAAAGTTAGTGAAAGACCAATTATGGATTCTAAAAAAAGAAATTATTTTAGGAAATCACTGGTTTCTTATTTGAAACATTTTAAGTTCTCGGATGCTTCACTTCAATGTTTGGAAGTTTCAAATTCTTAGGGAAGTTCATAAAAAGCCCGTTCTTGCAAAAAAAAAAAAATTTCTTTGGGGAAGTAAAAAAAAATTTTTTTTTTTTTCTGCTGAAATTTTCGAAAGAATTTATCTTCTTTTCTGAATTATATTCAAAAGATGGCCTTTCTCACGCATCCGAGTGGGAAAAAATACTTTTCTATTCTCATTTGAGAACAATGAAAAGTAAAGATATAAAGAAATAATTTCTATTACTTTACTGCACAGATCCTAATTATGATTTTTTTGGATAGTAACTAAAAATGTTTTTCTTTTAAGTGCTTAAAAGGTGCTCATTTTGTGTTGAAAATTCTGGCTACTTACCCTGTATAAGATTTTTGAAGCATTTTTGCCGGGAAAATAACATTTGGAGCTGGTCGGAGAAGTAACATGGTTCTGGAGTAATTTGAGCAGCTGATACAATCCTCGATATCTTCTTTTCTCTAAATACTTTTTTTAATTTCAAGATTTGTACACTAGAACTTCCATTTTAAATAAGATATTTTAATTTAGTTTTTACTAAAACAATGTAATTCTTACTAGCGGAATGTGTATAATTGTAATTCTTACTAGCGTAACGTGACAATAAACATCAGTTTTCGCTGCACTAAACTACTTTACTAAAAAATCTTTTTAACGAAATTTCCTCCTGAAGTATTTTGAAAATATGTTTTGCCAAAAAATCATACATTACGGCGGCAACTTTTTCAAGGACGTTATTAAGACTTATGGAACAAAAATGCACTCATGTTAGTGGTCTTGTCATCCGATAGAAACTTACTAAAAAAAAATTGACCACAAAAATATATCAATCATGGTGCGAAGCGTTTTTCAAAAACCCGTAAAGGGGCTTTTTTCATGGGGGTGCTTAATTTTTCCTGCGTATTATGCTAAAGCGTGGTTTTCACATTGTTCTATTTAACCACAATCCATTTCAGCTTAATACCAATCATGTTTGATGAAATACTTGGGAGCATGTGCAAGATAATCTCATATTCATTTTACACCCTCTAAAATCTTTTTAGGGTGGCTAATATAATCAAGAGTTCAGAAACTAGTTATTTTATCATGTAAATTTTGCATTTTGTTAATGTATAATAGTGCTTATTTTTTGGGGAGAGAGAGTTGGCTACGCACCCTGTCAATATTTCTTTTATTACACTTCTAATTGTTTGCTGGTCATTCTCCTCTTACTTTCATATTTTAGTTCTAAAAAGCACTCCTGCTGTTTTGCTGTCAATGAAAAAAGAAAATATGTATAAGTAAAAAAAAAAAATTTTGTGAATAATTCTAATTTATATCTCTAAGCTTCAATTTTTAATTAAGAGTTTGACAGATTGCAAGGTTTCGTTTTAAGAATCCTAAAATTGCCGAAATAAAAACCTAAATTCTGTCTTTGAATTGAAAACAGTATTCTCATTATCGTCTGTCTTTTCTCGTGTATCGGCCTCAGCATTCTCTTTTCTTAAGACTAACAGTCAGCAGTCTTTAAAATATATGTTTTTTCTTAAAGTTGAATTAACTATGGACAGAAAGATTTTTTTTTGGAGAAAGACAAAATGGAAGTTGACTTTCGGTAATTTAAAAAAGATAGGAAAATTATAAAAAGAATAGTTAACCCTAAGATAGGTTGAAAATATTGGTATAAAAATAGTGAGAGCAAATGTTTTGTGCTACTCAGCATTTTATTTTGTAGTCCAAAAACCATTCGACATAGAAGGTAAAATTTTGAAGAATATACTACTAAATTAAAAATTACATACACATTTGATAAAGAGTTATCGACTGTTAAACCAGTAGTAAAAAATTACCACTGAAATGCTATCTACAAAATTGAAGAGTTGATGAACTTTTTTTTTCTCTTAAAAATAATAATTTGTTTTTTTTCGAGGTTACATTTTGTTTTGCTGTACAAAAACTATAAGACTTATAAACTTCAAATTACGCACTGGAGTCACGTTTGTGAGTTCGAATCCAGCCGGCCAAAGACTCTAAATGGTGACTAGTACACTTCAAATCCGTCGGATCACAAAGTCCTCCATGCTCCCATAACAAATCAAAACCTCTGGGGGTACTGCATTCGAAATGGATCGTTCTCTGGTTCGGGACAAAATTATTATCTGTGAACTAATGAATGGGTCCGCCCTATAAAACGGCAGAATTCTTGGCCATAGACGGCGCCACTAGAGAAAAACAAGAACAATCGCTCTGCTTTAATGGTCGGCGACAACAACAGCAACTTGAAATTAAGATTATTACATACAGAAAAAGGACTATAATGCAATAAATGAAAACAAAATAGGATTCCATTATTAGTTCGAAATTTCAGAGTTTTGGGTAGATCTTTTTTTATTTGGGGGAAAGTAAACGTTTTTTTTCCCCTTCAAAATTCCAATTTTAAGTGGTTTTTACTCAACATTTGTTGTTGTCCTGTAATATTTAGCATTCCTGATTGAAAATATTACGTTCTGATTTTTAAAATTTTGCCGTAATAATTGTGTCAGTAGAAGAGAAATAATTAAAAAAAAAAAAAAAAACTAGGTTCCATCAAAGTCAAAACTAGTATTCGAAAAAATAAACCAAAACCTGTCACGTGAAAAATAACTTATCTCTAACAGGGCGCGTAGCCAAATTATTCAACAAAAAATAAGTACTTTTCAAACACTCAAAAAATATTTTTAAGCACTTTAAAAAAATATAATTAGGATGGGTAGGAAAGTTTTTGACAATTAACGGTTTTATCTTATTTTAACCATCTTGTCAAAAAAAAAAAAAACTTTTGGCATTGTTTATGACAATTGTCAAAAAATCATGAAATTTTGAATCAGGTAAAACGAATGTTGTTTTCATAAGCAACCGACTGGCAATACGCCGAAATAAATTGGGGTAGAATTAATTGTGAAAATGTTGAATAGAACAATGTGAACTGTGTCTTTTTGCATAATTCGAACCGAAAATCAACATAATAAAGGAAAAATCTCATTTTTGAAAAAGGGAAAAATTAAGCACTTTTTTAAAACATTCCAATGTAAAAAGCACCTTTAAAGGCTTTTAAAAATCGAAAGTATGCACCTTTGAAGCATTTTTTAAAAACGACAAGCCAAAAGAAAATAAAAAAATTCTTGTATTTGCAAGAGTGTCACACTATCGAATTTCTTATTAACATTTCTTTGAAAATAAATTAGAAAATGAACTTGAAATTACGAATTCGGAATAAATGAAAAGGATAAAAATCATTTGCAAAATTCTTTTTCGCTATTGAAAATCATCCACGTATATGAAAAAACGCACGTCTTCTTCCATTTATTTTAAATAATGTATATAAACTCGGAAATCTATTTAACAAAGATGCTAAATCCCGATAATAAGCTCGTTATAAGGAAAATTCGTTCAATAGAAAATCCCCTTTTGAAATACTTAAACTCTAGACATAATTAAAACAGCAATTCATCACATTTTTATCTTGTAAACTAGTATCTACTATTAATTTTAACCGTAAAAGAAATCTGCATGGAAGGCAAGAATAGAGCAAAACATTATCCAGTACATGCTACAGACCTTTTCAACTAATAAAAGCTAAATTTATGTATAAAATGATAGCTGTATTTATTATAAAAGTAATTTTAAACAACCATTACCACATGCGCTCTTAAGTTTAATGGCTACTGATAAAATCCGTTATTAAATTTTCTCTGAGTTTTTCGTTCGAAATGCAAACACAAAAAAGGATTTTACTGCTTTCTCTAAAAGTGAATTAGCTTTGAAAATCAATTTAAGGTCATTTCCTCCATTAAATGCGGTTTGAAATATTTTGGGAAAGTGGATCTCAAAGAAAAGTTAATTTAATAACTCCTTCACTTTGCTATTTGGAAGTGTGTAAAGGTGTGAATGTATTACTCATAATACATTAGGAAAAAAAAAAACGTTACTATTGTCAAGCAGAACAAAGAAAGAAACTTTTAAGGAAATATTAAACATGTGGTACTGCTCTAGTGCAGGGTATACTACATAGCAGTCCGTTTTGTTCAAAAATGAAACTACAGTCGGACCTCTATTTAACGAAGTCGCTAAATCCCGAAAAAAAGTTCGTTACATGGAAAATTCGTTAAATAGAAAATCATCTTTTGAAATACTTACACAACGTAGAATAGGTTTTAAATTCATGGATACTAGAAATAATTAAAATTGCAATTGATGCACCTTTATCTTGTAATTTTTTTCTTTAATAGTCAGGCACTTTCGCTTCGACATTTTGCAGCCGTAAGAAAAGCAACAAGCAGCACTCTGATCAGCAATCTTAAAACAGGAGCTCTACGGAGTGAACAACAAGAAAGTTTTTCTAGAAAGGAAGTGAACAGTGGGGGTGGAGATAATAGGACATGTCAATAAGGGACCAGGGACCACACACTTTGATGACCCATTCCTTTTATCTTCTCTGCTCATTTCCTATTCAAGGAATTTGACCCTTTCCCCCCTTTTCTAGTGGGATTGCATTTCCTGTATGAAATGCAAACAAAAAGGGAAAGGAATTTTACTGCTTTCTCTAAAAGTTAAGGGGATGCGAAAATCAGTTCAANGCCCCCCCCCCCCCGCTTTCTTGTTCCACTGGATCTGAAAAGCAGTATCTTTTTTATTGCATTGTCATCATTCGAATCACGTGGGCCATCCAATTCATTCCGTTTATTTTTATGTATTTAATAATATCGGGTTGTGTTTATAAATCTTGTACAGTTCAAAGTTAAATCTTCTTCTCCAGTTATTGTTTTCATTTACCCCATCCAGTATACTCCGCAAAATCTTTCTCTCAAATATTTGCGATACAATTTTCCTCCAGTTTTGTCATTGTCCAAGCTTCAGAAGCATATGTCAAGACTGGACTGACAAGAGTTTTGTAAATTAAGAATTTTCTTTTTCTTGAAAGAAACCTAGATTTAATAAATCTTCTCAGCCCTATTTGCTAGATAGAGTCGGTTTTTAATTTCAGGAGTCACATTCTGTTGTCAATAGTAATCATTGATCCTAAGTGAGTAAAATTCCTTACTGTTTTCTTGTTTCTTAATAATATCATATTAAAATATTGGGACTTAATAAACCACCCGGATATTAGTAGCAATAACTACAGAAAAAGTTTCAGTATCATCTTGGCAAAAAGTGCCTAAAAAGTGCACGCATTGAATTTCGTCTGTTGTAATGATAATGTATTAAAAAAAAATAGAGAGATTTTAAATATAAAAAAAACATTGAGAAAATTTGTAGCAATAATAGTGGATAAAAGGATTGGCTGTTATTGCGACAAATGGATGGATTTTTGATGGTATCTAAACAAGATGAGAGCATCCAAAAGTGATTCATCAAACGTGTAATTCAAATTTTGAATATTGTAATAACATCGGAATTTTTAAAACTGTGAAAAAATAGATTGCATTATCAGCAATTGAAAAAAAAGTGATTGAAACATGGATTTATAACGGTAGAGAGTGCATTGAAAAGTCATTATTGAAATGCGCAATTCGAAATTTCAAACAAAGTCGTAATGTTATATAAAAAATAATTCAATTTTATTGCAGCCAAATAAAAAAAAAGAGGCAAACATATCACATTGATTAAATAATTCTTCTGTTGAAAATTCGAATTTGCAACAAATTTGCTACTCATTAAAATATAAGTTAAAAAAAGGAGAAAAACACCATTTTTTCTAGCAAACAATCTTTTCAATGTTTACCATTTCAAAATTATTTTTTAGGTTACCAATTTTATACTTTCGTATTTGCTTCAGTAGTTTCTTAATTTCAGCTATAGTCATTCTAGAATATTTTTTCTCTGAGTTCCAAAATTGAGTTTTTCTCAAATAAGCCTTCTTAAAAAAAGAAAGCTGTAATAGATGGTTAATTTTGCAACAAATTATCTTGATCTAGCACAATTACTTTTTAACTTAGTACATTTGCAAAGTTAGCCTTGCGAACAGATTTCTTAGCAATATGAACAGATTATACTATAAATTTATTAAAAAAATAATTTTATTCTTTTCTATAAGGAAATATAAAACTTTAAAGTGAAGAATAGTACAATTTTTTTTAAATTTTTTTTTTACAATAAATGCATCAATTAAACATTTTAATAGAAATTTATCACCATCGAAACAAGCAACATTTATGCAGCAGGTAACTTAGCCTCACAGAGAACTGGAGTAATGAGTATTACTTTGGACGCTAATGACCAGAGGAAAAAAATGAATGCTGAGGACAAAAATATTCATAAAAACTGGCAATTATCACAATATAATACGAAATGTGTCAATGTACAATTTTTACAATAAGGTAACAATAAGTTACTTTGAAATAAAATGCCTGGCAGTAATAATGACTCATTGTAGAGCATAAAATACTGTTTTTTTTTTTAAAAAAAAAGAAATAACAAAAGATTTAATGAAGCTTTTTTAAATACTAAAAACGAAGAAACTTAATATTTAATTTGAACAATATAAAAGAACTTCCAAATAAGATAGTAAGATACATAAATAAAATACACAATGATTTTGAATTGGATGTATCAGCAGTATTAATTGTTATATTAACTAAACCTGTCATCAAATTAGCAAGCAGAAAATAAAAAAGGCCATTATAGTTGAGAACATTCCACAATAAATTTTCATGTAATTTAACTTTGAGTAACTTCTTGATGATATCAACAATTAAAAAATGACACAAATGAAGTGAAATCTGTAAGCTTGTCAGTGAAACCTGAAAAAATATAAATAATGTTTTTAGGATAAACAAAAATAGTACAAATCACAGAGCAGGGAATAGTCAGAGAAAATAAATAATTCCAAGTCCCAACTAAAAAGTAAATTTCTTAAACTAAAGACAAAAATCAAGTTATACAAAACACTCGTACGGCCTGTGATCCTATATGGTAGTGAGTGCTGGACTCCTAATAAAAAAGAGAACAAATTGCTGGTTCTTGAGAGAGGGATACTTAGAAGAATATTTGGTGCAGGTCTATGAGAATAACAAATGGCGCCCCCTTTACAATCATAAGTTATATAAGAAGTATAAACAACCAGACATAGTTCATGTTGTTAAGGTCAATCGGATTCGATGGTTGGGACAACTTTATTGACCTGAAGATCAATACCCCGCAAAAAAAGTAATTCTTTTTAAGCCAGAAGGTAGAAGAAAAAAGGGTCGTCTACTGACTAGGTGGCTGAACGCAGTTGAGAGGGACTTAAAGATAATGGGAATAACTGACTGGAAGGTCATGGCACAGAAGAGATGAAGATGGCAAAAACTTATTGGAACGGCCTTGGCCTGTCATTGGTTGTAGTGCCCAAGAAGAAGAAGAATTCGAAATTCCAAAAATTAACTAAAACATTTGAGTATAATCTGTTCCCCACAAAAAATTTATATAGAGTGTCCCAAAACTCATGGTATATGTAATAGAGAACAACTAGACAAGTACATATCGCCATACAATCCATGGTCCAAAAACAATGCAGCAGAGGGCTTTTAATTTTATGTCTTTTTCTTATAGAGTCATACAGTGGCGTAGTTTTATTGTATATTTGGAGGGGGTAATCACTTAGTCTTCTGACGGTCGCTGTAAAAGATTTTTCAAAATGTTAGTAAATGAACAAGTAAAGAATAAGAAGATTTTTCAATAATTAAACATTGAAGAGCTAAGTATGCTAACAAATAGATCACATTTACAAATTTTTTTAATTATTGATTTGTCGTGGTAGGTTGATATTTTTATTTTTTAAACTTTAAATTGAAGATTTAATACGTCAAACTACTATAATGTTGCAACTAATAAGAAGTTTTTTTCTCAACGGCCTAACAAGTTTGCAGCTATGCATATATATATGTATTCAAAATGCTTAAATTGTGAAAAAAATTTATAATAAAAAAAATTTATGTCTGCATCTTACTTACCAAAGCAAATAGCTCATTAATCAAGTAATGTATGATTTCGGAGGGGGTTTTCGTCCCCCAAACACATCCCCAAAACTACGCCACTGGAGTCATATGAAGAGCCTCATCTTCGAAGATTCACCTAAAGACCTGACACTTAGCTGCCAACTCTACTGGAAAATCCAGTAGAGTACTGGCTAAATAAAAATTCTCCTGGTTTTTTGTACATTTTAGAAAATTCCCTAAAATTGAGTAAGTTTCCTTAAAAAAAATCCCTATCGAAATAGAATTTTTGTGCAGATTATAGCTTGTTTGAATATTTAAATACGTGTCACATAGTAAAGCGAAAATCTCATTTATAAAATTCAGTTAACTTCTTCGATGAATTAAATGCCTATCATTATTCAAAATTATGAATAAAGATAGCGCTTCAAAGACCATTAAATGTGAAATGATATCTAGAAAATATGGCCGTTTTTCGAATTTAATGACTATTAAAATCCTTAAAATTCCCTATCTGTAATATATTTTGCAAGAATTTTCATGAAATTTATATTATTTAGTAAAATCTACTGGAATTTTTCCCTATTCGAGTTGGCAGCTATGCCGACATCATAAGAAAGATGACACAAAGTTACTCCTTCGAGTGATTGAAACTTGCCACAACTTTGAACAGTTCCAGTGTTTTGTTGAATAAAATGTCATTCCATCTCTGTCTTGTTTCTCATCATTTTGTGCATGCTTTGTGCTTTACAACTTGCGTTGCAACTTTATGATTTGTGCTTGTCTTCTATCACCCCTAATAAATGTACCATGAGTTTTGGGACAACCTTCTGATTTATCTTAATAAATCGACTTTAATCACTATATAACATTCCATAAAACTTTTTTACTTCAGCAATGCATTTAAAATTATATCTAATAGGCTTTGTGGCGTCGCTGCTTATGAAGCGAACTGAAGTGGTCCTGATCTTCAAACTATAAATGCTGTGACATGGATTTGATATTTGCTCTTTACATATTCTTTTTCAAGCAGCTGTATTTAACGAGAACATGTTGGGTGTGTGGACTCTGTTGTGTTTTGTGGAAATAAATGTTTTATTTGGATATTTTCACGAGTCTAATTTCCTGAACCCAGGATAATTCTAGAATTTGTGTCTGGCTGGGATAGCCTGGTTGGTAGGGTACTGGGCCCTTGTCCAAGAGGTCTTGGGTTAGATCCCTGCGGCCGAAGATTACCTGTGCAGTAAATGGTGACTGATGCACGCTAAATTTGTTTAGTCACAAAGTCCTTCATGTTCCCATAATAAAGCATACCTCTGGGGGTACTGATCCAGGAGTTTCCTTGTCTTCTGGATTGGTTCAAAATGAAAAAGGCTACGTAGTTGAACATTAGTAGTCGTAAACCCAAAACATTGGATTGGTTGTTCAAGGACGGTTAAAAAAAAAAAAAAAGAATTTGCGTCTAGATGAAACCAAAGTCTTATCAAATTCCAAAATGTTTTTCAGAAAAAAGTTAATTCAACATTCTCAAAGAAAACATTGCAAGTTCAATAGAGTGACTGCCAGTAATAAAATCAACTGCTGATAATAAAAAAACCCAATCCGTAAGGTGTACGGGATCATTACGATATCGAAACATGCTAAAACCATCCTTTTACAAAACAGTGATCACCATGTTGCAAAATCAAAATTTTAGTAAGACATAGGTTCAAAATAAATAAAAACTCAGTTTTTTTATTTTCTCTCAAATTTTGTAAAGCAAATAAATAACAAATTTTATTGTGCCATCTTCAAACAAAAAGAACAAAGTTACATTTGTGGATGACACTTCTTTAGGAAAATTGAATGATGAAAGTTAAATTATGAAACATAAGAATGTAAAAGAATCTGCATGTAAATTGTTTATGAATTTAAAAAAAATTATGGAAATGTTTATCATCATCCTTCAATGTCACTCATTCAGTAAATCAATCAAAGATGAACAAAGAAAAGGAACTAAAATAAAAACTCTCTACAACAATATTTTGGGGATCAAATAAACATATTGTTATAGAGGGATATGTTGTTTATATAGAGGGCCAACATACTGTGGGCACACAATAACATTTTTTTCTCAATTTAACTGTTATATATGTATTAACTATAAGTATATATATTATATAAAAAATTTATTTGCAGAGTGGTAATTATGGTTAAATATTAAAATGAAATAAATTCAGAAAATAAGATCTTAAACATACCCTGAAAACCGTTTTTAATGAAAATAATCTGATATTTTTCTTTGTTTACTCATTTTTTTGAATGTCAAGTCAACCAACAAAGTATGCAAAAATGATTTTTGTTTGTGAATGGTGCTCCACCCACCCTCTGCAGAAAAAGTTCTTTTTCCGGTGTTATTGTGATGCTTGTGGTCATTTGTGACTCGTGATCAGCATTTAACATGAAGGAAATGAAATTATATAGGAACGTTATATCTGTGACTTCTTAAGAGATATGGGAGGAAATTTCTAAGAATGGAAGCTCTTGGGGTGGTCAGCAGCGAGTCTTCTCTTGTCAGAAAAGATAGAAAAAAAGTCAAAAGATGATAAAATAAGATTTTTTTTTACATTATTTAAAAACCAATAATAAATGGAGAAAATAAGGTTGAAATTTTAGAAAAAAAATCATTTTATGGGGGTTTACTGCTTCAGAGAATATCATAATATTGAGAGGAGCATGACATTAATTCATAAGCAAGTTTGTCGGGACCACGAGACATTATCGTAATAAGAAGAGTTATTGTTGTGTTGGATATCGCAGTAGCTGTATTGAAAATTTCAAAAACTTTTATAAACTTCCAAACCATGTTTTTTTTTTTAAATCAAACAAACATGCCAATATTTCAAGACTTTTCTGGAATTTTTTTCAAAAAATGTAGCTATAGTAAAAATAAAATAGAAATATACAAAACAATTTTGTTTTTAGTGTGAATTTTAACTTTTAAAATTTATTTCCTAAGTGTAGATATTGTGGTCTAATTTATGAAATCAGCTGTTTTACAAAATAAATGTGATGTTAATGGGTGGCAGGCACTGTATTAAGAAAACAGAATTCTAACTGTCTGTTATATATGTTTCAATCTTTTTGTTTTGCTTATGGATGGCTATCCTACAACGTGGGTGTGGAATAGCCATCCTAGTGTATTGTGCATGTATAGCATTCTTGAGTACTTTTCATCAAAATCTGCAATAACTTTCAATTCAATTTTAGTAAGTATTGCTTTTTAGTTGTACAAAAATTTATATTGTATTGACAAGCAATTAGTCACAATTAGGCTGTAAGATGCTGTTATTCATTATAAAATTGTGTACAAACTTTTCTATTACGATAAAATCAAAATATTGTTCTGCAGTAACTGATATGTTTCTAAAGCATATACAACTTATCCTAACATAAATGATTTGAAGAAAAAAAAAGGAAATTCAAAAAGGTCATTAGCAATTTTTAAATATTTAGAATTTAATTTTATCAGTTATTAAAACTTTACAAATGTTTGGAGTTCATTCACGTAAGAATGAGTGTAAAAATAAAGGAAGCAAATCTTCTTCAAGGAAAAAAATATGCCAGAGCTATTATTATGACCCATCGGAACTCTTGTCACACAAAAAGTGCAGTAATTGTCACTTTATTGCAAATTTTGTTGCACAAAAAAAAATTTCTTCACAATGTGAGAATAGTATTTTATATTATTTTGCAACTGGTAATGAATTCATAAATAATGGATACAGATTATTTTCAACACTAAAAGTTTGATAACATATTTAAAGAGTCTCACTTGTGATCATTATGGGGTTCTATCTTCAGGATGCGCAGCCAGACTTTTCAACAAAAAATAAGCACCTTTTAAGTACTTTTTAAGTACTCAAAAAGCATTTCTAATCACTTTCCAAAAAAAAAATCATAATTATGCCAGATAAAAATTATTTTTTCTATCGTTTGTTAAGTTCTTAATTTATGAACATAAAATCAAAAACATTTTTAAAAACTTTACATGATCATGATAAAATAACTAGTTCCTGATAAATATTGCAGATGTAAAAATCATGCATTTTTTATAATTTAGAAAGACAGTCGACATGGCAAAGAAAAAATCTCTTTTTAAAAGGTAGAAAATTAAGCACTTTTTACAAATCCGAAATAAAAGAAGCACCTTTAAAGGCTCTTAAAAAATGTAAATCAAAATTAAGAACCTTTAAGTACTTTTCAAAAAATGCTATGCATCCTGATCTTTAGAGGTAGCCCAGTCAACTACAAGTTTTATGTTGTGCCCTCTCTAATGCACTTTTATGGGCTTTGCTTTCTCATTCATTGATGAAAAGGCAGCTTAAAATGGGATTTGCTCTGATTGAATAATCTTCACAAAACAAAGGGTTCTCCAATTACAAAAGCAGTTACAGGGGTCTGTCAAGGGCAAATTTATTACCGTTTAGCGGTAACTTCACAACTGCAACTTTATGAAAAAATGGTATTTTTACAAAATACTTTTGAAAAAGCAAGTTCAAAGATTCTCCCCCCACCACACTTCTTAAAATTTTGTTTTTGTATCCCCGTAAGAAACGATAAATCCTGAGTTAATTTCGCATACACGAATATGTAGGACATGCTTGGTCAGACAGTGCGGTATGGTAAGAATAACTGTTCGCTGGAGCGACCAGTTATTCTTATAGTGGATATTATAGCGAGTGAGCTTTTTTTTTTAAAAAATTAAATGCCGAGGCGCTTCCTGTGTAAACTTTACAGGAAGTTAATTATTACAATTTACATTTATGTTGAATTTACAGGAAATTCAAATATTATTCTAAATATTCGAACATTGATCTAAACTTATTCTAATAGACCTTTATTTTTTCCGAAACATTTTTTTCTGTGTGATACTTTTTATGATATGACCACGTGGGAAATGTTCTCATAATGAAAATAACTTTTAGTGAAAGTAAGGTTAATTAATGTTTTTTTTCTTTTAAGTTCATGTTGTTAAGGTCAACAATAGACAATGATTTTTATGGATTTTTAAATTTAGATACAATTTTAAACCCAAAATTTTACAATAACAAAATTATTTTTTAATATAAAGGGAAAAATATATATTAAAATTTACCATATTTTTGTGTTGATTTGTTTAATATAATTTTTAACTTTCACAAATTATGTCTAAATTTCCACAAAATAGGTACCTCTCATAAAAACCTAGACAGACCCCTGAGTTACAAATGGGTTCTTTCAGTAAATATTATTATGATAAAAGAGAAAATAGAATTACTTACAATCCATATGCAATAAGATAAGTTAGCCATTCTTCGGGAGACATGTTGGCAATTCTCATGAAAAATAAGCATCAAAATCCATCCACACAAACCAAGGCAACACAGCTTCACAAGTAGATAACAATAGTCTCTGTAACAATAATCGTAAATGAACTAAATACATAGTCATCAAAATGGAAAAACTGCAATATTTTCCAGTTATGATGGACATTAAACATACTTGAAATGCTATCTATTACGCATACTCTTCATTTCAAACATTAATAGGCATTCAATTTATCAAAGATAGTTAAAAGATTTCTTTCATTAATTTAAAAAGAGAGTTCAGAATAAAAATAAACTTAAAATTTTATAAAAAAAAGTTTTGAACTGATTTCTATAAATGAGGTCATTATGTATTAGTAATACTTATTTAAATATTCCAGCAAGCAATAATCTGTTCGAAAACTCTATTTAAGTAGGGATTTTTTTAGGAAACTTACTCAATTTTAGGGAATTTTATAAAATGTACAAACACCAGGAACATTTTAATTAAACCAGAAAACTAGGAGAAACTGGCAAATTCAGTAGAGTTTGCCCATATGTAAATAATTTTGTTTTCTTTTTATCATAGATATCAACTGTTTTATTTTATTTTATTAATTGCTAGATAACACTGAGGAACAAAACTTTCTTGGTTTCTGCTGCATGAGATTTTTGAATGGAATTTTAGGTATTTTTATGTCACTTCAAATCTGAAATCAATTTTTATGCATTTCAATAGCATATTCCCAATCAGGATTTTTTTTTATTATTTATTTAAATTCCAGGGTTCTCACTCAATCAGAAAAAAAAAACCCGGACTTTTCCAGGTAAATTTAAATGAAAATCGAGACCCTTACTTTCATCATAAAACTTTGATTCCTTTTATTAGTGATGTGAAACATTAGATTTTCTGCGTAAAAAAATATAATTAAATAAGGATGGGAGCATTTAAGTTTGACTAAAATGTGAAATTTTTATAACAAAGAGTTGTAATACTTGTTAGAATTATTTAACTCAAGTCTCAATAACTGATTGCTTTTCCGGACAATTTTAAGACTGGTTATTTTCCAGGTATGGACATTTAGGAATATTTTTGTAAAAAAAGTGCAGCTTTCCCATTCCCTGATTTTTAAAGTTAAAAAAAAATTCTCCTATAATTCCAGGATTTCCTTGTTCTCTCTGACCTGTGGGAAGCCGGAATTCACTCAAAAGAATACTAAATGTCCCCACTTCTCTGGTACATAGAGAGAGTGGTAGAAAAATGGTGATAATACATTTCAGCTAAGGATGCAATACATTAAGGTCATATCTTTTTTTGCCTTAAGTGTTATTTTAAAAAGAGCAAAGAACTGTATTAAGTATGTATATAAACCTATACATTCTTTATAAACTTGTACATTCAGGCAAAAAATAAATAAAAATAAAAATATTGCGTCGAAAAAAATCTGTAGCTTTCCGAACACAACTCATTTCATATTTTGAATCTTTGCAACAAAAAATGTGTTCCCTAGTGAAATTAAAATTTTTAATTAAGCTTTAAAAAAAACTTGAATGAAGCTAAAACTTTAATTAAAATTAAAACTATATCTCTCAAACAAACATAAAGCAATTAATTAGAATACAAAAGTTAATTTAGCAATGTATCAGTAACACAGTCTGGCAATAAATCAGAGTGAATGGAAAAAATGTTCTTCAACTTAAAGATTTGTCAGAATAACATAACTGAAGAGTAGTGAAAAAACAAAGAAGAGAAAAACATTTTAAGTTGGTCATTCATGATTGGAAAAATTACAGGGTGTGTCTCTCAACAAAAAAAAAAAAACACCTTTTAAATAACTAGTTTCTGACAAACAAACTCTTTTCTTGATTACATTATAAAATGATCGAGAGATTTTTCGGTTCGACATCAGAGGGTGGAAGCCAGAGAATATCTTGCAAAATGCAGCAGAGATGCACGTGAGAGTGCTCCATACGTGGGGACTAGCAAGTATTTCATTGAACATGTAAAAGCGCTTTCATACACTATGGACAGACCGAAATAGATGGTGGTTGAATGAAATGTGAAAATATTTTGATAATGAGTGAAAATTACTTAGTGAAATTTTAAAATTGAGGATCAAATTCATTTATGACATAATATTAAATTTTTTTTTGTTAAATTTTAATGGTGTTAAGCGAGTGCCCTTTTCTAGGCGCTGTGGCTCTTTCTTATTCGTAGGGAGAACTCTGAAAATTATAAATAATTTGATAAACTGAGAAAAGTATATTTAGAACCACTGTAATGATGAAAAAAAGAAATGGAATGGAATGTCTTTATCAAAATAGACAAACAGGACTGAATTAGAAAGAGACTGAAATTGCAGAGCCAAAATGCCTGGACTGAAACAAAATTCAAACAAACTGCTACTTTTCATTAAAAAGTTAATAAAAAAATTCTGTTTCCTAATATTTAAAACACTTTTTGTCAACTGACAATTGCAATCAGTTGTACATTGATAGTTAAATTTAAACAAACAAACATTCTGCAGGAGAGCAAAAATAAACATTTTCCACCTCATTTAAATTCAAGCACTCTGCACAAAATTGAGGTAATTGAACAATGTGATACTAGTTTTGAATAAAGAGATGTCAATACTTTGAATAACAAATTAATTTTGGGATCCCTGTTTATGATTTGATGTTCATCAATAGCCTCTTGTTATTCATAATTATCTATAATACCTTACTTCATTCATTATGATTTTGTATAAAGTATATCATAGCTTTGAAACAAATTTGCTTTCATTCAGAATTAGAGTGAGTTTTCGATCAGATAAGATGCGTGTGTGTTCTTTTGACAAATAAATAAAATTGTCCAACATTACCAATTAATTTATAACACAAAGATTGAGCTTTTAAAAGGAAAATTTTGAAAATGAAATAAATGAAAACTAATCAGTTGTCAAATTGTTTAAAACAATTGTTCCGAACAAAATTAATTTTTTTCATCATTTTGAAAAATCATTTAGTTAATACTATAAAATATTTAAAAACTAGAGTATTATTACAGATGACAAACTGCAGACAATAACTAACACAGTTATCATCATCATCAATGGCTGGACAGCACAGGGTGGGCCTTGGCCTTCTCAAGAAGTTTTTTTCAGGCTAACATTTTTCATGAAAGGGTTTTTAGTTTAAAAACAAAAATTTAATTAAAAAAACTTAAGACCAAAAGGTCTTTTTCTAGGCCATCTATCCATCTCAAATTCGGCCTACCTTTTTTTTGTGTGCCAATTGGTCTGGCATTGAAAATTCTTTTTGTGGTACGGTCTTCATCCATTCTGATAACGTAGCTTGCCCATTTTATTTCTTCGTTGTTAAATGAAGTTAATAATGTCAGGCTCATTATATGAGTGATAAAGCTCTAAATTTGTTTTCCTAAGCCACACACCAATTTTTTGAATTCCTCTGAATATACTTCTCAAGACCTTTCTTTCAAAGGTACCCAATCAGGGCTTAATCCAGGTTTTCAATCCTAGTACCTATTTTTGTGAAGAAAAAAAATTTTTTTTGTGAAAAAAAAATTTTTTTCTGTGAAAATTTAGTATTGCTAAAAAAAAAAATAAAAAAAACTACATATGTATACAAAAAGTACAATACTATAAAAAAACAGTCACATATTGCGCAAGGAATTGCTTATAAGACAGCTTGCAGATTAATTCCATTTATTAATTCAATGTAAATTATACAGCCAGCCAGCATAGAAATTATGGAATTTACTATACAGATTAATATTATGGTTAAAAATTAGATTTACATAAAGTTGAAAATTTTTTTTTAACTTACTTACTAATAAAATGTATTGAACTTATTATGATTAAGAAATTATTATTTTGATATTGTGCTAAGTTTTACTTTTGAATTAATGGTGGAAAAAATAATAGAAATACAGAATACATAGATAAAATTATAATAACTGCTCGGAAAACTATTCAGCACTTTAATTCCTTCGAACTTTTTTTTTATTTTCGCGAAGATGCGTTTTTTTCCAAAGTTCGTTGAAATACTGATTTTTTATTTTTATTTTGTGAAGGTACCGATTTTTTTTAAAAAATTTTGTGAAGGTATCGATTTTTTTTAAAATTTTGTGAAGGTACCGAAAAACGGTACCAAAATCGACCTGGATTAAGCCCTGCCAATATAACCTCATCTGTACAAGATATGGTCACAAGCATATGTTAATTGATCTTAAAGGAGATTTATATAATAAAGCATCTCCTTTTTCGATGAATTACAATAGATTTTCATCAAAACATCTATATAATGATTCCCCTTTGTATTACGGAACCCAAGTAAACAAAGTTGTCAGCAACCTCAAATTTATATTCTTCAATTTTTAAATGGGTGTTATTGAAGCGTGTTTCAGTACAGGCTTTGTTCTCGTTTATTATCAGTCCCATCTTGAAATCAGTTAGCCTCCAACCCATAATTAAGAAAATGAGTTTTTTTTTTTTCGTTTGTAGTGTTATACTTCAACTATGACCTAATGTTGTTCGTAAAAACTGGCCGTCAGAAAGATTGATTCAAAAGATTTGAATCATAGAAGTTGCCTTCATTTAAATGTATCTAGCTTCTGAATGCTAATATCTGTTGAGTTCATGTTTGCAAAAAAATATACAAGGTATTTATAAAGTCCCGGACCCATTTTGATGTTTAATAACTCATAAAATAATAAAGATAGATTAAAATTAATAACATAAATGGTTAGATAGACTCAAAAAGTTTCATGACCCTTGTCAATGAACTTCCATGTGTGCCCCCTTCGTCGCACGGAGAATATCAAGTCGATAGTCAATTTCACGCCAGGTGACGGCAAGCATGTCGGCATCCACAAAGGCTATTGCGGTTGTAATTCTGACTTTTAGGTAATCAATGTTTGACACGATCCTCCTGTAAACATTGTCCTTTATAAATCCCCGAAGACAAAAGTCCAGCGGCGTTATATCAGGTAATCTGGGCGGCCAAGGAATTGGACCTCCTCGCCCAATCCATCTTCCTGGAAAATGGTCATTCAAAGAACTACGAACGATGATACCCCAATGAGGTGGTATACCATCTTGTTGCAAAAAGACATGTGGCTGAACCTCTTCTAGTTGTGGAAATACGAAGTTTTCCAACATGTTTAAGTATACGACAGATGAGACCGTCTTTTCTGTAAAAAAGAAAGGCTCAATGACTCGGTCATGCATTAGTCCACCCCACACATTAACTTTGGGGAATCCCTTTGTGTCTCACGGTATTCATGGGGGTTTTCAGATCCCCATATGCGCATGTTATGACGATTAACAATGCCAGAAACATGAAAGGATGCTTCGTTGGAGAACATTACGCGCTTCAGAAAATCAGCAGCATCTTCTATCCTTCCTACCATATCTGTTGCAAACGCCATCCTCCTAGGCCTATCGTCCGGTTCCAAACCTTGAACAATTTAAACTTTGTATGCATGCAGTCTTAATTGTTTCTTAATAACCTTGTACACAGTCAAAATTGGCATATCCAATTCTCTTGCCGCTGATCTCACAGATCTTCTAGGATTGTCTAAAAATGTCTGTCTGACACGCTCAACGTCAAAATCACTTGTGCAGGGACGTCCGGAACTGTCTTATCTGCGATACCTCCAGTTTCTAGAAAATTCTTTTTCCACCCCAAGATACTGCTTTTGGATGGAGGATCTTTTTGGTAAATTCTTCTGCAATTTCTCTGTGCTTGCACGATCGATTTCGTTTCTATGAACCACCATAAAATCTATGCTTTCTCTTGTGGTGTATGCATTCTCCTTAATATCCGCTTGAATAAAACATCACACAGAAAAGTACTACATAGAACAAACACATCAAAAGTAAACAAAACATTCCAATAGTTGCCAAAAACAAAAGAGAGAAAAATGCAATTAATAAGTAGACAATATTTAGAAAAGTTCAGATATTTAGACTGGAAAATGAAATTATCTGAAATTAACCACACGCGCAGACGATATTTACAAAAGTAAAGATATTCAAACCTGAAAAGGAAAATATATGAGTTATTCCATCAATAAATGCCATAAGTTTGTTTATATCTTCATTATTTTAAGAGTTATTAAACATCAAAATGGGTCCGGGAATTTATAAACACCCTGTATATTTAAATTTTATACAAAGATACGAGTTGCTTTTGGCAATTAGCTGGTCTGTCTATTTAATTTTTGATTCATTTATTTATTTATTTTTTTGGACAAAAATTAGCCAACCTAATGAAAAATTAGCCTGATTTTAAAGAAAAACATAATAAGATATCAATTAATGCAAGTCCTATCTTCTTTATAAATTTAAACACATTAAATAAACTCTTTTCAACAAATATTTTCTGTTTTAATTTCAAATAGGAAGAAATAAATGAGACATTATTATGATAGAAATTCTAATTAGAAACTTACTTTTTTCCCCAAGCCACATGACCCAGTTGAACACCAAAAAAGTAAAGTGAGACAAAGCCGAGTAGTGAACAAATGCCTTCTTTGTTGGCTTCTAACAAATTCCGTCGTTCAGGTGATGAGACAAAATCAGACAATCCCAGTTTTGTGAGAAGAAACTGATGAATGATCACAATGATAACAGCTAACAGCCCAGCATTGACTTTAAATATCGCTAGAATGCTTGAACACATTACCTGTGAAATTCATAAGAAAAAAATTAACATTTAAAGCAAATAATTAATTTAGAGTTATTTGCTAGAAACCGTTATAGTAAAGACTACAGTAGACCTCATTTCTCAGGGGACCATTCATTACAAAAAAAAAAAAACTTTTAAATATCAAATAATGACTAGAATATGTATAAAAATTTAAAAATTTTCTAAAAGATAAAAAGAAAGAATTAAGTACTTGTTGAAAAGATATTTACTATGCAAAAGAAGGATCCCTTTGGCAGACTTTTTTGAGCTATCTGAGACAAAATTCACTAGCACTAATATCTTTCTGCAAGATACTTTCAATAATAACAAGTATATATGTTACAAATTTAAAATAACAAAAGTGCTGTGTTTACAAAAAAGAACTATATATAAATAAATTTTTTTTAATTGAACATGTAATAATTTTTTATTCTAATATGGGTGATATTCTCGAATTTTGTTGGTGTAGGGGTGCACACATTATTTCCTTCTTTGTACTTTGTAAATAATCATCACAATAAAGGAATAAATTAAAAGTCATGAGATCTGTTGTAGAAATTGCCGAAAAAGAAATGATCGACGACGAAATCACGTGAATCTCAAATGCGTGTTTCATTTCAAGATTAGGTTGTTGTAATAAATAATATCGTATAAAAAAATATCGGAATTAAAAACTATGGCAATAACTGCCAAAAATTCAATAGAATTATTGCTTTAAAAAGTAAATACTCAAATGTAACGATTCAAATTTCCATATAGTTCGAAATATATTGGGATATTTAAAAGCCACCTGAAAATCAATATCAATAACTGCTGAAAATGCATGATTAAAATAGTATATGTAAATTTCCGTAGAAAAGGAAAATACTAGTATTTTTTTATTTTTTTTACCTTTCAAAAGAAAAAATTTTCTGCAAGAACTCTCTGTTCTGTACAATGTCGCCGTGTAGCTGCGATCCTGCCACGGGGAGAAGGATAAATAAATATATTTATTTAAATACTTGGAAATTTTGGCTCTCTTTCATCCCAGTGCAAAGAATAAATTTTCAACATTTGCTACAGCGTCCTGAAAATTCGTGTGAATACTCATTGTTTTAAATACTTTGCAACTTCCCACAAATGTTTGTTATAATTTGTTGAATTAAGTTCGGCCTTCATCGATATCACTTTGTACTTCCTCAGCTTCTGTCATTTCTGACAACTTCAACATTTCTTATTTGAGAATTTTTACCCAAACTGTAACAAATCCACGTTTTCTTTATCCTTATTATCAGGAGTTACTGTTTTTCTTCACAAAACAAATTCAATATTTTTTTCAAATGTTGGTAAAATTTCTGAATGATAGATACGATAATCTGGTAGTTTCAAAAATGATCTACAATTATCAACATTAAAAGAATAGAATTTGTAAAGGGACAGTTAAAATAATACAATGTAAGTGGGAAAGTGAAAGATGTGAGAACGATGGATTGTGATTCTACTGTATTAAAGAATTAATCGTATTTTACATACAGTGTAAATTTTTTTTAAAAAAATGAACTGAATAATTTATTATGTAATAATTTGATTAATGCACAAACTTTTAAGGTTCAAGTGGTAGATCTTGAATATTTAAAATAACTAGTGCAGACTATATTTTAAGTTGTAATATCAGATGCAAAATTGTACTTTTCTTTGAATAGTAAATATACCTTTTCTTTTTTGGCGGATTCAAATTTCTGACACTCAAAAGATGGAATGTACAGAAAATAGGGTCCCAATAGTTTAGTAAGGAGTCAATTTGATCCCTTTAATTTAACTTTTTTGAATATTTCACCAAATCTTCAAAACTGTTTAAGAATTTTGCACACAGTAATCAAACTTGTTTATCCTGAAATAATTTCACTGAAAAAATAGGCTTTTATCATTTTCTTTTTATAAGGATCAGAAAAATGTTTAAATTGTAAGGTATACAAATGCTACTTTACTTGAAATATGTAATTTTGAACAACTAGAATCCAAAATCAATCAAATAATTCTGGAAAAATAACATTTAAAAATGAAGTTTTATTGTTATGAAATTGTTTTCTCTGAAACAATTAAAAAAAATTTATTCAAATTCTGGATTTTACTATTTAAAATTAACCAGTGAAAGAAAAAAAATAAGATCATTATTAAATTAAATAATAAATAGCTAAGTGAAAATTATAATGTTTAGTAATTAATTCTATTTTTAATTCATTATAAATTCAATATAAGAATGTTTCTATCAGTTAAATATAACAGAATAGTTGAATTTATTATATTTCATATTGAAACAGACACTAATTTTTCTAAAAAAAAACAATATCTAAAATAATTTAGAAAGTTATTCACACATTTTTTTTCAAAATAACAATTTCTTAAAAAATGTCTTTTTCATTATTTTTAATAGAATTAATAAATATAATAATTTACACAAACTTTTTGATTAAAATTATATTGACTGTCATAAATATATTTATTATTAACAACAACCAAATAATAACAAAAGATTATTTATACATACTATTACCATTTACCACAATGTTAGACTCTTTGTAATTTGAAAAAAGATTATTATTAACAACAACCAAATAATAACAAAAGATTATTTATACATACTATTACCATTTACCACAATGTTAGACTCTTTGTAATTTGAACAAAGATTATTATAAACATTAAGTAATTGAACTGATCCGTACAAAATTTCCACCCAACATTATGTTAAAATTTCTTTACCACAGTAGACTCTCTGAAATTTGCATAGCTTAGGCTTTGAGAACTTTAGAATTTGGCAGATTTTACATCGATTATTTGTTTACATTTTCCCTGCTTATTTTTAAACTTATATTCATATGTATATAGAAGGTTAATGGAAAGAAAAACCAATTTTATTTAAGTAAAATTGATGATAATTATACTTAATAATTTTTAATCCTTTTCCCAGTTTTTATTCAAATTTAAATAATATCAGATTTTTAATAATATCAATTAGCTTGTGCAATATAATTATAGATGTCATCATTAAAATTATTATAATTTGGAAATCAAACTTTAACTAATACAGGGGTCTGTCTAGGTTTTTTTAAAAGGAATTTTTTTGTGAAAATTTAGGCATAATTTGTGAAATTATATCAAAATAATCAATACAAAAATATGGTAAAGTAAGAAAATACTTTTAAAACNTGGGAACCGTGTCTTAACGATCAGTCCACTGCGGGAAATCAAACTTTAACTAATACAGGGGTCTGCCTAGGTTTTTTAAGAGGAATTATTTTGTGAAAATTTAGGCATAATTTGTGAAATTATATCAAAATAATCAATACAAAAATATGGTAAAGTAAGAAAATATTTTTAAAAAAATAAAAATAATTTAAGAACTAAAAATACTAATCACTAAAAATAAGGAAAATTTATGACGCTAATTTCTATACATTTTTCTCCATATATTCAAAAATAATTTTGATATTGTAAAACTTTGGGCTTTTGAAATTGTATTCAAATTTAAAAATTCATAAAAATCATTTTTCACAGTTAAATTTCAATGTAATAAAAACATGTATTTAACAGTACTAGCACTAAAAGTTATTTTCATTATAAGAACATTTTCAACTAGATCATACAGAAAAAAGTTTCCCAGAGAAAAAAAACATGTTTCATAAAAGATAAAGGTCGGTTAAAATAAATTTACAATAGCGTTTAAGAAAATGTTCGAATGTTAAGAATAATGTTTAAACTTCGATTTCCTGTAAAATTTATAGAGAGAGAGAGCCTTGTCCGTTCATTTTTTTAAAAAAAAAAACTCAGCAAAGAAAAGCTTGCTTTGATATGGCATAAATGACCGGTTAGGCTTATCACATTGCACTAGCTGACCAAACACCTGCTACTTTTTCGTAGACAGTTCGCAGAAAAGCTCCTCTTTTCCATAGATTGCAAGGAAAACTTGCCTTTTTAAAAGTATTTGGTAAAACTATCGTTTTTCCTAAAGTTTAATTTGTGAAGGTACCGCTAAACGGTATTAAATTTACTCTGGCCAGACCACAATTGCTGTAATAGTAAGTAGTTTAACAGCGCAAAATCAGTGAGGATTTTAGAGGTTGGTAAGTTTGCGGGTTAGAAATTTTAGAGATCTATAATTCAAATAGTTTCTTTCTGTAGATTTATTTTCAGTTACTTTGAAGTCTGCCCCAGAGTAAATCTGATAAATTCCCCACTTTTTTAATAAGTGTACACTAAGAAAGATTTCTTTTTGTGAAAACTCGGATATACCTTGCGAAAAGGGTATCTTTTATGTTGAAGATTTGTGCTACTTTTACGAGACAAAATCGTGTGTAATAAAATGTGTATGTGAGCTGATGCAACGTTTGTTAGTTGGTGAATCCTTTCTGTTTCTGGCAGTGATATGAAATAAATAAATGAATTTGCCAATGAATTGAACTTACTCGACTCTGTGTGTGTGTGTTTTTTTTCCATAATTGTTTTATCAATCGCCACAGATCGTTATGTCTTCGACATGTAGGGTGAGTAGCCATGTTTTACTTAATAGTTAGTACAGATAATATTCATACTTACAAGAATGCTATTTCCTTATATTTTTTACATGCATCACTCCTTATCATTATATTAATTGCTCTTGTTTATTAACTTATTTCTAAATTTTGACCCAATGGACCTATTGGGTTATTCGGTGTTCAACAATGCTGGACCACCACTATTCGGCCTATACTTAACGCAATTTAACGTATAATTATTTAACCTTACTCTATTCATTTAAATTGTAATTTGTTTTAATTCCTTATGCATTCTTGTGGGTTTGACTTGCCACATACACGATTTTTATGGTTTTCCTTAGATCTCATGTACTTAAATTGTGAATCAATTGTCTCTCTTGTACGAGTATCAGGCATTAATTTTTATTAGTCATTTAAGATTAACCTTATTTTTAATCTTAACATTTATTAATTGTTTCAATTTCATAACTTGATTATTTTCAATTTTTAATTCCTTTAATCTTTAACAAACTTCCATTAATTAAACTTTTACACTTTTCCTTTTTCTTCGCTTCCCAGTAAGTTAATTCAAAGAAGTTTCTCCAGTTTTTACTTACTTTCATGATGGTTGCAATACTAATTTTTATTTACACAAACTTAAAAATTATCTTAAGCATGTGTAACATTTAGTTAATTTTAACTGCTGATACACAGATTTATCAAAACATTTTATGTTTTGGTGAGTAAAATGTGCATCTGTCACCAAAAACATTGTACACAAAAGATATTATTTGAATTCTTATAAAATATTATTATAACATTTTAAATGTATTTGGAAAAGAAAGAAAATTCTTAATTCAAACTAAACTCCTCAAAAACTTTCAAATGAAGTAACTCAACTCACCTTTGTAAAAGCGAGGGTGAAAAAGAAATTCCAATGAATTCCATATTCTTGGACAACTTTATGATAGCCAACAGACGTTGTTAATGCAAGTCTCAAGAAACCCAAAATGAGGAGAGGGAAAGATGTCTTAAAACACTTTTTCATACTGCAATAACATGATTTATTTTATTTTGATTACTTTTTATATAAAATATAAAACATTTCTTATTATGTATACAATCAAATTAATTCAATACATAATTATAGGATTGAAGAATATAATCGGGTGATTACTACAACTATCTGTTACACCCACACTACAATCAATATAATGTTTTCTCCAGATGTCATTGCCATTAGCCCATTCATGCTGCTTTAGTGTGATACTAACAATAATATCATAAACTTTTTGGTCAGATTTTACACATTTTTAACAAATCTTCTTTCAAAAATTTACCCATAAAATTTCTGCAGAATAATTACAAATAATAGTAAAAAATCAAGACTCTCTCACAATAAGTTTCCAGTTTACTTTTGAATGTTCAGAGTATTATCACATATTAGTTTTATTTTAGAATTATTTTGTAAATATTTTAACAAATCTTCTTTCAAAAATTTACCCATAAAATTTCTACAGAATAATTAGAATTAAAGGTAAAAAATCAAGAATCTCATAATAAGTTTGCCTCACATGTTTTCCATTTTACTATTTAGAGAATTATTCAGAGTATCATCAAATATTCGTTTAATTTTAGAGTTATTTTGCAACTATTTAAACTGCATTTCATATCATTCAGGGTTGGATTATTTGAATATTACAAGAAGCCGCGTGGAAGCATTTCCTTTGGCTTTACTGCGCAAATCTTCTTAAATTTTAATAGATTTTTGCATGATTTTTTTAAATAGTGATTTACATATTTGTTACCAATTTAAAAGATCACAAGCACTTTGTGCTTATAAAAAAAAAAAGGTTTGCACTTATAGAATAAAGCTGAATATATATATATATATATATATTCTAAATTGTAAAAGTAATTTTTTTCCTCAACATATAAAATAAATATTGTTAGATCTCAAAAATATACGCCTACGCGTTTTACCCTTATCGAGCCCCCCACTCCACTTTGCATCTCTGTCAGAGAGGCAAGCATTCGTTCAATCAAGAACTTCGAACAAGGAAGTTCACTTGTCAGCTCTCTCATGAGCTATCTTTCATTGTTTACTGCTATTGCAGCAGTCATAATAATTTTCAATTTTCTTCGTGTATATAGTTCATTATGTTATTAAGTTTGTTTAATAAATGTTAAATAAAAACACTACAGTCCGCTTTCTGTTACATACAATGCACAAATATATATTGTAATATTATGGGTGACATTTTCACATTTTGAAGGGAAGAAACTATTTAATTCTTCCCTTCTTTCACATTTTGCAAATCATAATCATGTTAATTTTAAAAAGAGAGAGAGAGATTTTAAGAGTCATGAAATTTTCAATATTAATAACTAAACGATGACAGACAATGAGATTTTAATAAGCCATGTTAAAATTAGAAGCAATAATTGCTGAAAAAAATGATTAAAACACCATATTGCAAATTGATTTATGTAAGAACTATCACAAGCCCCAAGTTATTTGAAATTTTAATATCATTAGATCATGTAAAAACTGTTAAACCGATTCTTTTTCAACCAAATAAAAAAATGAGATACAAATGTACCACATTGCTTGAATAACTATTCTTAAACAAATCTAAATTTATATCAAAATCTCCCCTCAGTCGTACATTGAAATGTAAAACATTAAGTTCTTTAAGATATGAAGAAAAAAATTACAATTTCTAGATCGAATAATCTTATTAATGTTCATGATTTTGGAAATACTTTTCATATTATCAACTTCAAATTCTAGTCTAACAGTCTCTGTAAATCAAAGTTTGCATTTTTTTTTAAAAAATCGTCATTGAGCGTGAGCAAGTGGTTAAGTAGGGATTGTATGGAAACTATAGCACAGTATGTTCTCCACATTGAGATTAATTGGTTTAATTGGTTTCAATTAAGATTGAGATTAATTGGTTTCAAATTAATTGGTCAAGTTTAAATTGATTGGGTATTTACATTAATAGTTGACATAAGACTCATATAAAAAAATCTTTAAACTGCATTTATTATGCTCTTTAAGTCCTAATTTTAAATGATAAATTTAACAACTTATATGAAGGTCATTTTATGTAATTCTTGAATATTTTTTATGCAAACAATAAATAAATATTTTTAAAAATAGAAAATGTTCAGAAATTTTTTTTTTTAAACATGAAATACAGCAAAACCTCGCTACAACACTGTTATGGGGACCCAATAAATAGAGTGCTGCAGAGGAATGTATTATTATATCGATGGCCTACATACTTTGGGAACACAATAAAAAAATTTTTAATTTTAATGTTATATATGTATTAACTCTAAATCTATTTATATATTACATAAAAATTTAATTTAAAGAGTGGTAATTAAGGTTAAATATGAAATCAGATAGGAATGTTACATCTGTGATTTCATAAGAGACAAGGGAGGCAATTCTAAGAATGGAAGGTCTTGGGGTGGTTTACGTACATCAAGGATGGTGTATTGAAACTTGAATACAAATATCAGCAAAACATTTCAATGCTTACAATCATAGACAAGATGTTGGAGCAGATGAAAGCTAACACAGTGGAAGCAAATGATGCTTACAACTGTGGCTACAGATTGGGAATCTCAAAAAGTGTCCTTTTGCAATTATGAAAGGCGTCTAAGGAGCATATTTTCTACATTTAATTTGATTATTTTATGCGACAATATTTGTATAATTTTAATAATCCAAAAATGTACTTAGTTTCATTTCTTCAATCAATCTCTATAGTCAATTATTCCGAAAAATGTAACTGTTACTTTTCAATTGTCAAGCGGTGAATTTATTTTTGATGAGCAATTAAGCGAGTAAATAATTTATCTTAAAGAGGTAATGTTCACAATTTCAGAAAAAATTTTAAAAATAGAAAAATTCTAGCACAATTATAGATTTCTTTCATGTAATGATGATGAAATTTTTATTAAAAACAAATCAAACCTATTTTCCTTGAGCTGCTTTCCATGAGCTGAACAGAGACCGTGAAGCAAAACAAAAGATCCAACACCAGCATCCATGACTGACCACCCAAACATTTCAGTCTTTGCAAACTTTGAAGGGAAAATTCGGAAATCGACAGCCAAAATACAGATTGAAGTGGCCAACAGTAAATGACCTCGATAGTCTCCAATATAAGATCTGTTGACATCTTTTTCTTTTGCCCAATCTCTGAAATGAAGGTTTTAATACTGTATAGTCCATTAATTTCTAGTAATTGTTATTGAAAATCAAACAAAAATTAGAAATGAAATTTAAAAATTGTGAGACTTTTATTGGATTTTAGTAAGCTATTCAATTACAGCATCTCTTAAATTTGTGGGGAAAGTGAGTGGTTATCGTCATCTGTGGTACCTCACCATAGATTTGAATTATATTTCTGTAGTGATAAATACACTCACCCACCAGAATTATATCTGTGATAGAATTCGATGAATGGATACCACAATGCTGTTTTTGTGAGAAGCTGTATTAAGATCACCGTACTTATTTTAGTGCTGATTGTGAGGACTGTATTAAGTTCACGGTCGTGCACAAGCCCGTGTTGACTTTTAGCAGCCAAGTGTACATGCTGTGTGTGATTGAGACTGAGAAGCAAAAGCGTGAGGAGGACAATGTCGCAGTCACAACTATCAAGTCAACAGTTCAATGTGGACCATCCATCGAAGTAGGCGTGTTCAAATCATGGTGGGAGTTTCTGCCTAGGAAGGCATGTTCACATCCTGTCTGGGTGACCAATGTGAGAGGAGTCACATCGACTATGTTAACATTCATCAATGAAAAGGTATGCCACCATAGAACGACTTAACATGTTTTATAAACTGGTGAATTGGAATTATATTTTTGTGGTGGTAGATGCACTACAAATACGCAAACAAGTATCTCGCTACAGTTAGAAATTCTTTTTATTTTTCAATTTTAATTCCTGTTCCTGCAAAATAGTATTTTCAAAGTATGGTTACTGTTAATTTCTCTGCTTATTTTTGCTAACTATTAGTCAGTGCTTGCAATGAAGAATTCTAAAATAGTAAAATTAATATATTATAAATTTTAAACTAAAATTTTTAATTAAAATAGTTAAGGATAACAGGTTAAGAATTCGATATTGCCGAAAATAAATCAACACTTTCAAGAATCTACCTATACTTAAAATTTCACTTAATGTAATTTAGTTTATTTGCATAATTTCAGCAAATACCATTAAGTTGTTTTTGTTTCACTAAAGCTAAATAATAATAAAAAATAATCTTAAACAAAATGAAAAGAAATTCTAGTGTCCATTCTTTATTATTTATTAAATAATTAAAAAATAGAAAGTAATGTTTAGATGTTTTCTCGATAATTTTATTCTTTGAGTAAATAGGAACTTTACAATGGCGATAAGTTGTTTTTATATGTATTTATAAATTTTAATTCCTGTTTCTGTAGTGTAGAACTAAATAAATGCATATGGTAGATTTCTAATACTCTTATAACATAGATTAATGCAAATAAAATAAAGTAAATAAAAACTACTGGAATATATTTTTTATCTACTGGAATTTAAAGTTAATAAATATTAAAGTAGTCAGCGGCTGCATGTTGTTTTAAAACTTTTCCCAATTTTACGAAGATTTTTGGGAAATTCTACAAAATTTCCAGAATTAATAAATTTTCTGATAACTCCTGGTTTCCCTTATCACTGGATACCCTATTTTTTTCACTCTATTCTAAAATATTTATACGTGAATCAAATTGAAGATTGAATTTTACATTGAGAAGTCTAATAGGTTAACAAGTAGTTATTTTAATTCAATTTTATATTGTAAAAAAAATCATATACAACTGCTTATTAAGACAGAAGTTAAACTATTCAATAGTTATCATAAAGTCTCTCTCTCTTTGCAGAGCAAAATATACAGCATGCACAACTTACTTTATCTTCAGATTTATTTCTCTGAATGTAAACTTGTGGAAGGCAAACCAAAATGCAAAAGCAAGCAATATGATGTAAATAATAAACAGTAATAGAAGATGATCACTGAATGAAGTAAGAATAAGTAACAGAACCACATTAAGAATTACAACTTCAAGATATACAAAGATCCTAAAAATAAAATATATATATAAATTAAGAAAGTAGAACATACAAAGTAAAATGCATTTTGTTGAAGTGACACAATTATTTTCACTCATGAATAAAAGGAAGAAAAAAAGTTTCTTTAGAGCTTTGGAAATAATTATTAGAATAAAAGAAAATTTTCATACGTGAAAAGTAAAGTCTAAAAACATGAAGGAAATATTTTGAAATTAAGATTAAGAGTTACACTTTAATTTATTAAAAAGGACAATAAACTATTAACAAAACCCGGCTAAGCTAGTACAATGTGTTAAATGTGTACAGGTTAAAATTACTTAGACAAGCAATGGGGAAAAAAAACTAGCAGCTGAAATCTATTAGAAAAAAAAGAAGAGATTTTATAAAAATAACTATTATTAATCCACATGTCACAAGCGTGATTTTTTGCTTGAAATCATTTGCTTATAATACTCAAGTTGTTTTGAATAACATAAAATTTAATTATAAAAATTAATACCCTTTAAAACCATTCAGACAATTGGCTTTGCAACACAAAAACCACTTGTCAATATCAGACTGGTTGAAATTACAATCTTGACTAAGGCGGAACTAAAATATGAAAATTGGTATAAAATATGAATTTATTACAATTTTTGCCGAAAAGGCATTATCTGACCACCCCTATTTTACATCATCAATTTAAAAATACCTGTGGCACAATTGTGGCAACATGACAGCATTGTCGCAAAGTTCTTGTAGGAAGATTTTTCCTTTAGGAAGTAAAAAATTATGGTTTTTCTTTTCTGCAAAAATTTTTGAAAGATTTCATCTTTTCCTTAGATTTATATTCAAAAGATGCCTTTCTCCTGCATCGGAGTGGAAAAAAAATGCTTGTGATTTTTCTATTTTCATTTGAGAACAATGAAAACTAAAGAATAATTAGGTAAAAAAATTTCGTTTTCTTTTCTGCAGAAATTTCCGGTCTATATGCAGTTATTACTATTGATTTTCACATACTTTTTAAAATCCTATATTTTTAACATGATGTTATTTATAACAACAACTGAATCTTGAAATGAAAACACTCATTCAGTAACCCCTTTTTGAAGAGTTCGATTTGCGTGCATTCGCCTTTGATCTCTTTTTTTTTTCGGTAGTTACTGTTACAGATCTCAAATTCTTTTTCAGTGCGATTTTATACAAAATGCGAAAAAGGAAATAATTAGTGTGTTCTACCCCTACAAAATGCGAGAATATCGGCCATAATATTAGAATAGAAAAATTACATATTTAGTTTAAAAAAATTTTTTATTTCATCCAATTTATTTATTTATTTGCTTTTTTTGTTGTTGACGCTTTTGTTACTTTAAATAAGTAACTTTCTTATTTGTTATTATTAAAAGTATCTTGCAGAAAGATATTATTATTAGAGAGGTTTGTTGCATAAAGCCCGAAAAAATTCTGCCACAGGGTTAAAAATATTCTACCTTTGCTTCTAACTAAGAGTAGCAAAATAATATTAAGGATTACAATCAAGTCTTGTCAGATATTTTATATTATTTGTTTAACTCACTTATCTGAATAAAAAATACTTGAAATTATGAGCATCAACAATGAAGAAGCAGGAACAAAGAAGGTCACCAGAAACACTTCTATGGGAGATGTTCCAACATTCCCTTCTAATGAAATCATCATCATCACCTAACTGAAGAAGTACATTTCATTATTAAGTTATGTAGCATTTTATACTATGAATAAATCAGACTTGGCTAGGTTTAGGACAGAATAGATTAATCCACAGTTTAAGCCATTCTGTCCAAAACCATTTTATTTAAATTATGTAACAATTTTTAGAAAAATATTGTGAAAAATAAAAGGTTAATTTTTGAACAAGAAATAAAATGAAGAAAAGTTTTTGCTTCATTAAAAAAGTTTATTAATGTTGTATTGCAAAAACAATTTATCAGTATTAAAAGCAGATTTATTTATATTTAAGGTATTCATTTTTGTTGTTCAATGAATTGTGGAGCTTTTATATACTATTTTCCCTTAATAAGTTAAAGCAAATTGTATAAGAAATATCAAATATTTATTGAGATATGTAATTATTAGTCAGTTTAGGACAGACTGTAAAACCCCAAAACAAGTTTAGGAGGTCCATAACTACAACCCTGGAAAAAACATGTTTTTGAAATAAAGAAAATTGCTATTAAAGTTAGGACTTATAAAAAAGTACTTTAATAAATACAGTACAAACTTTATATGACAGCACATTATCTATTCCCAAGTCACTTTTCAAATGCTAATAAAAGATAACAATTGACTAGCCTTCCACTATTATGAACACATTTTTTTACCTATTAAATTAAACAATATCATATGAAACAGATATTTTTATTACGTTTCCTTCTTACGATTTCAACTCTTTATTTTTATGCGAGATCACAAGTTAAGTTATTTTCTTCATAAGCCTTTCCCATCTTCAATATTTATTATTAACATCAACACTCAATGATAGCAAAAGAATTACACTTCATTTCATTTAATTCTTGGAAAAACTTGTCAAAATCAGGAAACTTAGCGACTTTAGAATTTTTTTTTCACCATAGACATTTCTGCCTGTCGTGAAATGCAGAACTATATATATTTCAATCTACAATCTATAGGTGAATGTAGTTTTAAACTATTTTAACTTGAAAATAAATTTTTATTTTCTATTTTTTGCTTGATTGTTTTATTTTGCAATTATTTATTTTATTTCTCATACTTTCTTATTAAGTTCTTTTTTTTTTTTAGTGCTCCTCGCAATATTGTATTGATAAAAGAAAAATTTTCTAATTTAAAATTTATAATTTAAATCAAAACAAAGCCTATCAAGAGGTGTTTTTTTTTTTCCTTTATAAACTTTGGCATTTTATTTCTCTCACTCAAGTTTTCTTTATTTTTTCTTGACAATTCTTTAAGAATGCTTGTTGAAGCGTAAATGTGAAACCTCATGTTTTTTAAAATTTTGCAAGTTAAAAAACCCTTTGACACCTAAGCGATGATTGTTGATACGCTCAGGTACTGTTATGAATTATATACTCATGGCACTAGAATCAGATACTTGTGATTTTTTTTTTAACTGCTTCTACAACAAAAGCATGGAAAACGGTGAAATAAAAATTGGCTTATCAAAAAGTTTAAAGATTTTAGAATTAATTTTTAACCACGCTTTTAATCTTCAACAGCGTCGTAAGGTTATTTTGCTTAAAAACTTATTAAGAAAGGTTATTTTCCTTAACAAAGGAGTCTGAATTTTAAGCACTCGTTTTTGAAAACAAGTAAATATTTCAAAGAAATATAAACAAAATATAAATATTATTGAATAAAATAAATTGTTTTAAGTTAGTTTTTTGCTCATCTTACCTAACGTAACTCTTTCTAGACTTAAAAAGCCAAATAAATGTGAAAAATTCTTTTTATCGAGCATTTCAGTTATTTTTTACAACCTTGTTGTGTTTATGACCATTTTTATTTCATATTAGTATTGCGAATTAATCTTAACAGTTTACTGGGATATCAAAAACCTATTGAGAGTCTACAACTTCTTTGATCGTTTGTTTACATTTATCTAAATCCTTTACATTTCCGACTACCAATTTCTTCTAAAAAGCAAACATCAAAATTAAGAAAATATGAGTCTCTATTGATACATTTGTATTGTTGGCAAGACTCAGCAGCCGCCGTTAGTAATCGAGCACTTGCAGTCTGAAAAGAAGACAACCAATGACAAGTGTTTTCTATACTAGAGAGCGCTGCAGGCTCTTTATCGCCTATACTTCCGGGTTACTGTTTCTGGTGTATTTTGAAGCCATTTGGCTCAGGACGTAATCGTTGTTTTTTAAGTTGTTTCCTGAAAATGTTGTATTTGTTTATTTTTAACTTGTGTTTACAATAAATTCTAAGTTCAAATATCACATGCAATAACTAATAAAGATGTCGTTATATGATAAGAAAATAGTGAAAAGACAGTTCGCTTATATTATATTATTAATGTTAAAATTATAAAGGGTATATAATTTTAACATTAATTGCAAAATAGTAGAGTTAGGTAGAAGTAAAATGTGGTTATATCAATAATAAATATGTAAACCTAACATTTGAAAAAAGAATCGTTATAAAACACTTCTTACCTTTTGAATAATGTATGTCAACTTTCAAATTTAAAGCTGAATTATAATTTATAGACTTAATCTGGCTGCTCGAACAATATGCTAACACTAACGCAAGATGGTGAAAGCAGCTTGCAACAAGATCAAACAGTGACAAACCAATGGAAAGAGGCCAAATCAGGACTGCCAAAAAAGCGAGATTTTCAAAATCTAGCAACCAAGTCACCTTTTTTAACAACATATCTGAACTGAATAAACTGAATATTTGAAGTGAAAATAACTGAAATAAATTTTCACTTCAAATTCACCAAAATTACTTAATAACATAAATATGTTATGAAATATGGCAGTTTTGCGCTCAGAAATTATCTAATTCATTTCTTTAAACTTTCTAACCGGAACTTGAGCAGGTATGGAGCTCGAGATTGTTATTGTTTACATTTATATTGAAAGCACCATTCATACCCAGTGTGTGAGTGGGTGACCATTTGGGTGTCTGCGTAGGGACCGAGGGTGTGCGGTATTGGTCCTCGTCAAACTGTTCTATCGTTAAGTGCTCGACTTCGAGTGCAGGTCCTCTGGCTACCGAAGCGGGGGTGCCATCCCCTCTGCAGAGGATCAAAATTGCAATGGCATGTCTTCGGATCATCCTCAGGGATGTTTCCTAAACCGTCGCCAATAACCCATTGTGCAGCTCTAGTGAGACGGAAATGAACTACAACAACAATCCCTACAACGAATGTGACCTATGACGTCTGCACCAGCTAATCTTTATCAATAATATGGAGCATTAAAGTTGAGTTAAGTTTGTCAGTTAATTTAATTAAGAACCGAAAAACACATCGAATTTGTTGAAATATAATTTTTTCTAGTCTACTTTTTTTTTTACTTAACTTAGATTTATTATTTATGTATTTTATTGTAATCGATATATATTTTTGTGTCATGTAATAATAAGTTTGTTTATGTTCTACATGGCTACGTGCTGTGTTTGTGTAAATATATAGTGGTAGAAACAATTGCCTCGTTTGAGAACCAATTAGGATCGAGATACCCTTTACTGCGTCACTTGCTGGTATCCTCAGGGCCGGATTAATCATTAAACAAATTAAACATGTGTGTAGGACGCCTAAGGTAAATGGGCCACCACACTGCAATAATGAATAAAAGTCTTTTTCTAGAAATACATTTTTTTACACGTTATACAATTATTCGATTATAAATTCTAACACGCGTTCATGGTTTAAACTGAAATGATTCTGATCTTTAACTATTTTAGATTCAGTATATTAAATGAATATTTTTGATTGATTGTAATGAATAAAATAATATTGTAAATTAAAATTTTAAACACGCTTTTCAAGTGAGTGAGGAGAAAAAGAATAATTCGATTATGAAACACTGAAACAAAAAGCGTTGAACGCCTTTTCTAAAGACGGAGATAAAGAGTTACCATCGTTACAAGCACAAAATTGAGTTAATTCCGTTAATAATAATAATAATAAATGTTGTTGGTAGTAAGAAAACTTTTATAAATTCGCGGAGAACAGTCAGAGGTTTTACTGAAAGAGGTTCTCCGAAAATTCTACTTGAATCTTCGGAATGACGATTCAATTGGGTACTAGAACCAATCTCCTCTAAATGGCGCTTAAATCCGCGAAGTAACTGATTTTTGCTTATAACTTGAACCCAGTACCTCAAATCACCGCTTAAATCATCGGAGAAACTCTTCAATTGAGTACTGGAACCCTTCTCCTCTAAATCATTGCTTAAGTCCTTGGAGTAACTTTCTTTTGCTTAAAAACTTGATCCCAGTACCTCCAATCACCGCTTAAATCCACGGAGTAACTGATATATATCATTGAAACTTGATCCCAGTACCTCCAATTCTCTAATTATAGCTGGGAATCACTGATTTTCATTAAAACTTGATCCCAGTACCTCAAATCGCGGCTTGAAGCCGTGGGATTACTGATTTTTCATTCAAACTTGATCCCAGTACCTCCAATCACCGCTTAAATCATCGGAGTAATTCTGTTTTTCTTAATAACTTGATCCCAGTACCTCCAATCCTAATAACGCTTAAATCCGCGGAGTAACTGATTTTTGCTTA
>NC_092204.1:1204291-1206884 GCF_043381705.1 Parasteatoda tepidariorum
TAGAGACTTCTGTTCAGCACAACGCATGCAACTTCTTCCTTGGCCTGCTTATTCGCCGGATATGTCGCCTATTGAGCACGTGTGGGATATGGTTGGTCGGCGTCTCACTCGTGATCCGCGTCCTGCAGTTTCCAAAGACGAACTTTGGTTGCGCATACAAGCGATATGGAATTCTCTTCCTCAAGCAGATATTCAACATCTGTTTGACTCCATGCCACGTCGTATAGCAGCACTTATTGCAGCGCGTGGTGGCTGCACCAAATACTGATTTCGGACGCTTAATTTGTTTCTTTTGTTTTGAAAATTTCATCATTTATTTGTATCAGTACAAGTCGTTTCTGCATTAAATTTCATTTGATTCTGATGATTCTTTCATGGTGTTGCATTTTCTACAAACAGCAGTTTATTTCAAGTGCTTAGGGCCTCTGATGTTCTTTATTCAGGCCTGCGAATCAGACATAATCATTTTAAAGTTTGTTGCCACATAGTGTTGAGGAATTTTAAACTCTTTCAATTACTTCATTCATACCTCAACTAATTTTAAATACTAAAAGTTGATGATGGTCAAGTATTTTAAGAGACATTATGACTTAACATAAAATTTGCTCACATTAATTTATATTTTACGAAGATACTTTTTTCATGAGATGAGTAGAGACATATGAACTGTGATTCATAGGCGTAACGTGGGGGGAGGGGGGTTGCCCTCAATATTTTGTCAAAATGCGCATTTATTATATCTTTTCCCGCTTATTATTACAGTCCAACCCCTCTACAGTGAACTCCCGGATATAGAGAACGAAATATTCGCACCTGTGCCTTGCTACACATATAATGCTATTTTTTGTGGATATAGTGAGTTAAAAAAAGAGAGGAGTGAATGAACTTTTTCTGTCTTCGACTGTTTTTCCCCCATTTTTGTAATAATTTTGAAATTTCTACTTCAAAATAAACGATTTTTAAATCCATCTATTGCATGGAATGTAGCAACAAGCATTTTTTCTTGTTCGTTTCATTATTGAATGGGTTCAAAGATGCCGCAATTGTCTGGACAAATGCTTCAAGTCAAAGCCGATGAATTTGCAAAGTGAGACTTTTATGAGTTCGAATGGCTGGTTAGACAGGTTTTAAAAAGCGGAATAACATAAATTCTGGAAAAATTATCTGAGAGTCGGGAAGCGTTTCCATATCTGGTGTTGAGGATTGTGCATCAGCTAAGGATTACTAATTTTTTTTTGTCCGCAAAGTGGTCCCGCAGTGGACTGATCGTTAAGACACGGTTCCCAGCAGATCACCGAAGTCAAGCATCACTGGCTACGGTCAGTGTGCGGGTGGGTGACCACTTGGATCAGTCTGCGTAGGGACCGAGGGTGTGCGGTATTGGTCCTCGTTAAACTGTGCTACCGTAAAGTGCTCGACTTCGCGCGCAGGTCGTCGGGCTACCGAAGCAGGGGTGCCATCCCTTCCGCAGAGGATCAAAATTGTGATGGCATGTCTTCGGATCATCCTCCGGGATGTTTCCCAGACCGTCGCCAATAGCCCATTGTGCAGCTCTAGTGCGACGTAAAGTACAAACAACAACAACAACAATTGTCCGCAAAGTGAAGAGTCATACAAAATATAAGTCAACACATTTTTTGATACTACGTATTATTTTTCAGTCATTTTTGTATCTCATTTTATTGGTTATTTATTTAAATAATGTGTCATAAAAAGGGTGGAACTATTAGTTAAAATTGCTTGCAAAACGGATATAGTGAACCGAAATTCTGGTCCCTTGAAGATTCACTATAGCGGAGTTTGACTGTATTTTTCTTCTTACTAGTTTGGCTTATTCTAATGTGTTCATAAAAGATGTAAGGTCACCTTTAAAAACAAATTTAAATGATTGACTTGTCTGCTTTAAGAAGCTATTTGGGTATTTTTGTTCCATGTATTAACTCATGGGTGCTGGTCAGGGCCGGATTAACCTATGGGCACACTAGGCACGTGCCTAGGCTTACGAAATTCAGGGGCCTACGAAAAACATGGGAAAAAAAAATTGTTGACAAAAATAATTTAGCTTTAAAAGCAACAGGTGTATTTTGCACAAAATNCATGACACTAATTTTCATATTAATGCATCATATCTTTTGCAGTATTTCACATGTACCGAGTTCTTTCTTTCGGCCCTTAAACTTCAGCATTATCATATTAATATTATAATTTACAATATTTTCTAATTAGGCTAACTTAAAAAGATATATTTTTAGAGATATTTCTGGCGACATTTTATTCAAATGTAGCCAAATAAGGGATAAAATACAAAACATGGCAAACCTTAAGAATTATTCACTATGAGATATTACTTTCCAAAATTTTTTTTTGGCCTTACGACCTCTAAGAAGCAATACATTTCTGAAAGCTCTTATGAATGGTACAATTATGTTTAGATTTGAACCCAAATTACAATAACAAAACTGCATAGAATATTAGGCTTGTTCACACATCGCCTCGTAGTCATAACATAAGCGGAGGGATACACCGGAAATTTTCTAAATTTCTTCCGGTTTAAGGACGCTTGTTATTGTTTACATTAGACCACCCATCCATA
>NC_092204.1:1207466-1231171 GCF_043381705.1 Parasteatoda tepidariorum
TTTTAACCCCTTAAAGTTAAAAGTTTAACCCTTTAGGTCTCTGCTCATTATTATTTTTACTCCTAAAATATCACTACTATTTTGATCAATAAAAAAATATATCACAACTATGATAATATGTATAATTAACTATGTTTTAGTTGAATTTATGAACTGTTACAATTGACCCCGTAAGTGGGGACAATTGTAACAAGTGCACGACTGTCGAAAATTGTTAATTACTAATATAATAACATTCAAAATAAGGTATTTATTTTTTTTTCTAGTAGAGAATAGTCTACTTTATTCGTCTGTCAATTAATATATTGGATTTTTTATTAGTTAAAAATAGTTAAGTAAAAAATGTTACATTTGACCCCTCTCTCCCCTACTTTTAAAAATTTGCTCTTTTCACCCATTTTTAAAAAAATTACATTTCTTTTATGGTAAGTGAATATTTTTATTTTAAGATTATACAAAAAAAAAAAATATTTAATTAAATTGTACTAATAACATTAAGGTCTAGTAATAAAACATAGTTTTATTATACAATAGTATAGTTTTTTTTTAACTACTCATTTTTACCGGCATACTTACTAATTCTTGACAGAATGAAACATTAGTTAGGAGATGTCTTGAATTCAGATATAAAATAAATAAAACTAATTGCCGATAATTCAGATGTCAAACAAAATCTTTCCCTTTCAATATAATAAATATCACCATAAAAAATAATTTATTTATATCAAACTTTTTAAAAGTTAAATCTTCTATGAGAGAAATTCATTACCATACCATCATTTATACTTAAGGAAGAAAAAAAAGGTTGTAAACAGCTATAAATATTCACAATTCAATCTAAGCTTTCACTAATCTAGTCAAATGCTTAAATTAAAATAAAAAATGAAGTGAAAAATCTCTTGGTTTTCCTTGTTTTGATAAGGTATTTTTCATAAATTTTTCCCCCTTTGGTTGTTAATTTTTAGTGTATTAAAGTTTGCATTTATGTAGTGCACACTTACTATATACGACAGCGTAAATTTAAAATCGTTTGGGAATTACCGTTTTGAGCACAGCTTGAAAATTAAATTGTTCGACGTGGCCATGATATGCATTTCTTACCCTTATATTTGACATGTAAATATTTAGTGATATCATAAAATACTGATTAATCTCCTCTCAAATTTTGAAGAAACCCTTGGAAGGGAAAGAAGAAAAATAATAAATAAAATCGATTATATTTTATAAGACCTAAATATTACTGAATATATTTATCTATTTAAGAATTTATTAAACAATGTTTTATAATTTTTCACTTCTCTAGCAATGCTTATTTTTATTTAAAAAAAAGTTTATAGTTACACAATTTAAACACACACATTTAGTGCCTTGTGTTTAAGTCTTTGGCATATTTTTGAAAGATTTGATTCTTATGTGCATAAATGTCAGTTACCATAATTGTCTAAAAATCAAAGTAAATAATTGTCTTTTTAAAATTTATTTTTAAAGAAAATACTATAGTTTCAAAATGCCTTTCTCCTTAGTTAAAATATTTTGAATTGTGTGACTTAATATCACTTACTTTAATTCATTCACTCCCTAATGTCAATGAAAATAATACAAAAATTGCTGCCTTTTAAAAATTCTTATATAAGATTTAAAGATATATAAAACTTCTTTTAAATTAAGTTTCATATATCTTTTATTATATTTAACAAGATGATAATAATACATCAAAAAATAAAGTTTCCCTCTTTTCAAAACTATAAATGTCCATAATTTCATAGAATAAGCAACAACTTTGTTTTCGTATCTATTTTTCACTTCAAATCTGGATTTGCTCTAATGACTACTGTTTGTCTAAAGATAGGTATTTTTCCAGACATTCGCCTGGAGCTGTGGTGGTGACTATGGTAACGAGGTATGATTATTTCAAGTAGGTGTGCGGAGTTCCTCCTTAGGACTGGTTTCGGCGAAAGAAAAGGAGATCTCTTCATCGAAGATACCCTCCCTAAAATGCCCTCTTCTTGTTCCCATAGCACCAGACTGATGCAGACTTTGTGGCAAGAAGAGTACCTATATTAGACAAACAATATAGAGCAAGAAATAACAAAATAATTAATGGAACTTGAAGGACTCAAAATGTTGACAAATCATTTCGTCAAATCTTCAAGAAAAATGATTTTAGTCTGGGTAGTTTCTTTTATCAAAGCATTTAATAAGGACTGAAATGTATATTTAGTGTATAATATAAGCAAAATTAACTTTAGAATCTCATTTTTTTTTTCAAATGTTAATTGAAATAACTCCCTTTACTTCTTTTTTGATTATTGAAATGGTTCATATTTTTATATGCTTGGGAATTTATGCATTTTGGTTTCAGCATAAATAATTGTTTTCACATATTGACTACAATTTTAGTTAGCACTTTCGTTAAAGTTATGAAACATTTTTAGTAGTTTTTTTTAACGAACTTTGCAGCAATAAATATTTTAGTTCTACGAGTTCAATAATATATATACTCAGATTAAATTTTTCGATTTAAATTTCCATCTGTCATTCTTTTGAGTCGATATTATAAATGAATAATATGATGGGTATATTGCCTTTATTAAATAAAAATAAATAAGGATTTGATAAACATTTACTTAGTTGTTATATTTTCTGATTCACTATTTAATTCGTAATAAAATTTCTATAAAAGGTTTCAAATTTTATATTGCTTTTAATTTCTTTTCTATAAAATTATCATAGCAAAATAAAAATGTCACTGAAATCAAGTGGCAACCATTTAATATTAACTTTCTTTAAAAAATATATAGCAGATTCTAAAGTAAATTTTTGTGCCCCCCCCCATTCTCCTTCATGATGCACCTAGGCCGTGATTTAATTACTTTTCAAAAGTTATTTTATTAATAAACTTTATTTCAGTAAAAGATTAAATAGGTGGAGAAATTTATGAATTCAAGGATTAAAGTTCTATCATGTAACGCATTTTTTAATCATACAGGAATTCTAAAATTAGTATTCATCAATAAGATTAATTAAAGCAATATACAATGATATTAACTGTAATTTCAACAACAGAATTTTATTTTAAAGCACTCATGTTACTTGGAGTGATTTACAACTAGCTTTACAACAAATAATGTGACTTGTGTTACACTAAATCAACATTTTAAAATGTACGTAAAATTAAATTATTGTCCCCGAAGTTGCCAAAACTTGGCGAGTATTATGCCACAAATCACGATATGGAAATCTCCGAACTTTTGACATTAGTTATCAAACTTAATTTTCACTCTCTTCTTATACAGGAACTAGGAAGTTAAATATTTCATTTTAGATTTACTTATCTAAAAAAGATCACTAAAAACCAGCTCGTATTCCTGATTGCTATTTTTGTTGAGGACACTCCAAAAGTTGCCAAAACTTGGCAATTATTATGCCAAAACGAGGAAATATTAAGAATGAATCAGTTATAAGCTCTCTGTATCCAAAGCTTGATTCTCTCAAAAATCGAATACTTTGATTCTTCAATTCGTTTTAATCCTTCAGTAGAAAGTACTTCTCTACATTGTTCTAATGTCAAATTACTCGCAGAAACATATTTTCCGCGTTTATATTTGGTTCCATAATAATTGGATGCCAAACGATTCAACGATTCTAGTTTCTTCTCACATTCTTTTAAATTTGATATGTTAGTCGCTTCACCTCGTGAAAATTCTTTTGCAACTTGCTGCCGAATGACTTCACCTAAATCTCTTCCTTTTTTAGTAACATCTACACCCCATTTTTCACAGAGTCGTAAATAGCCTTTATAAAGTTGGCCGGCCATGCTTTGTGTCAAAGAGTATTGTACAAAAAGGCAATTTCGTCAATAAAATAAATCCGTAAGAGGAAGAAAATGTCCTTTCTTCCAGTTTTTTCGAAAAAAAGCAATATTTGTTGATTGTAGAAGAGTGCGACGAGCTCATTGCATTAGCTTATAGCTTTGTATTTCCATTAATGTTTGAGTTGAGGCTTAATAGATAGCAGTTAAAAATCAGAAGTGGTTTGCGGCTTGGTTGTTGTTGTTAATTTACGTCGCTCTAGAGCTGCACAATGGGCTATTGGCGACTGTCAAGGAGACATCCCTGAGGATGACCCGAAGACTTGCCATCAAAATTTTGATCCTCTGCAGAGGGGATGGCACCCCCGCTTAGGGGATGGCACCCCCGCTTCGGTAGCCCGACGACCTGCACACGAAGTCGAGCACTCGTTCAAGACTTGCAAGAATTTGTAGAGGGATTGCTTAGTTTCACACGGTCAACCATCCATTACATATTAATAATTAATTTGGCAATTCAATTTCTAAACTGCTGACATCCCCTCTGTTGAGAATTAAATTTACTATGGTATGTCTTCGGATCTTCCTCAGGGATGTTTCCAGACCGTAGCCAATAGACCATTGTGCAGCTCCAGTGCGACGTAAATAAAACACCTACCTACCAAACTATTGACAAAGCCTTTGGTAGAATGCATTTTCATGTAGAGCTGCCATCTGGTGATGGTATTAGTAACTCCTTACAGAAACACAGAATATCAATATATTAGGAAAAGTTAAAGGATCATATTTTAATTATTAAATAATAATTTCTAAATCAATAATTTAAAAATAAGTCATTTAGGAATTTGTGCATTTAAAGCATAGCTTGGGGATATTTCCGTATCGTGATCTGTGACGCCAACAAGATTCGCCAAGGCGCGATTCAACGCAAGCGATCCAGGGAGCACATCAAAGGACATAATTGTGGGCAAGGAAGAGGCGGAGCTTCAGTTGAGAGGCTGAACAAGAGTCTCGTGTCACATGATTCTACTTTAAATTCTGACGTCGCTGCTTAAGCGTCATATATCACGTGACTCTTAACATTACACTTTACGTTTACAATGGATAAAACTTATTTCATTATTTATTTATTCATTTTTCTTAGTAATGTTTTCTTTTTAAATCCCTCTTGTAAATACATTTAATAANTTTGCGAAAACGTCATTTTTGCCGTTCTTGGCCACGCCCCCTCAAAAAACTCCCCGCAGGCACTCGTAGGGATCTCGCCAAATTTTGGCGCCAATTTTGGCGTAGATCACGATACGGAAATCATCCCCATAGCTTTTCTACCTGTGATTTCTGTAAATTATTAAAAAATAAAATCAACTTGAAAAGGTTGGAAATCGGTTGCTAATATAATCAGAAGAACACATATTTCCGATTTTTGTGAAACAAACAAAAAAGAAAAGAAAAAAAGACTTGACTAAAGTGAAACTTTTACAATTTAAATATATATATGTTGCTTTTTTCATTAAAATTCAAAATGTGTACACTTCTGCAAAATAGTTGAATAAAAGTCCCTAATGTTACCTTTGAAAGTGAACATCGTATTAACAACGTAAAGAAGTTTGAAAAATCCAATCTTTTTCGCATTAATGTTGGACGATGGCTTATGAAAGAGATGATTTTAAGGATGATTGTTCAGAATCAGAAAGCTCCGAATCCTCATATTCCCAAAGTGAGGAAGATATTCCATGGCTTAAGAAAGTCGGTCCCAAAGGAGAGCTGTTTTATATTCAACAGAATTTTTCGCAGTCCCTGGAAAAAAACTTCCTCACCATCATCCCTGATGATCAACCCCATACATCATCCAATGCCGCTAAAAAGTTTGCGAATTGGCTGAAGAAAAAGAAGCATAAAGTCCGTCGACCGTTTCATTTATTTAAGTCTATCAAATCGAATGAGGAAAGTATGCCTTTTAATCTTCTGTCTTCTAAAGAAGTGTTTATTGCTCTGAATCCCTCACGTCCATCCTTAGGTCGAAAAACATCCCTATCTAAAGAACTGCTGGGCATCGAACTCGGACCCTTCGAGGAATGCAATCATTTATACTCGATGGACAAAATTAAAATTTTAAAGTGTTGTGACATTCCTGATCTGAGACCTGGAGATTGGCTTCATTCCATCAATGACGTTAAAGTTTATCTTAGTAACATTGATGATGTTTTACTTCAATTAGATTTCCCATCTAATATTAAATTGACTGTTTTATCGTCATACAATGAATTGTCAAGTTTCAAATCAATTTACTCAATGCATAATCATATATGCGAAGAACTTTTAGGAAGTTGTGATGTTTCACAAGAAGTAAAATCTCACTCTAATTACGGTGTCTTTTTTCTCAAATGTCTCGATGCACACGAAAACGAAGCGGCTCGAAACGAGGTGGTTTACGAGCATCCAAAGGAAAACACTCATTTATTTAATCTTAAGGGAACGTTTATTACACTGAGCCATATTATAAGTGACGTCGCATCGCCTCAGATATTGAGTTGTAGCATAGCCGTGAAACAGGAAATGGTGCATGTCGGTTTTTTCAAAGAGACAAATTATATCTTTTTGCTAGCTATTCCTGCAGCTTGTGCCTCGGAAAAAGACGTTCAATATTTTGTGAAAAATGTGGTCAAGTACTTGAAATTTAGATATCGATATCTCAAGTGTGCTTTTCTGTTGGAAGATTCCGACATGGACAAGTTTTTTGCAATGTTTTTTAAGTATTTTTTGTCAGAACAGTCTGCTTCACTTTCTTATTTGAACGCAATTTTGCCGAGCGCTCACTGGATTCCCCTGTCGGCGAAGCTGAAAACCGAAATAGACGACATTTTGAACGAATTGGAATCATCGGACTACGACTGTTTTTCCGACGGATTTTTCGAGAACCAAAGATTTTACAATATACTCGGTTCCTGTCTTTTCTACAAAGGATATTTGCTGTGCAGTCATTTAATGAAGAGTGATTTTTTGGACGTCCATTTATTTCTGAACTATAATCACCTGTTTTTATTGACTAAAGTAGAAGCTGTGTCAGAAATGGTTATATGGAATGAGGTGTATCCCAATCGTTTCACTGAAGAGGATAACGAATGCAGGTACTTTTTACTCGCCGTTGCGATGGGAAATTGTATTCTGTCCGTTTTGCTGGAATCGAACAGCTGCACGTTGGAACCGGAAGCTCACCCCCCACCGGAACCCTTCTACATTGAAGAAGTCCAGAATACGCTCATCATACTTCACAATTATGGTATCGTATCTGCTGTTGAAAAATCGCTTCACTTTTGTCTTCCACCGATTACATCTGTAGAGGGGGTACTTAAAGGAACTTCTTCACTCAATTCCTCCGTCAATGTGCCATCCTCTAAAAGCATGCAATGCTCGTCCAACGCTAGTTCCCTTTCCTGCGACTTAGCCGACGTCGAATCCACTTATTCGGATACGTCTAATGAAAATTTACTGTTCCCCGGTTCCAAATCTTTCAATACCTCGACAGGATCCACATCTGGATCTCAAGCGAGCAGCGAGTATTCATCTCAACCCAAACTGAATAGTTTCCATGACGATCCATTAAGCGATGCCTTGTGCCATTTCAATGCTGGAAATGATAATTCCATGTTTCACTATCTGCACATGGATCCGGTTGAAGGTATTTTCCTGGCGCCACCGCTGGAAGAATATAGTTTTTATGATGATTGTGGCGCCACGAATGATATCTTGTCTAATTTCCACCGATGCTGCATGCAGATGCGCTGCGTTTTCTCAAGATCTTTGAGAAACGAGGAGATACGTAACTCGGGTGTCATTACCAAATTTGGAATCAATAGTTTTTTGTGCAATGCTTACGAACAGGGAATCCTTTTCAGTTATTCCGGTAAAGATAAAAATAAGCAGAATAACATGTTGAATTTTTGGATTATAGGGCGACTGTTTTTCAACCCTGAGCCTCGTGAAGTTTATGTGTGCTATCATGATTCTGTCCACCAGGATATTGTAGAACTTGCTTTTAAGTTAGGATTTGGTTTATCTTTGTAATTATAAGCAGGATTTGTCTCCAAGGTTGCAAAATACATAAAAAATTGTTTATTTAATATTTTGTGATGTATGCAGGGTATCTGCACACCCGGAAAGTCATGGATTTCGGTATTGAACAAAATTTGTCATAAAATGTCCTGATTTTAACTATTTTTTAAAAAAAATCATGGATTTAGGTCGCCAATTCAATTTTTAAAATGGAGTTTACCCTCCTCCCCCCAATTTCATAGTGTTCCGAATATCTGAATTTGTAACAAAAACCCCATGCACAGTCATAAAATGTTTTTTTGTGCTCTTTAAAAATTTTGGCGTTCTTTCAAAAAAGGAAAGAAAAAACATTTCTTGTGTGAATTATCTTTTAAACTTCTGTGATTTCTGAATTTATTATTATTATTTATTTATTTTATTTTATCAATTAAAAATTCTAGCTGAAGTGAGCCAGTCATTGGTGAATTTTTTTTATTCCGAAATGAGAACAGAAAAATCACTAGTATTTCTTTCACAAGTAAAGTATCTTTGGAATATAATTCTGCAGAAAAAAAGAATTGTTTGCTTTTGTATTTTTTTCAGCTTTTTAGTGCTTCAACTCTTTCCTTACTCTGTTTTTTAAATTTAAAATCTATAAATATGAAGAGTATAACAGTTATACCTATCATTTCAATGAATGTTATTATAATGCTTTTTTAAATTTATTGTTGTGCTTTTGTCGGAGAAAATAGTAACTTTGTTAAGTCATGATACCCTGTGTTTGGTTTTTTGATTGAAAAAATAATTTAAATAGATAACTCCTAGATATTTTAAGGACCTTTAATAGATCATCACCTATAATTTGTACAAATTCTCTAATTGTTTGATGGATATTTCTGTGCCTGTTCGTGGTTTTGTAAAGGTTTTTTTAACTTGCTAACATTTCAAATAAAAGAACTATGCTGGGTTTTGCGCCTAATGTTCGCTACAAGTTGGTCCCCTTCTGTGATATTTTATTTAGTCTCTCTTGACTCGAAAGTCGTCGGTTTGGTGTAGATACCAGTATAGTCATCTTCTCAATATTCACACTTCACTCTCAATTAGTTAGAATTGATCTTCGCTTTATTTGAAGAATCTGACTTAGGAAGTAGCAAGACTGCATAATAATTTTTTTCTCTCTGTTTTGGCCGTGTCGTAAGTAAAAAACAAACACCTTAATACTTTTTTTATCTAATGATTGACTTATCCTGTGTTTTAAGGATTCAAACTTAAAGGTTTGAGTACAACCATTAAATTTGATTAATTAACTAGTGTCGACCCTATTTTATTTCAAAAGTTGAGGCTAAAATATGCATTTTCTCGAAGAATATATTCTTTTGTGGTTTTGATCTTTGTTGTCAAAACATAGGAATAGCTACTATCTGATGATATTAGGGGTCTGTCTAGGTTTTTTTGAGAGGTACCTATTTTGTGACAATTTAGACATAATTTGTGAAAATTAAAAATTATATTAAAAAATAAACACAAAAATATGGTAAGATAAGAAAATATTTTCAAAAATTGTCACTCTAAATAAAAATTATTTATGACTGGTAAATTTGTTTATATTTTTCCGCATAGTATATTCAAAAATAATTTTGCTATTTTGAAAATTTGAGCTTAAAATTGTATCCAAATTTAAAAATTCATAAAAATCATAGTCGATAGTTAAATTTCAACTTGAATTTAATAAAATCGTGCATTGAACAGTACTAGCACTAAAAGTAATTTTCATTATGAGAACATTTTCACCTAGGGGCCCTACCATGAACTACCGGGAATGGAATGAAGATTCCCGGCTGGAAAGTGGAACTGGGAAAGTTTGGTTCCATGAATGCTCAATACCGTACCATGAACACTCCCTTGGAATCAGACATTATACGATAACTCGCTCTCAGGACGTGGCTAAAATTTAACCAATCACACAATTTACTTTAGATTTTCTTTTGGAGTTTGGCAGCATTAGCATGAGTAAAACGAAACGAGCTTCTGCTATTTAGATAATACTATTTTTGACTACTAATTGTTTTATTTTTATAATGTTTTTTGTTTTCATTAGACTAAAAAAACATGAACTGCAAATACTTTGAAATATTCTTCAATTTATTATACATATAGTTTTATTAATTAAAAACTGTCATATTTATCATGTATATATAATTCATAAAATAAAATCCTTTTTTCATAATAAATATTTCTGATATATCCCTTAATACGTTTCATTATTTATTTTAAATATTTTTTAAAAAGTACAAATCTTAAAATAATGATCATATTTTAATGAATTAAGATTCAAAATTTCGTGCCTGAGAACTGCAAGTAGATAGATTACTAATTATACTAGTTTTTAAATCTAAACTAATTTCCAGAAAGAATTCAAATTTTATCAGACAAAACAATTAACGCTTACCTTGATCTCTTTGAAATTAATTTAATTTCAGAAAAGTTCATTAGTTTTCAATTAAAATTGTAACAATATGAATGACTAAAAAGTTACTACTTTGCTTATTACTTTGGTTTATTTTTTACTGATAGTTAAATAAATATGTTCACAAGAAATTAATTTCTAGATCTGCGTAAATTTTTTTTCGTGATTTGTAAAATCATTTTACGTATGAAAACTTAAAAATTATAGTTTAGGGAACTACTTCTGCAGCTTTTATAGTATATATTTTAATGGAAGAATGAGAATAAAAATTTTTAAAATGAGTAAGAGAAGAAATAAATAAAAATTTCATAAATATTTTTTGAAACGTTTTTATTCTTTTTTGTATTTCTTATTATAAATAAATTGTTTACTTTATAATGCATCATGCCTGTAAAAAATTCTTTTAAATGTGCTGCCATTGGTGTATAGTATAAAGAACTATCGTTCGAAAGGAAGTTAAATATTGTTGAATTAAAAGTTCATCGAAAGAAAATTATAAAAAAAAATGATTGGAACTTCAGAAAAAGGTTTTGGCCAAGTAATACGTCCCGTAATAATAACATAGAAATAGTAACAATTATTATATAATGAGAGCATAATTATTTTTAGTTTGCCGTAATTTCTTAGTTAACTCTGAAAGTATCTTTTCGTTCACAGATACTAATGAAACAAAACATTTCTCTTTTAATTATCGTCTTGAAAATGGCTCGGGCACGTTTATCTTTTAGAAATTTTGTTATCTTCTCTTATGAAATAGAAAAAAATTAAGACATTCATCGACAAAATATCGTATTTAGTCCTTAAAAATTCATCATTCCCTCCTTGGAACGACGATTCCAGGTGCCGGAGACTGGTTGGAATGAAACCGATTCCAATTCCAGCCAAGAAACTCTTTCCAAGGTGTTCGTGGTGGGGGAAAATAATTCCCAGATGGAATTTCATTCCATGGAGCTCATGGTAGGGTTCTAGGTCATACAGAAAAAAGTTTTGCAGAGAAAATTTCAAGCATCATATTTGGTTTGTTTACTTTCTAACCCAACTACCTTTTCATAGATGAAGGTTGATACCATCACCACAATTTTTAAAAGAAGTCAATTTATTTCACATTTTTGTAAAAAAAACCTATAAAATTCGTTTTATGAATCATGTGATTTAATAAGCAGCATTTTTGTGAACAAAATTTTCGAACATTGAAATTTTTTTTTCGTCGTAGTATTTTATCCAAAAATTTTTGTTCAATGTTTGCATGTGCAGAAAACTCTTACACAGTGCAGTTGATGATATAAATTAGTAGTAAAAATGGCTATGTTTTGTAAAATTGTACATAAAAAAAAGAAGTTTTTTGTTGCATAAAATAGGAGTAAAGAAAAAGTATATTTTGATGTATTATAGTTGAGGTTCACACAGTTAGGTTATTTTTAACTCTTCATAAATATTAATAATTAAAATATTGTGCATAAAATATATTTTCATTACACAGTTATATATGACAATTGTATTTATAAAGAGTGTAAATATTCTTAGGTATTTTTATTAAAAATTATTTTAAAGTATGGTTTCTCTTGTTTTATTTTTCACCTCCTTTCCTCTTGGCTACTATGGTTTTTCTAGCTTTGTTTCACCCATTTTTCGTTCACTATACATTTTATATTTCAAGTCCCTTTTGTTTCTAGTCATTCACGTCTCTTGAAACATGTCAACTGTATGTTTTATTGAACAAATGGAGTTTTTAATCAATATCTTCAGTTTCTTGGAATTATTTATTTAACATAAGCAGATGTTCTTTAGCCAGTTTTAGAATGGATTTTATCATTGCGTCCAAAACCTTACCAACCTTGGCTGTTTCAAATATTCAGGGGTGATTGTATTCCGGACATACCCTGGAATTCCGTTTTTTTTTTGTGTGCATCATTCTTGCAGGTGTAAAATCTAGGGGCGATTTGTGTGCAAATATTGTAGAATTCCACGTAAATCAAGATCATTGGTTGTGGACTTTCACAAATCAAAAACTTATCCGACATAATTTTGAAGCTTTTTCTAATTCCCGTTAAAGAGACGTTTACATACATTCTTTCGCTAATTATTAAGTTTTATGTGATTCTTTTGGTTTGGCAGATTTTCACCTTTTTAAATATTTGGAACTGCGCCGGAATCTGCTAATATTTGGAATTCTTTTTAAAGTTATTTTAATATCGATATTTGTTTTACCTAAAAAAGCTTCGCATTGCAATTTGTATTCACATGATTTAGAAATCCAATATCACAATTTATATTTACCCGTTATTAAAACCATATATCGCGATTCGTATTCACACTATATAAAAATTTAATATCGCAATTCATATTCACGAAATTTTAAAATCTAATATCGCAATTCACATTCGTGCAATTTTAAAACCCAATATCACAATTCTTGTAAGAAGTAAATAATTTAATTATAAATGTCAGTTTAAAAAGTTATGTTAAATATGAAACATGTATCATATAAAAATTGATTTCGATTTTTTGCACATAAAATTTTCGGGGTTTTTCACTTTGTGTTCCAATCACCCCTGATTTATTGGGTGCGTAAAATAATAGCTCTCAAAATGGAAAAAAATGATATGTTTATTCAAAATACTACAGCAAATATTACATTTCAATGAGCAAATATAAAGTTAAGATTCAAATAAAAGAGTTTTTACATAAAAATAACCTAGTTATAAACATAGGTGTTACTTAAACATAACAATATTCATTTATTAGACATAACTGCTAAGTCACTGAAAAACAGTGCAATTTTGTTCAACCTGCAATAGAATTAGTTTCTGTATTATATTATTATTATTAATTTATTACATGAATTTGACTGTCCCCAACCTAGTAAAATAAAGAAATAGGTAACTAAAAGCTTTTTGACTTTTTACTCTTTTTAGAAATTTGCGAGTGTTAATTTGTTTTTGAGTTTAAACTCATTCAGTGATTTCTTATTTAGCTTACTTACCAATAAAAAAAAGTGATCATTTTTTATAAAATATCTCGATAAAAAACAATATTAGTTTCGCATCTAACATTTCAATGCAAAAAATATATTTTACAATAAAAAAATGCATTTCATTACTACACATAGATAATCATTAAAAAAATGCATTCAATTGATTGTATGTATAAAGAAATCAAAAATTAATATTGATCCTTTCAAAAAAGATTTGAATAGTTTATTATGTAAAAATTTTGTCATCATTTTTAAGAATAAAATTCAAAATGCTTATTTTTTCATTCAGTTATGATTGAGTGAACAATTCATGTAACTGACTGATTCATGTAGTCAGTTTTAGAAATGAAGAATAAAATATATAGAATTAACATTAAATGGCCCCAACTTTCAACCAAACTAAACTTAACTAGTAAAAATGAAAAGACATAAAATAACAAAATTTCTTTAACCAAAGCAACCAATCCGCAAAACACTTACATAAGAAGATCAATTTTATATTTTCATGCTAAACAAATAGTGTTTTTAATTTTATAGGCCTCTTGCATAGCTAAATTATGATATCAAAACACTGAGCTGATGGAGAGGAATCGATTTTGGTTCAGAGAAGCATTTAAATAAAAGAGGTTGATTTCAAATTTGACTCGTAAATCAGTTTAGCATTATTGTACCGTCATCTAGAAGATGAAGAAAAATTTTTCTCTCCAAAGATACGGTTGAGATAGGATTGTTCGAAATGCTGCTGATAATGAATTCTCTCTAAAAGTATACTTAAATCAGGGTTATTCCAGACTTTTTGTAAAGTTTTAGTGAAAAATCTGCTCAAAAGTTTGCAACCGGTACAGATTTTTTATGTGAAATATTTACTTTTAATTTTCGGAATCTAGAATTACAGTCGGAGTTACTTAGCAGCAGTTACTAACAAGGAGTTGCAATTTTAAAATTATGTATTAGTCATTACTGACTCAGTTTTCAAAAAAATAAATGAATGAATGAATTGAGATGGATATACTTTAAATATAATTTTTTCTTCTTCTGTGAATGAATCAAATATTTTTCTATAAGGAAAAAAAATGACAAGTATAAATTATAACAGTAAAACTTTGCTACAACAATATTTTAGGGACCAAATAAATATATAGTTGGAGACAATAAGATTTTTTTTAAATTTTAATGTTATATATGTGTTAACTATAAATCTATTTATATATTATTTAAAAATTTAATTTGTAGAGTTTTAATTATGGTTAAATATGAAATCAGATACGTAAAAATGAAATAAGGGAGGCAATTCTAAGAATGGAAGGTGGTGTATGCAAGTCAAGGAATGTAATCTGAATACAAAAACTATTCATTGGGGTGAAAAGAAGAAATAAGATAATCAGCAGATCTCATCAGAAGATTTTTTACATTGTTTGAAAACCAATAATAAATGGAGAAAATATTGAGAGGAGGATAACATTAATTCACATATAAGTTCGTTGGGACCACAAAACATTATTGTAACAAAGGGAGTTATTGTTGTATCGGATATCGTAGTACCGAGAGTTCACTGTATTATAATTAACTATTTCAGAAAAAGAAAAATTATTTTACTCTTTCTATACTTTGCATAAGCTCAACTTGGCAGTGTCGAAGAAGTTAGTGCATCTTGTGCTGCATTAAAAAATCATAGTTCTTTGATATTTAGAAAATGTCATGGAAAATTTTTTGTTACAAAGGAAGTTAATACACAAATTTTAAAATTCAAACATTTATTTGTTGTAAAATTCAGCTAACTAATCACAAGAATTTTTCTAAGTTTTACATCATACATAAATAGGGTGCATAGCGTTTTTAAAAAGTGTTTAATTTTGATTTAAGTTTTTTTTAAAAGACCTTAAGGGGACTTTTCTTTATTCTGTGTTTGTAAAAAGTGCTTAATTTTCTATATTTTAAAAAGAGATTTTTTCTTCGACGTATCGATTTTCGTTCAAATTACAAAAAATTCATGATTTTTGCAATTTTCTCACCAATATTTATCAGAAACTAGTTATTTTATCCTGATTATATAAAGTTTTTGAAAATGTTTAGTGATTTTATGTTTATAAATTAAGAACTTTAAATGACAGTAAAAAATAATTTTAATTACTGCACAGATCCTAATTATGATTTTTTTTTTGTTGGGAAAGTGATTAAAAATATTTTGTAAGTGCTTAAAAAGTACTTAAAAGGTGCTTATTGAAAAATATGGCTACGCACCCTGAATAAAGTTTAAAATCGTTTTATTTTAGCAAGTCTAAAGAAAAATAAAGTTTGAGGAGGAAAGAGATTTGCTGAGAGATTTCTAATAGCACATTCGAGTCATCACTTTTTGACGCACTCAATTTGTACAATAAATCTATATGGTTTCTCAATAGCTTTTTCTGTAGTAATTACTTTGGAGTTTTACATGATTTCCAACTGATGAAATACATAATATTTTTAATTTTGATATGCAAAATTTGAAATTGAGTATGCACTTTTTGACTAGCTTTTTTTTGTTGTTGCCAATTTCATCATAAATCCAATAATTTTTCGATCAGATTTTTTTAGCAGTTGTTAATAATTTCCCTGCTGGTACATTGTAAATCCAAGTTATTTTTAAATTATTTTTTTAGGCAGTTATTGATCTACATTTCCACGTGGTTTTAAAAATTCAAAATTTTCTTTCAACGTACCATTTTTAAATAACTACTTATTGGAGTGCTTTGTGTTGATTTCATTGAGAATTTAAGCGTGTGCGTTTTATTTTTTAAAATTTTTTGCTGCAACTATTGGAGCGCTGTTCCCTGTGATTTTGAAAACCCCGTCTCCTTTATTATGATGTGATTACGACACACAAGCTAACTTACTTCTGATTGCGCATTTAAATAATCACTTTTTGATACTATTTTGTGCTCATTATTTATCTTTTTGAACTCATTTTTTTTTATCTCAAAACTTATGTTCTGATATTTCTTTCTTGATATAATAAATTTGAATTAAAATGAATTTAAGAGTTATTCTACATAATTTTCAAGTCAAATTTTAAAATAGCTAGGCAACCATTTGATGTTACATCTGATAAAAATTTTTAAAAAAAATTCTGCTTACAATTCGTAATGTAATTGTAATTTCACTTCACAATGACTATGAAAAATGTAAATGTTGGTAACTATATAAAATCTGATTCATACTACACTACCTCCCAATGCTAAGTTCAGATGATGCAAAATATAAATTAATATTGCACAGCTCTTTATAAACAGTTAAGTCTTTATAACAGCAAAAGTCTTTCTATTGCATAGTGATTGAACATTTGAGATATTTATAAAATGTGCCAAAAAGTTAAATTAAGCAGAAAGATTCAAATGAATTGTTTTATCGTTCAATTTCAGAAGGAGAAAAATAAAGAGCATGCTCATGAGTAAGATACTACATAATATTTAAGACAAAAATATATCTTGACAGTTAGTATAAAGTGTGCAGCAGTAAAAATATTACTGCAGTAAAAGTTTAAAAATCTTTTCAGACATTATCAGGTGTTAAGATGACAGACATCTGGACAGGCTTCAATTCATTCTCAGTTTCTTTGACCGTCATTCTTAAAAGCTGTTCAATTGCGACATTTCTAGCATCACTCTCTTGTTGCAAGGCATCATTCTCGACCAGAAGTTCGACCAGTTGACCAGAAATCTCTGAAAGAACTCTCACAATTAGTTGTTTTAAAATTCAATAGCATTATAAATAAGGATAATTATTAGCTAGAATAAATAAGAAGTATTTATAAATGAGCATACGTATGAAATGACAAGTGATGAGAATTAATTGTGTTCTTGAATTATTTTGACATTAAACTCTCTTTTTGATTTGACAATAATCGTAAAAAAACTTATATTTTGGTGTAGAAAATATGAATAAAATTATAAATAAAAATATGCGAAATTGCAATTTATTTAATGCGTTAATTTGTCAAATTATTTAAAATAAAAAGACAAAAACAATCAGCTTAGTAAAAAATCACTCAAAAATCATCTTATTTCTTATCACAAAAACATGCAATTACAAAAAAAAAAGTGTTGAAGTCTTCTGTACATTTCATTTTTCATTAATCAGTTCATTTTTCAGTTTTGTATGAATAAGATCAAAATTCCAAACTCATCATCATCATAGTTGGCCAGACAGCCCAATGTGGGCCAATGCCTTCCTCTGAAGATTTCTCCATAATGACTTCTTGTTCCAGTGGGTTTAAAAAGCAGCATTTTTTTTATTGTATTGTCATCACTCATTCGAATCACGTGGGCCATCCAATTCATTCTATTTATTTTTATGTATTTAATAATATCAGGTTGTTTATAAATCTTGCACAGTTCAAAGTTAAATCTCCTTCTCCAGTTATTGTTTTCATTTACACCACCAAGTATACTCCACAAAATCTTTCTCTCAAATATTGTGATACAATTTTCCTCTGGTTTTGTCATTGTCCAAGCTATTCTTTCAATTGATGCTGAGTTGCATAGTAGAATTCAGACTTAGCATAGAATGCAGACTTATTAAAACTATTACGTATAACATAATAAAATAAAATGTAACTAGGAAATTTATTCTAATAACTGTACTAAATATTAATATCAATTTTATTAAATCCTTGAATTGATTGATTGAAAAATTATTAACTTATTTAAAAAAACATTAATGTTTTTTTTTATAAATTACAATTAGTTCACTCATTAGTGAACTAATACATTAATATAATTAACATTAGTTCACTAACATTGAAAATATTCATGCACATACAAGCTGGAGTGCAGAAAATTCTCAGAGCCCCTATGATCAAAGTTTTTTTTAATCAAAATTTTCCCCAAAATTTTAGTTTTTTTTTTTGGTACAGAAACTTTTTCAAAGTATTTTTGGAAAATAATGTTTATCTAAGAAAAACATTTATTAATTTTACACAATTTTTGAATTACTGAGCATATGTGTTATAAAAAAATAGAAATATATGGAAATAATAATAATTTTTTAAATTAAATTTAAGGTCCCACTTATTAACTTAAGGATTTCAAACTAATAAATACAAAAATTGGTATTTTTTTTGACAAGATAAGCAACACATTTATTGACAAAAATTTTTTTTTAAGCCCAACATTTTCCCATGGCTGCTTGAATTTCCTCTAAAGCCTTGTTCGTGCGGCCAGACAAATTATGGTCACCTGAATTCAATTAATAGCAACAAATATTGAGATTTAATAAAAGCAATTATACGTTGAGATCAGACAATTATTGACGAACACTTTCATTTTACTTAATCTAAAAAAAATCTGCTTAAATTGTAACATAAAAGAATTAATATTTATATTGATAACAACTCATAGTCATTACATATAATAAAAACTGAATATAGTTTTTAAAGTATTAAGAGTACCATTAGAAAAATCAATTACTTTCAATAATTTTGGCTACATTTGTTATGCGTAATAAATAATATAAATCATTATTATACACTGGTGTAAGAAAAGAGAATTTTCTGCCTTATTTCAAGTATAAAATCACGTTGCAAGGCCTGTATGTCTTGACTATCCCCTATTAACCCATTTTATGTTTTGTTTATTCCGCAACCGCTGTTTCGTACCTTCTGACTACAACGAGTGTTATGCAGGACGATACCTGTGTATTACAGTTGTCGAATGGTTTTTTGTTTTGTGTTGTATCAATGTATGTACATATCAAATTTAAATAAAATCGGTCCAGTAGTTCCAGAGATAAACGGCCAAGCCGGCAAATTCTCTTAATTTTATACAACAGTGTAGCAAAATATAATGCAAGCACTGTTCATGATTTAGTATCTAATAAAATGCTTTCAATGTCAAAAAAGAAACTTGCTCCATGTTTTTGATGTGCCATGTCAAAAAACCCAACCCTGGTATAAAGCAATTCTAATTATTGTGTTAATCATCTACGATAAATCCTTCAAAAGGAGGCCTCAGAAAAAACAAGCAATTTTGACATTCCAGCGATAGATGCATTTTAATCAAGTTGTGATACAATTTTTCACTTTAGCCATAAATGTATTTTCTATAAAGTAAGCTGATATCTATGAAGCCACACACTAATAATAAATAATCATTCGTTTCCGCACAAGATCCGTCTCTCGTGTCCCTTCTATGGAGCAGCAATCGTTACATTACAGGACAGAACCTTAGATCCAGAAACCACAATATTAGAAAACCAAAACAATTTTTAATTAGTTATGAAATGGGAAAAGGCTCAATTCAAAGTTCTTAATGATAATGAAATTTTTATGACCTCAAGTCTTTTACAGTAGGGAAATTTTCAGGGTCAATTTTATTGAGAAAAAAAACCCTACTAACTTCTTTATATATATATGTTATGGCAAAAGTGATAAATCCGGTAATTATTAGTACTAAACGGTCAACATTAATAATAACTGCTTCTTTTGGTAAAAGTGAGAAATATTGCAAATTATTCACTTTGAGCCGCGATGGCTCAGGGGATAGAGCATTTGCCTTCCAATGAGGTGATCTCGGCTATGGCTAGTCGATACAAATTCTGCATCTGGCTTGCACTAGTGCCGACATGAAATATCCCCAGTGATAGACGGATTATGGGTTACAGTCCCCTTGCCGTCAGGCTAACCGAGGGAGGTTCTCGTGGTCTTCCTCTTCATGTAATGCAAATGCGGGTTAGTTCCATCAAAAAGTCCTCCACAAAGGCAAATTTCTAACAATATTTGATCCTGGTGTTCCCTTGTCTTCTGGATGTTATGGTCAAAATGACAAGGTTATGGAGTTGAACATTAGTAGTCGGAAACCCATAAAATTGGGTCGGCTGTTCGACCACGGTTATAAAATAAAATTACTCACTTTAACCGGTTATTATTAATAATAACCGATGAAGTTTCATCAATGCGATTAAACGGTTTACGTAGCATTGGAACATGGATGTGCCACTTTGAACATGTGTTACAATTAAAGTGATAAATTCAGTTATTTTTAATACTAACCAGTCAATATTAATAATAACCACTTCTTTTGATTCAAGTGAGAAATATCGCAAATCATTCACTTTTACGGGTAATTATTAATAATAATTAATGAAGTTTGGTCAATGTGTTTAAACAGTTTAACTGGTCACAATTCTGCTTCTTTGACCTTTGGGTCAAAGTGATAAATAAAAATGCAAAAGAATGGCATTGACCAAACCTCATAACCAATAATAATAACCAATGAAGTTTGGTCAGTGTGTTTAAACAGTTTAACTGGTCACAATTAATAATAACTGCTTCTTTGACTTTTGGGTCAAAGTGATAAATAAAAATGCGAAAGAATGGCATTGACCAAACCTCATAACCAATAAAGTTTGGTCAATGTGTTTAAACTGATCACAATTAATAATAACTACTTCTTTGGGTGATAAATAAAAACTCTAAAGAATGACTTAACCAAACGTCATTGGTTAGCAGGATAATGTGATAAATTCGCTAATTCACTCTTACCGACTTATTTGGTTATTATTAATATTGACCAGTTAGTATTAATAATAACGGACAATTTATATTGACCATAACATATATATATATATAACGTCGTTGTCGAGTGGAACGATTAAAACAGGTTTTAGGCCAGGAAGGAGGGTACAAAATTTATTTATTAATTATTAGACAGAGCAGTCATGAAAAGTGTGTACGAAAAGTTATGCTTCTCCATTATATGTTAGGTAAAATCTTGCAAAGTAAAATCCGTAAAATGTTTCAATTTAGGGAAAGAGGGAAATCTTAGTAGTTGCCATTGGTTTATGAAATAGGTCGAGCGTTTCCCAGAGAGCAAAGGGGAAAATGTCCTGCTTTTAATTAAATGCATACTTAGGCCAAAAATAGATTTAAAAGCCGCATCCTGTTCTTAAAAGTGTGAGAAAGTATTTCGATTAGAATAATTAATTAGGATAACACAAAAAGATTAATTGAAGCTTTTTATGTTGTTTTGCTTTTGATTTACAGTTGAACAATATTGTTAAATTACAGCATTGTTTTGTCCAATGCTAATATTTTAGATAGGGAAACACAATAATAGTTTAATTTCTAATTCATGTTTCATTATTGTACAATATTCAGCTTCACAAAAATTATAAAAAGATAAAGTCATCCTCTAGAGTTGTTAAGTACCAAAACATGAACAATGTTCATAAAGTCGATATAGTGTTCAGCTTTTTACAACATATAATTTTTTGTATGAAAACCACCACCGATTTAAAGATTTGGCTGAATAAATTATATTCTACACTTACAATTATCCATAACATGTTCTTAAACGTGATAAATTGGTTGCTTTTAAAATATTTTTAACTTGTTTCTTCACCCTATATTCGCTTGAATTACATGACTATTATTACTATACCCATAATTAAAATAATTTACCTTCGACAGCTTTTGATAAATTCCTGATTAAGATTTTCAAGTTTTTCATTGAGAATTCTTCAACTATGTAAAAAAGAAGAAAAAAAATGTATTAGTGAAATAAACAAGGATAAACATACACTTATCAATTGGTCAGAACATCTTTTTTCATCAATGAAAAACATTAAATGCAGGTCAAAATTAAAATAAATTTTGCAAACGTAGAATTTTTTTTACATTTATTGTTTAAATGCTACTTTTGTCATATTTTATAATAATCATACCTATAATAAACAGTAATGTTTTAAATATACTGATAAGACTTTTACTTGATTATAATTATAATGGATCTTATAAAGACAGAAAAACTTAATTTATCTATTAGGTACATGTATATATATATACTATATATAATACATATATACAGAGGTGATTGTGAGCCCAATTCAAAAATTCTGAAAATACCCTGAGTAAAATAATTAATGACCCATCTCAAAAAATTAATGCCTTTATAAATTTAAACCATTGATATTTTTTTTCAAAGCATGAAATTCTAAATAAATTATATGCAGCATAATTTAAATGAATAATTATGTATAAGTTTACTTTTATCTATAATCACATTTATTATTCTACCAGAAAAATTTACAAATGAAAGAGATGCCAAGCATAAATCATAGTTCTAATATTTTTAAATAAAATATTCAAGAATTTTTATGCGTAAATGGGATGGGTGATTTCTTAAAACTTCTGGACCCTGGATTTAAGGAAAGTTTCGGAGCACAATCATCTATGCATATATACATAATACATCTTTTTTATTTTAAATTTAAAAAAGGCTTCAGCATACCTTCTAATCTACAAGAAATTGAGTATTCGGAAGAATCTAATTTAGAAAATATTCAGGATAACTTAAAAATAATAGAGCATAGTTACCATGAAGTCGGAGTTGCTAAAAACATATAGACTCCTACTCTAGTTTTTGAAAGACAATTTGAATTTTATTGGATGATAAACAAATTTAGAAAAGAGAATAAATTTATTCTCAGAACAATTGAAATAATCAAATCAGGACAGTCAGGCATTGCAACTGAATTGTCCTCTTCTAATTACAAATTAATTACGAAACAGATTTTGAGAGATTTTTGAAAAATATTCAAAAGGCAAAGCGAATGAAAATAAAGTATCGAGAGCCTTTAAATATCAAAATGAAAAAAATACAAACAAGATTTCTATGCAGCTCTTGAAGAAATATGATCACATTTGCAAGACACCTTTTCTGTTCTAAAAGTTCTTTTTAAAAAGTTTTTGGTTCTATAAGTCTTGCAGACTTTTAGAACCTATATAAATCTAATCTGAAAAGTTAAGTTAGTGTGGAAATACTTGTTTCAGCTCTGTAGATGATCGGATATCTATCAAAAAAGAATTACTAATAACAGTTTTTCCATTGCATAATCAAAGGTTAATATAAAGAATCTGTTAGGCCAAACTTTTTTTCGCTAGCATCTATTACTTCATTCAGATTTAAAAAATAATCAGTAGCACGCGTGTCAGTATATATATAACGTCATTGCCGAGTGGAAGGATTAAAACAGGTCTTAGGCCGGTAAGGAGGGTACAAAATTTGTTTATTAATTATTAGACAGAGCAGTCATGAAAAGGGTGTACGAAAAGTAGTGCTTCTTCATTATATGTTAGGGAAAATCTTGCAAAGTAAAATCCGTAAATGTCTCTATTTAGAGAAAAGAGGGAAATCTTAGTAATTGTAATTGGTTTATCAAATAGGTCGAGCATTTCCCACAGAGAGCAAAGGGAAAAATGTTCTGTTTTTAATTAAATGCATACTTGGGCCAAAAATAGATTAAAGAACAGGATGTGGCTTTTAAGGGTGCAAGAAAGCATTTGAATAATTAATTAGGATAACATGAAAAGATTAACAGAAGCTTTTTATGTTACACACACACACACACATATATATACATATATATATATATATATAAGACGTGTTTTA
>NC_092204.1:1231222-1241696 GCF_043381705.1 Parasteatoda tepidariorum
TAAATTTAAAAAAAAAGAAAATTTATTGGATTTCATCATAAATTCATTTTTAAAAAAAAAATTCTAATCTATGTAATACAATATCAGAATTTTACTAAAGGATATCTTATTGAAATGCTTAATTCATAACTTAGTGTAAAATTTTTTCCTTAGAACATAGTGGAAGAGCATTAAAGGCAATTTCCTTCCTCCAAAAAAGGTTTTTTTTTGAAGAAATGTTAAAGAAGACTCAGTGGTCATCTGTATTTAACACAATAGTCTACAGTAATCTGTATTAGCACATCATTAATTATCACAAGGCAGGATGTCATCAGGACTGATAAAACAAGGCACGCTACATGGTTCTAAGTGTTATTTGGTTGCCAAAATATTATATATGTTTCAAAATTTTATTTTAGGAAAAAAAAAAAAAGAAGACAAGAAAAAAAATTTAGAGAAGGAAAAAGTAAGATTTGTACAAAGGAAGAACAGCTAACTTTGCCACTCTCTACAGGTTCTTTACAATTAAATTAATACAGCACACGGCAAGAATTACTATCCAAAGAAAAATGCTGGGTAAAGATCCAAGAGAGTTGGGAAAACTATAGTCATACATCCTGAATTGAATCCACTGCAAATTTCTGACTCAAACAAATGAATGTCCAATCTGCAAAGCAGGTAAAATGAATGACTCGATAAAGAATCTCAAAGTAACGGCGATATTCTCAAGTTATATTGGGATGCAGGAATTCTGTGTAGGACTTTCGTTCCTGACACTTTTTACAGTAGTTCATGATAATTTTCACTGTTCTCGTTTATTGTTCGCATATTGTTATGCATTCTTATTGTATTCCTATTCTCGCTCTTAAATATATTGCCTGAAATACATGGATTGATTTCTCAATGAAACCATATGCATAGCCAACATTGGAGAAATAAAATAAAAGAGATTTTACTAGCGAAATTTTTTTGGCATAAAGTTTTGATACGTCATGCATAATCATGAAAATCAAAATTGGAAATAATATAAGCACTTACATTAGCGACGTAAAAAATATGTATATAAACCTTAGACTAAAGAAAATTTTTTTAAACCATTATTTATAATTACTTAAACTAAAAACACTCAACATACTGCAGTACTGGCAAGAGCACCATCTATTGAGGAACAAGAGAAGTATTAGTGGATATTTTATCGTCAAAAATTCTTTTTAAAATTTCTTTCACAGAGAAATTTGACTATACGGGTAAACAGGAGGCAGTCGTAAAATACAGGAGTTTTCGTCGTAAAACTGGAGACTTGGCAGGTATGCATATGTTAAAAAAAAAACATTTTAGAGAAACAAGTGAAATATGACAAACCTTCTGACTTAGATTTCCTAATATATCGGCCACCAAATACTTCTGAATCAAAACATATATTTTTTTGGCAATAAGAATCAAATGTTGATTTATCACAAGAGTCACCTTCCTTATAAAGAGAAGTTTCCACTAAGGGAACACATATACATCCATCCACACATTCAACATCACCAGTATCAGCTGGCATCATTTAAAGTCTCTTCAAACCTATAAAATTTTAGTCATATTAAACAGGATATTTATCAACAAAATCACAATTTCAATCACTCGATTAAAAAAAAAATCAATTTAATTAACCCTTTGATTGTTAGGGAAATGAGCAGTTTTCATTCACTTAATTCGTGCAGTATTACGAGTAAACAGTAGTCGAAAGTGGCAGCTGTTTCCCCCCGTCGTTTTTCCGAAAATGTCACCCTTTTCTGGCGATGCCTCATGTGTTTTAACATTTTTTAAAGTATTTGTAGTACATAAATAACAGTTACAATCATCAATTTACATACTTTAAAATAATTACTAAATTGTAAATTATAAATGATTATAATCAATTATATAAATAATAATAGTTAATTATAAATATAAGACAAATATTAAATTGAAAGGACTAAATAAATACAACTAATGTAAAACTTTATGAAGCATTTAGATAGAGTAATAAAATAAAAATCTTTTTGTACACGCTATAAAAAAATTACAGTTATTACCTAAAAATCTTTAACAATCATAATCATCATCATAATTATCTAACTTTTGCTTTTGATCCAGTTTTCTGTACAAACCCCCTAAAAAACGTACCAAAATATGCATAAAAAGAACAAGGTAATAAAAATTATTCCCCCCTCATTATGAAAAGAAATTCATGGAACCTGTACTGCCATCTGTAGACAGTAAAACTAACTACATTTCGTCAGTAGGATTCGATTGCAACATAATCAATGCAGAATAATAATGGCGATCACTATGCGAGTAGTGCTCATTTCTAACCATTTCGGACGAAATCTTACTCCCGAGCGGAACTCGTTTGCGAGCATTATGAAGCACGATTAGATTGCGAGTCAAACTTGTTCGTAACTATCAACGGGTCAATGATGTGAATTAGCGATGCACAATCTGAGGCCAACCAACTCTTGATGTGCGGCAGATCTGAACAAAATAAAAAAATATTTAAATTGTTTTAATTTGTGAATAAAAATCAAAAATTTGCAGTTGCGCAGTTTAAGTTTTTAATGCTCCCAATCCTAATCAGGGTTGGGTTTTTGCCGTCAAAAACTGGTTTTTGACATGACAGTGGTAAAAACCGTGTTTTTACCGGCAAAAACCTACTGTTTTCTTTCATTTATGGCATATAGCGGACAATATATTATTTTCACATAATTGCCTTTATAAATGAATGTTGTAAATGATTGCTATTGATTTTGCAACTATATACATGTATTNTTCATGAAGCATTTAAATAGAGTAATAAAATAAAAATCTTTTTGTACACGCTATAAAAAAATTACAGTTATTACCTAAAAATCTTTAACAATCATAATCATCATCATAATTATCTAACTTTTGCTTTTGATCCAGTTTTCTGTACAAACCCCCTAAAAAACGTACCAAAATACGCATAAAAAGAACAAGGTAATAAAAATTATTCCCCCCTCATTATGAAAAGAAATTCATGGAACCTGTACTGCCATCTGTAGACAGTAAAACTAACTACATTTCGTCAGTAGGATTCGATTGCAACATAATCAATGCAGAATAATAATGGCGATCACTATGCGAGTAGTGCTCATTTCTAACCATTTCGGACGAAATCTTACTCCCGAGCGGAACTCGTTTGCGAGCATTATGAAGCACGATTAGATTGCGAGTCAAACTTGTTCGTAACTATCAACGGGTCAATGATGTGAATTAGCGATGCACAATCTGAGGCCAACCAACTCTTGATGTGCGGCAGATCTGAACAAAATAAAAAAATATTTAAATTGTTTTAATTTGTGAATAAAAATCGAAAATTTGAAGTTGCGCAGTTTAAGTTTTTAATGCTCCCAATCCTAATCAATGCGTAGTTTTTTTATTTTGGCAATCAAAGCAACAAATTATCTTAAAAATTATAATGAAAAAACTTTCAGAAACCAAAACGAATGGCACACAACACATTAAAATGTAAAGCTTTAGTAATGCAAAAGCTGCATTTAAAGTATTTTTTAAGTGTAATAATATTAGTGTATGCGCAGTGAAGCTTATAATTAGTGTCTGCCATAATGCAAAAGCTCTCTCGATTATTTGGTTTCTGTTGTTACATTATGTTATTCCTGCAAGGTTTTATTACGGTATGTTTAAATAGGCAAAGTTGAAGTTTTAAAATTATTTTGAGAACACATAAATAGCATTGATCTCCATATTAGTACATTATGATGACAGACTTCCAATGAGTGTTTTACTTTAGATAAAATTAAAAATAAGGCCTTTAAAGTAAGACACTTTAATGTAGGGTTCTGAAACATTGGTGTGTCCAGATACAGTAAATTTAAATAAAATTTAATTGCAATTCAGAAAATAATTTCTGAAGATTCTTTAGAATAGATTACATCAAATAAATATATAAGGGGAGTGGCATTATCAACCTTTATCTATGAAAAGGTACCCTGATAAATTCGAGTTAACATGTCTTACATAGTACTAGTAAATTGAATATTTGTAGTGGTAGAGACGATACTGAACTTCCCCACCATAATTATATCTGTGATGGAATTCGATGAAAGGATAACATACACTTTTCATTGCTTTTTTTGTGAGAAGCCTGGATAGCTGTATTAAGATCACCAGACTTATTAATGCTGGTTCAGAGAGCTGCATTAAGTTCACGTTCGTGGTCACTCCTGTGTTGACATTAGCAGTCGAGTGTACACAGGCCAACGTTGTGTGTAATCAAGACTGAGTAGCAACAGCGGGAGGAGGAGGACAATGTCACAGTCACAAGCCAACTGTTCAATGTGGACCATCAATCGAAGTTAGGCATGTTCAAATCGAAGTGGATGTTTCTGCCAAGGTAGGCGAGGTCAGATCACGCCTGAAGGTCACCAATGTAGGAACTGTGCTATCAACAATGTCAACCTTTATCTATAAAAGGTCATTATCACTCTTCATCTACCTCAATAGATTTGAGTTAACATGTCTCATATACTAGTGAATTGAATAATTGTAGTGGTAGACAGGCTACATATATCATCAATGCCTTTATTAATGATTAAGGGGAGATTTCTGCATCGTGATCTGCGACAGAATAATCGCCAAGTCTTAGAAACTTCCTACAATTAAAAATTTCATTTAGAATCTGCTGCGTCAAATAACAATGTTGTTGCAAACCATTTTTCTTATATTATGTCACAATTTGGAATCATATATTTCAGGAAAAAAAAAAAAAATTAATTACATTACGCTCCGTTACCTTACCTCATATATTTCATGCATGGATAGAATGTTTGCACATGATCTTTATTTACATCAATATCAATAAAACGTTAAAATTTTCCAAAATGAAACATAGTTTGATTGATACACATTTAATGAATATAATACTGTAAAGAAATATTTGCGATCTTATAAAAATTTCAAAACTAGAACTTCATGTTGAAGATTGACATCTGTTTTGTTCTACTATTTACTTCTTATCTTGGATGTCTTTCTCCGTTTGTAACCTTTCGTTGAAATCTAAAAGCGTTAAGGCCATTCTCTTCGAAACACTGCTGAGAAAAATGGGGAACTTGATTGGTGAAATTTTCGGAAGAAAATATTTTTTATCCAATTAGGTTCTCATTCTCCTTTGACTGCGATCGGAAGTGCGTGAACTGTATTCAGTGACAAAAAAAGGGTATTGTGGGGATCAGTAGTTATGCAATGTCGTAGTTATGCAATGTTATGTAGTAGCAATGTCAACCCTCATCTATGGAAAGGTACCCCGCCATAGAATCGAGTTAACATGTCTTATATATTAGTGAATTGGATTTGTAGTGGTAGATACCCTACAGTACTCCCCTACCAGAATTATATCTGTGATAGAATTCAATGTACGGATACCACTAGCTGATTCATTGCTGTTTTGTGAGAAGCCGGGAGAGCTGTATTAAGATCACNTCATATACCCACCTCAAAATTACCTCAAATCAACCTTAAATATACCTTAAATTTTCATAAGGGAGTCGCTCCTGTATTGCCGTTAGCAGTCGAGTGTAAGCAAGCCGACGTTGTGCGTGATCGAGACGAGACTGAGTAGCAACAGAGTGAGGAGGTGGACAACGTCGCAGTCACAAGAAGCAAGTCAAATGTTCAGTGTGGACCATCCATCGAAGTAGGCGTTTCAAGATCGAAGTGGGCGTTACTGTCAAGATAGGCGTGCTCACATCACATCCGAAGATCACCAATGTGGGGATAGCAGCTTTCGACCATGTCAACCTTCATTTATGAAAAGGTACTCCATCATAGAATCGGTTAACATGTCTTTCATACTAGTGAATTGGATTTCTATATTTGTAGTGGTAGATACCCTACAGTATCATCAAACAGGCAAGACGTACATAAATAACCTTCTTAAGAAAATATTTTTTGAAGTTAAAGGCTATTGCTTGGATGTCCGACATTTTAGTAAATAGACTAATCTGATTGGTTGACGTCATTATCGTCTTAATTTTAATCGTTTTCTCAGGTTTACTTGATTGGCATTTTTAGCATTTGTGTGTTGTATCTTTCAAATGCGCATGTTCGGATGGATAATTTATTCGTACCAATCGTAGTACGTTGCTGATTAAGATTATAGACCTGTGGACCCAAAGTGGTGTATATCGACCCCCAGGGGTCGACGACAACCTGCAAGTGGTCCATGTCAAGAGAGAAAAAAATTGGGAGTTCATGAAATGAAAATGGAGGTCAACTATAATGGATCTCATATGAGCAGGACGCGACTTTTAATTTTGGCATTCCATGAATATTATAATCAACATACAATGATAGTACCTACTTACTTACATTATACTACCATATAATATAAAGACCTACATCTATCTACATTCTACATAATTTATAAAAGTAGCTATGAAGTAAAAATTTCATTAAAATTTAAGTTTAGCTAGCTAGACTTCCAACTTTATGTGCGCACAAGATCACGGAGATTTGTTACATAGTTAAGTGAAAACGTAATAAACAGACCGACAATAAACTACTACGGTTTTGTATACAAATTTATTTCCGCAATTATAATATTAGTAGCGGATCCGCTACTAATATTATAATTGTACTCGTACCCGCTACTAATATTATATAAACCCGTACTCGAGTACGGGTTTTATAGTGAAATTATTTTACTCCATTTACATATTATTTAAATTAGTTTGAATTTAATTAATAAATGCATAAAATTAACATGTGTTTTTTTTCACAATACACTTCACTATAGTTCGAAATTTAAATCTTTCACAGTGAGTAGCACTACTATACCAGTTATCAAAAATACAATTAAATTTGATGAATTTACAAAAAAAAAATCAATATCAGGAAAGCAGGGGGTCTATCCAAAATGAAAACACATGTCAAGGTACATGCGAGACAAAAAAAAGTTCAGGAACCACTGGTCTGGATCTTACTTTAATATCAAGATCATCTGCATAAACAAGAATTTGTGTAGATCTTTGAAAAATAGTGCTTCGTACATTGATTCCAGAAGATCTGATTACTTTTTCAAGTGCAATATTAAATAGAAGGCAGACAAGTGCATCTCCCTGCCTCAGGTCACTATCAGTGTAGAAGGGCTCGGAAAGTTCATTTAGCAACATAACTCTGCACTTGACTCTTCTGAGTGTTGCATTTGTCAAGTTAATAAGAGTCAGGGGAATACCAAATTCCTCCATTGCTTCATACAACTTATTTCTCTTGATACTGTCGTATGCTGCCTTAAAGTCAATAAAAAAAAGGAAAGTCTCAATAATATACAAAATACAGCAAAATATATGCAAAAAATAAATAATAAATATTTTTCTCGATATTTATTTGCTTCCTTTGTTATTCAGTAGATGTCACCACAATAGAAAATATTAATATTATGAAATATAAATAATAAATATTTTTACTTGATATTTTGCTTCCTTTTTTATTCAATAGATGTCGCCACAATAGAAAATATATAATAACGTAATATAAATAATAAATATTTTTTCTTTATATGTCGCCACAATAGAAAATATTAATATTGCGAAATATAAATATTTTTTTCTTGATATCTTGCTTCTTTTGTTATTCAATAGATGTCGCCACAATAGAATGTATTAATATTACAAAATAAAAATAATAAATATTTTGCTTGATATTTTGCTTCACTTGTTATTCAATAGATGTCGCCACAATAGAAAATATTTATATTACAAAATATAAATTCTTCTTCTTCTTGGGCACTACAGCCAATGACAGGCCATGGCAGTCCGAATAAGTTTTTGTCATCTTGATCAATTCTGTGCCATGGCCTTCCAGTTAGTTATTCCTATTATCTTTAGGTCCCTCTCAGCTGCGTCCAGCTACCTAGTCGGTGGACGACCGCTTTTTCTTGTGCCTTCTGGTCTAAAAAAAAGTTTCTTTATTGCGGTGTTTCGGTCTTCAGATCTATAAAGGTGTCCCAGCCATCGAATGCGATTGGCCTTAATAGCATGAACTATGTCTAGTTGTTTATATAACTCATGATTGTAATGGGTGCGCCATTTGTTATTCTCATAGACTGCACCACAAATTCTTCCATATATCCCTCTCCCTCTCTCAAAAATCAGCAATTTGTTCTCTTTTTTATTAAGACTACAGCACTCACTACTATATAGGATCACAGGCCGTAGGAGTGTTTTGTATATAAAATTTTTTAATCTTTTGTTTTAAGAAATTTACTTTTTAGTAGGCTTCTTAAACCAAAGTAGCACTTGTTAGCCATTGCTAAACAGGTATCGATTTCTGTTTTTATGTCATTTTTACAGATTACAATAGTCCCAAGATATTTAAATTCATAAAGAGTTTCAAATTCATAATCATTCACATGCAAGGGCGTTGCCTTTGAGTCCTCTGTCTATTTCCATATGTTTAGTTTTGTCAGCATAAATGGCTAATCCCATTTCAATAGCTGCTACTTCAAGAGATTTGAAGTTTTCCACTACTGATTGTCTAGATCTTTCTATATTATCAAGATCATCTGCATAAGCAAGAACTTGTGTAGATCCTTGAAAAATAGTGCCTCTAACATTGATTCCAGATGCTCTGACTACTTTTTCAAGTGGGATATTAAATAGAAGGCAGGCAATTGTATCTCCTTGCCTCAGGCCTCTATCAGCGTAGAAGGGCTCGGAGAGTTCGTTTCGCAACTTAACTCTGCAATTGACTCTTCTGCGTGTAGCCTTTGTCAAGTTAATAACCAAATTCCTCCATTGCTTCAAGCAACTTATTTCTCTTGATACTGTCGTAAGCTGCCTTAAAAACAATAAAAAGATGGAAAGTCTCGATACTGTACAAAATACACTATCTACCAATAAGTATTTGGACGCGTGTGATTGAAAATTTGGAATTTGGACATGTGTGATTGGAACTTACATTTCAATCACACGTGTCCAAATACTTATTGGTAGATAGTGTATTTATGCAGATGATATTATAGATTGAAAAGACAAACAAACTTTATTCATAATCAATAGACGGTAGAGCCTCCACGAGAGACAATTGCCGCGTGAACATTCGCGGGGGTATACTTTCCACAAGTGCGACGGCTAGTGGTATTTTCTTCCACTCGGCTTGGACCAGACATGCAAGTTCCTTCACCGATTTTGGACGGGTAGTACACTCCTTAATCAGGCGGTCCAACTCGGCCCAGAGGTTCTTGATAGTCTCCAATACCCCCAGAGGAATTGATTTGTTATGGGAATATGGAGAATTTTGCGACTCGACAGATTTAATGTGCATCAGTCACTTTACTACACGTAGAGTCTTCGGCCGGCGGGATTTGAACCCACGAACTCTCGGACATGGGACCAGCGCCCTACCGACCAGGCCCAGAAATTTCATTAGTTGTTGCAATATGGATAAATTATCAAAAAGTTCTTTTTTTTTAACGGCAGGTACTGAACTTTTCGTTCTTCACCTGGGAAGATGCCGGAAGTGTTGCTCATTTGCTTTGATTTTTCTGAACTTATTCTAAAATAGGTTTCAAAAAGTAACCATACAAATTAGCTACCTACATTTCTATTCCAGAGTTTAGTTTTCTTAATTGTACAGCATTTGTATTTATTTAAAATATATATTTTTTTGCATCTCGTATGTTTACCGAAATATTCACACTGAATAGACATTTGAAATCGCTACAATTTTAAATGCATTCTAGCCATTAATTCATCCATTTTCAAGAAAAGAAATTAGGAATGCACATCAGTTTTAGATACAATATGCAAGTTTCGAACACAAATTACTGCATTCATTCTAAATATTGCATAATAAATAATGTGGCATAATTGTTTATACGTAAAATATACTAGATACTCAAAACAGCTGAAGTTTAAATTATTTAATATTAACATCAAACTTAAAATTTTACAGTTAAATTTATATTATTTTTTTCCAAATCCCACCTGTGTTAACATCCGTCAATTCAAATCCATCTCTAACAGCCTTTGAAGCTAAAGCTTGCATTTGACGAAACAATTTTGAGAGCCAAACCAAAAACGAAACTGCTCTGTATCACATAGAGGGCATGCCATCACAATTTTGATGCTTTGCAGTAGGGATGGCTCCCCCTGCTTCGGTAGCCCGACGACCTGCACGCGAAGTCGAGCATTTTAAGGTAGAACTGTTTAACGAGGGCCAATACCGCACACCCTCTGTCNGGATGAATAGAAAATAAGCGAAATAACAAATAAGAATCGAAAGTAAGAATAGAAAGAAAGAATAGAAAGTAAGAATCGAAAGTAAGAGTCGAAAGTAAGAATAGAAAGAAAGAAAGAATAGAAAGTAACTGAAATAGAAAATAATAGAAAGTAAGAATAAAAAGAAAGAATAGAAAGTAAGTGGAATAGCAAACAAGAATAGAAAGTAAGAATAAAAAAAAAGAATGAAGAGGAAGTAAGTGAAATAG